>NC_134420.1:66068456-66368456 GCF_030867145.1 Opisthocomus hoazin | reverse complement strand
CTGCTTTCAGATATTACCTGCAACCCTATCTCCTCCATGGCCTTGTAGGCTCACCTCTTGGCATGATAATTAACACGTGGAGTCAGCACAGATATTCATGAGCTAGGCTGGCATTTGGCAATCCAAGCGGAAAACAAGCAATGGCTAGACAGAACAGGCTGGGGTAAGACGTGGCATGCCAGATGCTCATCCAGCACAAGGTCATTGTTGCCTGATTTTACTTCATCAGTGGCAACCACTTGGTCAGACCACTTAAATTGTGCTTTGAACGGTCATAAATTTATTCCACCCAGTGATCCAGCACCAGTTCTCATCAAGCCACAAGCTAGGGAGAGCAATTGGAAAGGCACGGGAAGAGGAGCAGCACTAAGGAGGGAGAAAAATAGATTTAATCACTCAACAAAAGGCATCATCAACTCTTTGCTCAGAATTGCTTTTTGCTAAAGAACCAAATGGAGGGAAACCTTGCATCTTCCATAGTTTTGCAGGTATAAACAAGTCAACACAGCTAATCCAGTCATCCTGTCTGCAGGAGTAATCCAGAAACCAGAGCTCCCACAACAGCACAGGCAGCCCCCAGTAAGAAACACGCAGCCAAAAAGCCAGGGTCCCTTGCAGGCACAGAGCAGGCAGCCTGCCTTCTCACGGACAGACTTGCTTCATTTATCTGGAGTTCTGTGGCAAATGAACGTGGATACCTTAATAAACCCAATTTTGACAAAATGGTAACTTGGATTGCATCGGCACTTTCAAGACGTTAACCAAGACGGGGACACTGCAACTCAAGGTGCTACACGGAGCGCCCGTACAGCACCTTCCTCTGCCTGTGCCCTTGCAGGCCCAACAGGGAAGGAGTAGAACACAGCCACACATCAACATGGGCGGCAGGAGGAGAAACCAGGACCTAATACCCAAAATTCCAGTTGGGAGGATTAGGTTAATAAAGAGGCATCATTAACACCTTTCACTCCTTCCTGTAAACTCTGTAATACTTACATAGCCAGACACAAAGCAATCCATATTTCTGTGATCAAAACAGTGTTAATTATTTCAGCTCACGGCATATTTCTGTCCTCAGTTCAGCAGTAGCCTTGACCTGTTCCTTAAAAACTTCACAATAAAAGTATTCCTGGCCTCACCCTAGGGCAGCAGTTTACTGGCAGTGCTAGATAAAGTGTGCAGTCAGCACCACCCACACCAGTCTGCCTGGCAGAGGAGCTCGGCTGGACTGGATTCAAAGGCAGCACACGGCTGGGGAGACAGTGAGACACAAATCATCAATTCTGACAACAGTGAGGTGGAAAAACGGGAGCTCCCTCAGAGTTTTTTTGGGGAAAAAAGGTCAGAAGATCACAGATCACATCCCCTTGTTGTTCTCAAGTCACTTTGAGAATGCACATGCTTTTTTATTTTTGTGTATATACTATTGATTTATTAGTTGTTCCACAGGCTTTTTATGGCTTTTTCATTAAACAGCAATTAAAGCAGGCAGCCAAAGTCAAACTAGACCTGTGCGGCGAAGAGGCAAAAAGTCCTGAGCAAACAGTTTTCCTTCCCCAATGTAGGTGGTCTGAGGAAGACAGAAAGAGACACTACACCTATCTAGGTGATGTTTTACCTTGTGTCTGCAGGTAGCTGCATGCAATCATAGTGCAAATTCTTGAAAATATCATTGACAATTCCTTCAGATGACTTCCTGCCCTGTTATTTACAGATATTTCAAGAACAGAGTAAAGTCTTATCATAGAATCACAGAATAGTTTGGGTTGGAAGGGACCTTTAAAGGCCATCTAGTCCAACTCCCCTGCAGTGAGCACGGGCATCTTCAACTAGATGAGGTTGCTCAGAGCCCCATCCAGCCTGACCTGGAATGTTTCCCAGGATGGGGCATTGACCACCTCTCTGGACAATCTGTGCCAGTGTTTCACCACCCTCATTGCAAAAAATTCTTCCTTATATCTCATCTGAATCTACCTTCTTGTCCGGTCACCCCATGCCCTTGTAAAAAGTCCCTCTCCAGCTTTCTTGCAGGCCCCTTCAGGTACTGGCAGGCTGCTCTAAGGTCTCCCCACAGCCTCCTCTTCTCCAGGCTAAACAGCCCCAACTCTCTCAGCCTTTCCTCACAGCAGAGGGGTTCCAGCCCTCGGATCATTTTTATGGTTGCCTCTGCCCCGTTCCAACAGGTCCATGTCTGTCCTGTGCTGAGCTGTTTTTCACTGATATTGATGCACAATGCCAGCAGAATACTTTAGGGACCTCCTGCTTTGTAGCCCTCACATAAATGCAAGAACATCACATCTGACTTTCAGCTAAACAGACCAGCAATCCACTTGCATACTTTATCACATGGCCTCCCGCACCAGTCAAATCTGGGATCCTTCATCCCTCTGTTGTCATTTTGTCTTCTACTTTAATAACCAAACTCAAGTTGAGGTTCTCAGACAAAGGGCTGCAAGTCCTCAGGAAGCTCAGAGCATTTATCCTCTCCAGGGAACAGTTAATCACACAAGTTGCTGCCAGCAATGAAAGGCAGTAAGAATTTTGCTAATGAACATAAAAATAGTATACAAATACTTGCAGCAAAACCCACTACAACTGTGTCTCATTCTCCAGCCCAAGAGGAATCAAACTCTCTGATACAAAAAGAAGGTAGAAGTGAAAGGATCATCAAAAAAATCCAGATGAGTCCAAAGACGATCATACTTGCAAAAAGGTTGTGAAACTTGTGCAAAGTGAACACATTAGTCTTGGGGCAGTACTGGGAATCAAACGTTCTCCTCAGCAAAAGCCTTCAGCTGCAGCAGAGCTCTAGCAAGGCACCTCTGGCCTGACCTGGAGCGATCTCTGCAAGAGAGGATGAAGAGATTGGCTTGCTGTCTGTCTGCTTCGTACATGGCACTGCATCAGATGATGCAGCAGAGATTTCAGCTGACTTCAAGCTAGTTTGCACAAGTAGCAGAGACAGTCTAGCCACGGCAGAAACACACAGCTGATTAATCTTGCCAAGGACTAGTTTGCAGGATAGACACAGAAAAGCCTGTAAGGTTCTCTGGGATCTCGCTGTTTCATTCGCAAAGAGTCCCCTAAAACTTTGGTGCACTTACAGCCAGGAGACACTAGTGCCATGTCCAGCTGACACCACTGGGCTGCACATTCTTGCTCTTCCACCGAGGTGAAATTTTACATGAGGGTATCCTATATGGTCCATTGCCTTTGGCAGTATGGAGCCGTGACCATCCCTGCACGAGCAGCAGTTCCTTCCTCTTTTCTCAGTACTGCTGTCGTGTACTGCATCCAGTGTCTGGTAGCATACTGGGCACAAAGAATGGGACAATTTAAATGCTCATTTAAAAAAAAAAAAAAAAAGGTTTTGGGGAAACTTGACACAAGGATATACAAAGAAAGGGGGACCATTTAAGCTGAAAAAAGAAAGATTAGAGGAGGGGAGAAACAAAAAATCACTATGGATAGAAGCAGGATTATCTGATCTCTGTATCTAATAGATAAAATGCTTAAATGGCAGCAAGAAAACTTGTCAGGGGTGAGTTAGATACAGTTCATGTGGTCATGGGGTAAGGGAATGGACCTGTGGTCCTTTCCACCTCTATCGTCTATGATTATCTGTGCTCCTCAGAACTCATTGGTCAAGACACCCCTCTGCTGATCAGTGTACAAAGCCAGCCAAAACAGGATTTGGTTCCCATTTTGTTCAAGCTAGAGAATTTCCTCACAGAACAGTAACATCTCCATTTAGCCTCGGCTCCTAAACATCCAAACAAAAAAGAGTAAAAAATAACCACAACTAAACAATGAAAAAGAGAGTAATTCCACAAAAGGAAAATCAGCGTTAAAATCCATTAGGCAGAGAAACACAGACTCTATTAAATTTATTGCTTGGTTTCAGGACTTGGGAAGAGCCTCTTCATTTCCTGTACCTCTTCAGTATTTACTATGTCTCCTATGAGCTAAGTCTTTCAGAGTCATTTTAATGTCATGTGCTAAGCACTTCGGCTTTGTAAATCATCGGTTTTTATCTCCTTCTCCCAATCAATGCAAAGATATTTATGCTGAACACATAAAAGCTCTTGACACTATAGAAAAACCAATTACACCCTGCAAGACGTTTGCTTTAGGTCGTTGACATCATGGAATTATCCATTACACTTTGCACATGCCTGCCATTTACAGGAAAGCAGCGTGACCTTGCCTGCCCGAAGTTTGCATCTCTGCAACCTGGCGAAGCAGCGCGGCGGGAGCTTGCAGCAGAGATAGCCATCTGCAAATTATGAAAGCTGGGAGAGATCATGAAAGCAGAAACAGCTTTCATGCCAGTCCCACTCCTGCGCTCCAAACAGACATGGCTTGCTGTCAGAGACAGGATGCTGGCTAGACACATCTTTCTTCCAACCGCTGCAGTCGAGCTGCCCTCCGCAGCCCCAGGGGCAGACTGGAAAACTTCATTATGTCTCCGTGTTTGCCAGTGCTTCAAGGATGGGCCCTGCATCCACCCTCTGCCAGTGTGTCAGATCGGTCCTTCTGTCTCTTCCCACTCCTATGCACTGGGCTAGCAATGACTATATTTAAACTCCAGGGCAGACACACACCGAAGCACCTGCAAGCTCCTATTATAGTAATTGTCCAGAGCACACCACGATCCTTTTTCGCTTGGCCACCCTAGTTTCCTTTTCGTGAATAATACTGCATCCTTCCTGGATGCAGTCAGGACACTGGGCACAAAAATACAGTGCATGCTTGGATGGCTTCCCCACCCCATGCTACTGGCAAGGCAGGTTCACGGAATGAGCCAGGAAGCAGCCCTTTTATCCTGGCAAAACTGCAACAGACTTGTCACATCTCCAAGTTGTTTATCTTCATGACTCGCCCACCAGCCCCTGTCTTGCACTTTCTTCTTCCAGCAGCAGAAATTCACACCTTCTTAGCAAAGCACCGATCAGTCTCTGCTCCCTGGAAAGGACCCACCCATCAAAGGACCCCTGCGGAGACGCAGTATCCCCAACCTCAGCATCACACTCTCCCTCTCCTATGTCACCAGCTCAGCAATGAAAAGGAGGTTTCCTGCCACGCTGCGACTGACACATGGACATGCCCTGCCATCACACCACTTGATGTTTGCTTTCTCACTTACTAGACAGGAAAGCGTTTCACCCCGCACTAAAACAGTCAGCAGTATTTGAGGAACACATGTATTGAACAAGAACACACAGGACAGTGCTGCACCTTCCCGAGCACTGCTGTCCATTCAGTCTTTCCATTTCAGGTGATTGTCCAGATTTTACCTGAAGCTCACACATGCCCGTGGCCCCAGCAGGTGAGGAACAGCCTTCATGACTAGCTCAAGAGAACGGCATTTCATTTTAAAACCTTGGTAAGATCTTCCAGTGTAGAAGGCTAATTCCAGCGAAGTCAGGGAGCTGTGATGATTACATCAGATCCAGCCCGTAAGCCAAGAGCACACTTTTAATACGAGTATATAAAGAGAGAGAATACTAAACACCCAATGGTCATCATTCTCTTTGTTGGTTGCCAGAGCAAGAATTACAAAAGCCGTGACACCAGCAGAAGCTTTAAGGCCCAGAGTCATCATGCTTAATTCTCTAAGATCCCGACTGACCCAGCTGAGTGAGGCAGAAGTATCACTCATTAGTAGAACAATTAACTTTTTGTGTGTCCACTAGATACAAGTTCCAGGTGCTGCATGGGAGATTCAGTCATTCACAGCCAAACTACTTATACTGAATCTATTCAAGATTTTGAACTTTTCCTTAGAGGGCATTGGGGTTTTTAGCTCTTGGTTTTACCTCAAAACAGGCAGAACTCGCCAAGTTCACTGCAGATTGCCCCCATTAACAGGAGACCAAATCACTCAGGGGAAAAAGGGCAATACAAAGACCCCCTGTGTTCAAAAACTGACAACCACACTTTGACTCTCAAATTTTCGAGTATTTCTCCCAGCCCTGTCATTCATCCACTTCTGAACACATGGAGCATCAGGCAGTCAAAGGGACGGTGTGAGAATGCCAGGCAGATACCGAGGGAAGAAGCAGGAGTAGAAAACAGGTCCCTTATTTTAAAGGGGCTGACAGAGACGTGTGCACAAAAGAAATGCTAAAGACAAGAACTTGCAGCATATCAATTCAATGGCATTAAGCCCTTTGGCTATCTCTCTTCTTCAAAAATCAAAGCAGTCTTACATAATAATAGTATAAAATTAAGCTGATTTCATATTCTTTAATCTAAATCAAGTAAGACAATATGCATGCCTCAGTTTTAAACCACAGAGGAAAAAAAAACCTTCATTCATAAGGACAGTATGCACACAGGGATTCGGCATCATTCTGTTAATCCACTTTACAGTCACACCTTAGTTAATTTGAAAACACGTAGGGAAATTCATTGGTACAAACACAGTATTACAGCGAACTCTGTAATACCTATGCAACATTCATCATGCAGTCGTCAGTAAGATTCAAAAAGACTCTTACCTGTAGGTCTCCTGCTTGGGATCGCTACATTTCAATGTCTGAAAAACAGGGTGGTCCAGCAGACGGTTTGTTCAGTTCACCTGGCCAGCTGGACAAACCAGCCCCACCACCAGCCCTGAAAAACTCTCTGCACTTCCTAGGGGGGGAATCAATCACTCTGATGCATACCTGCGCTGTTGCAAAACCTGCCCCTGACTTCAGGCTCCAGCAGACCTGGAATTTGAAGGAAAGAAACCTAATGGGGAAAGTTCGATGGGCTCAGAGAAGGCCAGGGAGAACATCCGAGGGGAAGAAAATGAAAGATGGCAGTGCGTTTGCAGGGGTCTTGAAGAGATCATATCAAACAAAAATGCAGCCATGTTGCAGGCACACTGTCAAAGCCCTGGTACCTTCATCGTGCTCTCTGTAGCACAGCACATCCTTGGTATCGCTGTGCTGTTCAATCATCAGTCTGCAGTCATCCTTCCTAACTACTGCACCTTCCCTACAAGGGGTAGGACAGGACACTCCTGCACTTCACAGCCGGGAGCTGAGGGACTGAGCCACATCATGCAGTGGATGGAGATGTGTCTTCTGCTCTGGCCGCTCACTGTTGACACTGCATGGCCCTCTGGAGGGCAGAGGAGCAGGAGACTCCCCTTAAATAGTCTGCAATCCCTCCAGTGTAACAGCCCTCTTTTGCAACAAGATGCTGTCTCCAGCCTTAGGCCACTAGTAGCTTCCAACGACTGGTGAGAAGGCAGACAGGTATTGCTGCAACAAGAGAAATAAGACATGGCAGAAGCATGGCATTTATAGGTCTCATATACCTTTTCTTTAAAGGCAGAAAAGAAGAAAATAAAGAAAGCAGATAGAAGTGAGAAAAAAAACACGTTTTTTTAAATTATGATTCTGGAAGTATGTATAAGCAATTTTCCTTTGCTCGGGTTGAAATGAGAGAATGTTGCATCTTATTTTTCAGCTCAGCATGTAAAGTCTTGCCTCTGTTATCCCCAGCTCTCCTTTTCCTATCATTATCTCTAATTTGCACAGATGAGCAAGGTGCACTCGAGTTAGAAAACAAACAAATACTTATTTCAAAGCTACCACAGAGAGTTAAAAACACTTTGCACAGGGAAGTGCACTATGTCATTTCCACAATGTATGTAAGGTAGCAGCTCTATTTCATTACATTATTGGAAGAGAGTCCCTAAACAGAAACAACGTATGGCAAAGGAGAGTCGGTTGTCTAACGCTGAGTCCACACGCAGGTTTCTGCATGCACCCAGAGCAACTATTTGGGATAATCTGCTCTTTCCTGCTGTGAAAAGCAGTCAATTTTAATTCAGAAGAAGCATTGCTACTGTGAAAGTTAATAGAAATCCGTCGTCCACTGACTTGCAGAGGA
This sequence comes from Opisthocomus hoazin, assembly GCF_030867145.1. Classification (NCBI taxonomy): domain Eukaryota; kingdom Metazoa; phylum Chordata; class Aves; order Opisthocomiformes; family Opisthocomidae; genus Opisthocomus; species Opisthocomus hoazin. The sequence goes on along the minus strand of NC_134420.1, from coordinate 66,360,566 downwards.
ATGTTGGTAGCACGATCCTGGCTCAAGCACCCGTCTGCTGGATTTCGGCACTGACTCCTCAATGCTCATCCCCAAAGGTACCCACGAGGTGAACGATGCCCTGACTCCACGCACATCCCCAGGGCCTGTGTGAGCAGTGGGCAGGTGCTGCACGCGCCTGCGGTGAGAGGCAGCCTCCGGCGCCTCCGGAAGGACCGTGAAGACAAAGCAACGACCCTTGCTGATGGCTATAAAAGTGCCGATATTACTGTATGAGCCTCCTATGTGCTTCAGAGCTATCAGGGGAAGAGGGTCATGTCAGCCAAGCACGCCCTCCAAAACATCCTTCGAGATAAGTGTGTGCAGATGTGTGCACACGCACGTGCACCTTTCCAAAGAGCAGCGGGGGCATCCGAGTGCGATCCCTCAATTTAACTAGCAGCGAGCAAGTGCTGAGAGGCGACAGGCTCTGCAGGTCTCGTGTGCTGCACGATCTGGATTTCAGTTCACTTTGCAGAGACATATAAGGTCACAGGCTGGAGATGCGAACTCTCTCATAAAGCAAATCTCCACGCCAAATGCTCATTAGATAATCAGCCAGCTGCACACAAACTGTTTATTAGGTAGCAAGGAGCTACTGACTCCTTCTGACAGCATAAGCAGCCTCTAGGTTGTGGCTCAACATCCTTAAGAGCAGCATGACATATCGAATCAACACCCTGTCATTCTGAATGCAGCTTTGTAATATTATCTGTAGTCATGTGTGTATGGCACATCTGAGCTCCCACCTAAAATTAATTCGAAACCTTCCAGCACAAGGAAATTTCGCTTCAAGCTATGCTCTGCTGACATGATGATTTATTGATTTATTTCTCTACAAGGATAACAGAGAGCATCTCCAGTCAAAGGATATGTTACATTACGAGATTGTCCTGGAGGAGGGGGAAAGCAATGTGAAAACAAATAGTTCTTTTGTGGACTCTGCTAGGTGTACAGGAAGGATGAGTTTTGGTTTGTTTGTTTCCTTAAATCATACACAAATACCCCACAAGTTGTTTCAAGAGATTAAAACCTTTTCCACATGAGTACAGCCAGCCTAGTGTTCAAGGTTCCTTTAAAACAGGGTCAAGCCTTTGCACAAAAATTCTGATTAATCAAAGCTTTCTGTGAAATAATAACAACAAAGGCTTTCACGTAATTCTATATTATTTTTAACTATTTTAAGCAATCATCCTGCAGAGTAACGTTGTTACGAAAGAATAAAACACGGAGGTATTCGCATCACCGGGATGCTGCACTGCCCTCTAGAGTCCCCATCACCTTCTCATCCTAGCATCTAGACACAGATTCTTACAAAATTGGCTCTAAAGACATCCCAGAGGGGAGTGCTGTCTACCAGCTATGAAGCACGGCCAACAATGAAGACAAGAGCTCAGATTCAGACTCTTCAAGTGTTTCTCAGTGTTATTTCGGACAACATCTCCCTCTCCTCCCTGCCTCTGTTTAGAAAGGCATACTATAAAATAAGGCAGAGCATTTTAGGAAGGACTTTCAGTATCAGTGTCTGTACATGCTACAGAAATGAAGATGCTAAACAAAGGTAAAAACAAATATTGTGCTTTTTCTTACTTGCTTCCTTCCCCAAAGCCACAACTATTCCTGTAACTCAGATCACAGGACAAAGAATCTACCTGGCTCCTTCCAAGACAGAAAATTCCTGCACTCAGATCTGCTGCATTCAAACTCTGTGCAGTGCTACAGAAAGATGGATATTGCTCCTATTAGTGCTTTGTTTTGATTGTAAATTAGTTTCAGTTCCTTTCTCTCAAAGTCATAACGAAAGATTCCCCAACACAGCTCACTACTATACATATCCATTTGCATGCAGCTATCCACTATCAGTTTTTTCTATTCATAAGCTGGCAAGGAGAGGACAAAACATATCTCAACCCTAGCATATCAAAACCACATCAAGTATCTTCCACTGATACCTCATCCTAACAACCACGTGCACAGATCTCCATTGCCCTTGTAGCAGGAGGTGGTATGGATACATTTCATCCTTCTGCACTGGGATCGGCAGAGCATCTTCTACACATCATTCCAGACCTCTCACTTCACCCCTACCAGTTATGCACCTGCGCAGCCCATAGACTGTCCCAGCAGGTGACATCTGCCTTTCTGCTTCGAAATGCACAAATATATTCTTCATACTTGAACAGTGCTCAAAGGCTGTCGTTGATTTCAGGATTCCCTGATAAGCTCCCGGTAAGAGATGGCTTACACCCTAAAAATCACTTGGAGCCTAATGAAGGAACAAAAACGGGATGAAATAAGGACAGAGCCCATTTTGTTTGTTTTGTCACTGTCCATATCAAATTGCACAGATGCAGTGGGAGGTAATTAATTTCAAGTATGTAACAGATACATGTCTGAAGGTACACACACACAAAACACCCTTGAATGAACACAGCGACATGGCTGAGCCAGCCTCCTGCTGCCTGTTATCAGCTGACCTGCTGGCCTTCTCAGCATCACAGCGGTAATAGTGAGTTCAGCTCTGGAGAACGTCTCAGTCTCCTGAACCACATGGGAGAAAGGGAGCAGGAGTAAGGAGCTCTGGGGAAAAAGAAAATAAAAGAAAGACTGCCCAATTGCTAACAGACATGCTGCGAATTACAAAACCAGGACTGTCAGGACCCCTTTTAAAGAGCTTGGATTTTATATCAAGTCTTATGCAGCCATGGGAAATCAAGCATTGCTAGAAGATAGTCCTGGACGCTGCCCAGATCAACTGCCAGATGGCAGTGGGAACATCAAGGACTGCATTTTGTGCATGCCATTTCTAGGCACAGAGGACAGGGGAACAGAACACAGCTCTTATAATGAGCTTCTCTGGCTATATGCCAGAGTCTGGAAGAGGACTGAGGTCTCCAGGAGACATTATGATCCCTTAGTCTCCAGCAAACATCACAAAAGAGTCAAGAGGTTGGGGTTTTAGGGTTATTCCCTGAAGTCTGCCTGTTTTCCCAAGCTCCACATCATCTCTGCTGTACCCTGTCCCATGAGGCTTGAGCTTGCACGGAAATTACAGCACGTTAAACTCACTCCATGGCCTAACTACAGCCCCTTGCGTGACAGCTGGGGCTGCCCAGGGGATCTTCAGACTTCACTAGAAAAGGTGACAGAAAAGATGGTTTGTCTGCTACGACGCACACTATGCTGGATATCCCAAACACAACTTTGAAGTCTTTACCTTAGCAAGGCTCAGTGTAACCAAATTCCTGTTCCACCTCATGGCACAGGGACTTTCCAAAGGCAAACTTACTCACCCTGCCTCTCTCCTGCAGACTGCATCCCCATGACTGCCTTTAGTTCTCTCTCGGTTTGCATTTGAGCTCAGCTCGTTCTTCTGAAGCCTCTCAGATGGAAACAGGAAAGGGTTTGTGGTTTAGGAATGATGGCAGAGACCTCACTGTCAGGAACAAGATGGGAATGGACAAACATGTCCTGGTGTTTTAAATGCTTCCCAATCCTTTCAAAAAGTGTTACATTCTTTTGGCTTATCCATCTTCACATGCACCTTCTTTCTCACCGCTCTGTCCTCAGGGATATCTGGATATGCTGAATTTTGTCTTTCCAGCAGCAGCTCCTTGAAGCTACAGGCACGTAGCTGCCACGTGGATGTGACAGCAAGACTGAGCTTCAGTTCAAAACGAAGACACCAAAGCGCAGTCTCCTGCAGGCAGGTGTGCACTGGGCATCCCAGTTCCCATCACAGCCAGTGGGTCGCCGCTCTGCTCAGCCTGAGGAGCTCAGAGAGCCGCTCAGCTGAGCACTCGCTGTGGGTCTGCTTCAAAGTGAGCTGCATCACTCTCCAGCTTCATGCACTGTCCCGACCAGATCTCCATTAACTGTAATGGGGGGTCAGATGCCTACCACACACCTTCATGTTGCTCTAGTCTCACGCTGAATCTCACCTCTCTTCTCAGGCTCATCACAACGACATACGGGTGTGTGCTCTTTGGGAAGCCACACACCTTGCATAACACGTTGTGTAGGAAACATTAGCATAATTAAGCCAGTGCAAGTTTTATATCTGGACACAACTTAAGTATACATTCCCTGTTTGCATTGTTCTAAAAAAACTGGAGGGTTTTTTTGTGTTTTTTGTTTGTTTCTTCTTTTCACAAAAGGTTATATTCCATCCGCTAATTCAATAGTGTCCCCTCAATGTTTTGTTACTCCTTAAGCAATGTTTTTGGGAACTGCTGAGCAAACTGCAGACACTGAGATACTGTTATCTCCACCCAAGACGAAGTTGGAAAGCTTTTAAGTTGGCCAAATGTACATCACATTGAATCACACTCAATTAACCTAATCAAGTATTTCACTAATGAAAACATACGTTTCTGGGATGGCAGTTTCTGACTCAACCACAATTCATTCAATATTAAGGGAAAAACATTAGAAAAACCATCTGTTCTCTTCAAATAGAGAAGCTATTTTTACCTTCACGATGAGCCCAAGTAATTATAAAACAAGTGGAGTGGGTTTCAAAAAGAAAAAATAAAAAGAGAGGGCAAGACAGCTGCTACCTTGTGATTAGCACAGTACAAACATGTTGCTAGCCATGTGAGGTTTAGGCCTGACGCTCCTCACTCCTCACCCTGCTACGCACCATGTAGCCTATTGTCATCCCATTAGCTGAAGCTACACAGTCTATGCCCCAGGGAGGCACAGGGGTTAGAGCGCAAAAGAGTGAGACTTGGTGAATGAATATTTACATACTAGAATTGAATGCCAACAGAATCCCAAAGTTAAAGTTCTCAGAAAAGGGTTGATTCTCAAAAGAAATCAGTGACAAAGAAGTCCCACGCAATTGCTATTTTTAGGTACCAAATTCAAAACTGCAGTCCTCAAAACCATCAGTTAGTTGACACCTAATCCTAGGGGATCTGACATTTTTTGCATTAAAATTCCCCGCGCACCCACCTGCTCACAGAAACCGTGACAGCATTAACCAAATCAGCAGAACTCCCTCTTACCTAATCCTTCCCATAAACCGCAACACAGAAACTTCTGCCTGCGTTTCCTGATGAGCTTATCTGTTACCAAAGAGATGAAGCACTGTGTAAGACAAAGGGGGCAGCACCTTTCCTCCAGCAGTTGCATTGCTACAAGACAGGACAGCCCTGAGTGGAAGTTCTGGGTTCTCCTAGCAAGATCTGAACCCCAGCACCCACACTGCCCTAGCCTGTAGAATCCTCCTGAAGCACAGTAACTCTCGGTATACCCTGCTGAAGCTCCTCCATTTCATTGCTCAACGGACCAAAGAGAAGCACCAACAGAGCACAGGTCCATCACGCACTAGCAAGAGTTACCTGACACAAGGCAATCCTGACCGCTGACTCGTGCTCCAGTGGCTGCTGATGCTAACTGCTGAGAACATGGGCAACAGTTCAGGAGCCCGAAGGCTCCTCTTTCCAGTCTCAGAAAGGTGCACATCTCCACACTACTACACTGCTCCACGTTTCATATTCACTGACCTAAAGCGATTCACACTCAGGCTGCTGGTTGTAGGGTCTACCCTGGAGACATGTGGCTGACCACCAGGTCCATGTGACTATTCTGTTCACAGTCTGACAAGAGCTCATCACGCATCTTGCTGCAGCGTCTAGGAAGGAAACACTTCTCCAGTGTCTCCAACTCGTGAGTGAGCACGTCAAGCACAACTCCTAATTTTCCACTGCCCCAACTCTGGAACCATCTAGTCATGGATCTAATGCTGCAAATGAACTTGTGAAGTCCCAGACTGCTGTGACTCATCTACTGGTTTCAAGCAAGGGACATTCACGAGTGGTGCTCAGTGACTCCCGGCAGGCAAGCGCTGCTGAGCAACACCTTATGAGCAACTGCTCTTTCTCCTTCCCAAGGGGCCAGCTCTACACGGCTCTCCTTCCCCTGGTCTCAAGGGAGAACAAAGCACAAACTAAGGCAACAGAATAAGCTCTGACAGCATCCCTCTGCCAGGCAGGAGACAGGGAAAGTTCGGAGGAGAGTGAAGAACTGAACCAGGAAGAGGCAAGCAAGCAATGGGAAGGCAAAAAGGGAGAAAAGCTCTGGAGGTCTGTCCTTGTGCCTTCAGCATGGCAAACACGTGACTACGTGTCCTGCACAGTTCTTGCTGAGGAAGCACCAAAACCAAATGTGATCACAAGAATCACTCCTCCCCGTGCCGAGATTGCCTACTGGGAAACCTTTAATCCACTCCTTTTCCCCTAAAATGGAGACCTGCAGCTTTGTTGCCAGAATTGCTACCAGATATAAGGTATTTGGTGTTTTTCTTAACTCCATAACACTTGAAACCAGGTCATCACAAAAGAGAAACTCAGCTTGGTTTTATATTTTTGTTTCTAGCTCACATGTCTGCAGGAGAAATATCTGAAAACCAGAGGTAGGCAGACTAAACGTCAAAGAGTCAGTCAGGACGTTTGCTCTTTTTGAGACTTGAAACTACTGATTTTTCAACATCAGCTTACAGGCTTGGGAGGCCTGGGTCATGGTTTTGGAGCACGTGGCAACACTGTCGCCTTGATCTCCTTGCAGGGCCTGATGGATATCATTCACCTACACCAGTTTTCAGCGTGGCAAGGAACAGCGCATCCCCTGCCTCCTCTGCCCCTCCCGACCTTTGCAGCACACACTACAGCATGCCCCAGTGACAAAGAGGAAATCTATGAGCAGCACCAAACTGGGACACGTTGAGCTGTATCAGTGTCACCAGTACAGGCATCAGCCTGAGGACTCCTCCTTCGGGGTAGCACTTTCTGTTTATCTTTACTAAGTTACAACTCTTTGGTCATTTCGGGCAGACCAGATCACGCGGCCAGCCACAGGGTACCCTGGAAATCAAAAAGGTGGGACGTTGCCAGTATTTGGGCTAAAATGAGAGGATCATCAGATACAGTCAAGACTCTGTAACTGAGCAGTGGGATCACTGTATTTTCCCACCCATGAAGTGTCCCTTACTATGGCTCTCCATGACATTAGTGCACATCATATGGTTCTCAGTTGCATGAAAACATTGGCGTGTGACTCTCTGAGCCAGGCAGGTTGACGGCCCTTGATACACAGCATCATGAATGGCACAGGCAGAAAAGCCTGCAGGCTGTCAGATCCCTCATCATGGGCTGCCTTAAAAAACATGGCAGAACTTCCCCACATACTTTACACCAACAGGAATACACCTTAATTTGTTTACAGGCTGTCTTCTGACCTCAGCATCATGAAATGCACTTTGCTTCCATTGAAAAGCCTATGATACACCATGTGCAACTCCGTAAAAGCCAAGTTAAGGGAGAGAACATTTATTAATTTTATACTGAAATACAGGTAACAGATCCAGTAATTCAAACTGCAGAACAAAACCCAAAGCACTGCTGCAAAGCGCTGTGAGCATTTGTACATCTCACCTATTACAGCTTCACTGAAACCTTAACAAGGATTTACTCCGGAGTACAGCGACAGAACCGCCTGGACTCACTTCTCAGCAGGGCTCCCCACACAGGCGTATCACCCACATGAGGAGCAATGAATATAACTGCAGGGTTAAAGGTACAGAACTTCTCAAGTCATTTTCGTAACTGGAAAATAAAGTAACTTGTAACTATACCCATGCTTCACGGAGCACACACGTTTTTTTAAAGGACTGTTTAAACGCAGCTATCACAATTTCACCAACAAAATCTAAGCCCTCATCAAACAATAAAAGGTATTTTACCTAAATGTGTGGATCCTGAAGTAAATGATGAGGCGAGACTCTCAATTGCTATAACAAGTAAGTTTCTAGTCCTTGTGGCAATGAAAAATATGCCTTCTTTCCTTTCACCTGCTCCTCTGGAAAGAAACTCTGAGGATCTCAAGTGCTGCAAAACAAGAAAGACGACAAAAAACCTCCCACACATTAAACACCTTGTGCATGCTTTTTATGGTGATTTAGTTGTTCTTCAGGTTTGATTCAGAGTTTTCAAGCACAAAGCGTAACCATAGCATGTTATGCAAAACAGGCTTCAAACAGCAAAGCTTCTTCAGTATTTTCAACAAAAGTTATTGACAGAAAATGTTGGTTCCAAAGAGTCACTAGGAAACAAGAGAGAAGAAATACCCGCTCTAGAACAGACAGTGTTTCACCCCCTCTGCCACTGTCTGATAAAAAGTTTTAGGCTCATTTTGTCCAGTACAAAAGAGTACCAAAAAAATCCTCCACTAAAAACAAACAAAAAAAAACCCCCAGCCTCAATGTAGGAAAACAACTACATCTCAGAAATTCACTGGAAACTCCTGAGTTCCAGATACTCTAACCCACAGCTCTGATACCTGCCAAAAATACTCCAACTAGCACTTGTCATAGAAAGACAAGCCTCCTTCAACCAGAAGACCTGCACTACCATCTCCCAAATTGACTCCAGCAGGGGCTTTGCTACTGTGTGGGTATTTCTGAACTTTCCTGGGATGTTTTGTGTCCCCCGTTTTAAGGCTTAGCTTGTCCTTGGGGATGGAAAGTCTGATGACTGCGAGTCCTCTGAAATAAATCTCAGAAACTGGGCCAAGTGATGTTTTCATTTATTTACTACAACTCAAACATTAAACAACACAGTTAACTTGGTCTGGAGATGCATGGAAAGATATAAAGAAAAACCACATTTCTAACACACACATCTTACTCCAGCCTACCCGCAGGACCCTCACTCTAATTTCATCGAAGGAGATCGGTGCTGGAAGAAGCGAGTATCTGTTTTCTCCAAAGGCCTCTATTCAGCTCAGCGTCTGTCCTCTGCCCCCACACCTTCCCATGCTTTTCTCCAATTCATAACCTCAGAACTTCTGTGATTCTGTGAAACTTGAGAAACCACGTTATACTTTCCCAGAGGGGAACTCTCTACCTGCACTTGGTCTTAGTAAAATCTATGTTTCTTGGGCATGATTAGCCAGACTCTTCTACCAGAGACTGTCCCGTAAGTAGTTACCGACAGTTTGTTAACCAACAGTGAAAAAACCTTTTCCCTTCCACCCATCAGGCCAGCAACATCAGTGCCTAACCTTCTGCACTGCAAAGTCTAAACACGCCATGCACAAGCAGCAATTTATACCGGCGGCTAAGAGAGGCTGCGTGTAGTTCACTGTTAGCTCTCAAGAGAGGGTGAACACAACACTGACCAAGTAACTTCAGCGACAGCTCACTGCAAAACCACTACAGCACCTGGTCTAAAACTGCTAAAGCACCACTAAAGTCTTTGAGACACAGGCTTTAGGAAGCAGGTATATCGTATCCGCAGCCAGAACGCAGGCAGCGCAGACAATGAGGTATCTCAGTCAGGCTTTTGATTCTTAAATAGTCCATTAAAAAGGAAGGGTTACCCTGTCTTAGCAAAACACAGACACTGCAAAGCTCCAGAGATCTTTGCATCACGAACTGCAATCCCACCTGAAATCACAGAACACAGAAGTGAAGAACAAACCCTGCAAAACCCCTTTGGATGCTGCCACCTCTTCCAGCCAGCCGTGGGACGGTGCCGAGCACGACAGGAGACACTTGCCCCCTCTCTGCTTCCCAGGCGAGCCATGCATATCTCGCACACGCACATGCGTCTGTCCATGGACCAGGGCTGTGCATTAACTGGTTAATTAATAATTCACTTTAGCAGTTTAAACAGCACAAACTATTGGAAAAGCCTGCAACGAGCAAACTACGCAAGCGCTGCAGAAAGGGAGTGCCCGGGGGGCAGCCACAGAGCTCTGAGCACCTGGCCAAGGACCTGCCACCTCCTCCAGGTCTGCGTTTGTCAGCAGGGCTTGTGGCCTCGGCCAGCCGCTCCCGAGATTTACTCTCCCCTTGTCTGAGAAAGAGAAAAAACTGTCACAAATCGTTTGCTGCAGAGGACAACTGCAAGATCCCAATGATTACCTTCGAACAGTGTCTCAAACGTTTATCTTCTGACCAAGCCCACAACACCAGCAGGATGCAGCAGCGTGCAGATGCCCTCTATCTGCAGAATCCCCCCCCCCCCCCCCTTGAAGAACTAATGCTTAGGAAAAGTGAATGTACCACACCAAAGAGCAGTAAGTTCTTTTAGAAAGCTCTTTGCTTTCAGTGACAGTGAGATACTACGAAGGGCTGAGCAGATCTGTTCAGAAATTACTGAGTTTTGGTTCAGTCACCAAACATTTTTGTTTCAACTGCACAAGCACTTGGTTCTCAGGAAGATGTGACAGGAGACGTTTGGTTGTGGTTAGTTGTTTTTTTTTTTTAATTTATATACATTACCTGAATATGCTCTCTAGACACTTCTGAGATGTAAACCACGTTCTGATTCCTCTTTTTTGTAAGAAGTGTTGAAGTGTTTCAAAACTCTTTTTTTGACCAAAATGCATAGTTTTCATACCTGCAAAACTGTATTTTAAAAAATAACAGCCACCTGAAAACATATTTGACAGCTGTAGGAATAAGAACTATCTGCAAGTTCCCAGACACTTTCAAACCCTATCAAAGCCAAAGAAGGCTAATTAAGGCTGACCTCCCACCCCCTGGAGGCACCCAGTATCTTGCACCTTCGAGTCACCAAAGCTCCATAATGATAGCAATATAGGTAACAACAATACCTGGCTTATGTATAACACATTTCATTACAGAGCACCACAGAAACAGCAAAGGGAAACAGATGCAGGGAGGGGCAGCAAAATGCTGCAGCCTCTGAAGAAGCCAGCAGTAGAGCAAGGACAGATGCCCAAGACCAGTCCCAGTCATGCCTCCTGCGTAGGGCCAAGAGAGATATGAAAGGTACTTGCGAAACAGAGTGTTCAGAATAGCGAGAGGTACCCTAAGAAAGAAAATAAACTATCCCCGTTCCATCCTCACCCTTTCCCAGTGCCGCTTGAACCCTTTGCACTCCTGTCACTAAGAGCTTTCACCTAGGAACACTGTACAATTTATTCCAGAAATCAGGACTATGTTAATGAAAAGATGTCATCCAGTTGTTCCACACATGCATGCAATGCAGCTGTGATCCCACAAGCAGAGGAAGGAATAAGTGTAATTTTGTGTCTGTATATGGACAGTGGGCTCCATGATACCCTTCCAATACCCTTTATTCGGCCAACACACTGTTTACGTCGTCCTCAACCTGTCAGTTGCTTCAGATGCAATCATACACTTTGTTCTTGAAATCATATTTTCTCTTGGCTTACACAACCCTCCTTTCATACCTCCAATTGTTCCTTTGCGTGATCTTCCCATCCTCCATGATGTCCTCCCCACCTCCCTCAGCTTCCCAGGAGACCTATTCTTTCTTTTTCTCACTTCCATCCTACTTCCAGTCTCAGCCTCTATTTTTCATTCAGGACCCACAGCTCTGCCTCCACTCCAGGCTTATCTTTCCATCCACACTAGATCTTGGCATGCCTTTCCAGTGCTTTTGCTGTACACCTTATGAATCAGCTGAAACTTCAACAAGGCTAAAAGCACAGCTCCTCATTCTGTTTGTCCCAAAATCAGGACTATCTTCCTTTCTCAGAACTTGCTCTGGGGTTTCACACAGAGGAAGCATCCTACTTTCTGTACAGTGTCTGCATGGTTATGCACTTTGCAATCTACCCATACTCTTTCAACTAGTCTTTTCCACTGTGGTTCATATAAGCTGCTCTTCTCGGCACTTCACAGATGGCATCTTGTCCTCCTGATACCCACTAAGCAGGCTGCCACAAATGTCCCTTTTCATTGTTTTAACCAAGTCCTGCAGCTGGTCACACTGCTGATGGATAACATGGCTGTTGGCAATTTTAACTGACTGCTTAACCACTCAACCCTTCAACACAAAACCAGTCTATCTTGCACATAAAAAAGGAAGATATCCAAGAAGTCCATTCCGGATAGCACAACTAACATAGTATCCATGACTGATCAAAATACATCTCACTGGATTTGTTTACAGCCACTGTAACAGGTTGAGTCCATACGTATCAGATAAACCATTGATAACCATATTCCCCTCTGATTGGGAATTCATCTCCCAAAACTACATGCAGAACAGTCAGTGCAAAGTCTGAGTGCCTAAATAGCAACCAACCGCACCAGTCTGCAGAGTTAGTGTCTTCCCAGCCCCAAGGCAGATTAAACTCCAGCCCTTGCTGAATAATTGATCAGACCTTCTCAGTGCACAATCAAAGCAATCAGCAACAGATCATACAAATGGAAAGTCAACACAAGGTCTCCTTAATGACTACTTAACCCCACCGATCATGACGTCAACCTATCTAAGGCACCCAAGAGGCTGCTTTTCAAAACAAAGCTGCCTGATGTTTTTAGATAACCTCCCCTGCTAATTATGACTACTCCTATTTACATAAGAGCTGTCTCTACAGCTGAGCAGCACCATGGAAGGACTTAACCAGGCCAGATGGCACACACTTGTTTCCCACGTGCATGGGAACCAAAAGAACACTTCAAGAAAGTTACAGGCAATAAACGTTACAGACTACCGCGGATGGGTCCCTTGGGAAGCGCTGGCACCATTACGTGGAGCAAAGGCAAGCCACAGCACTTCATTTTACAAACCCCGGCACAGCTCACAGAGTTCTCGCTGCTGCAGTGCTTCTAGCACGGGGCCTCAGCGCATCCAGAGACCCACCACCATGCTCACAAGACCTCCTCCTTAATTTCCCATCTGCACTGAACGGAACTCATTTCACGGTGACCTAAGCATACTAATTTAGTGCTACAGCCATTACCAGCAAGGCTCCAGGGCCAGATTTGATTTAAGGTGTCCTACATGCTCGAAAATGTTTGGTTTGGTACCTCACTTGCATCTTCAAACCTCTAAAAATATTTTTAAAAAGCCTGTCTCTAGGGTCCACGAGCCCAGTGGCCCTTTAGCTTTTATTTTGGCAAAGAAGGAACACTGCCTACACCCCTGCAATTGCATCCCAGTTCTTCAGCTGAAGCACTCCCCATCCTCCCCTCCTAGGCATATAAAGTTGCCGATCTTTGCAAATAATCATGCCCAAAACTAGCTCCCCTCACAGGCAGCATCCCTGGAGAACGCTCCCCACTCAAAACAGGATGGAAGCATATTTAAAATGCTCTCCAATTTATTTTGCAAGCTCTTTTGAAGTCTGACTACGTGATTGAATGTTTTCTCACGGGGACAGCTGCATAAGCACAAATACACGCTCTTTATAAAAGTAACTGTTTCATGTATTTAGAAAAGAACGCACAATTGCAATCAATATTTTCCACAAAGCAGGCATTTTTCAAGATTTGCTTTCAATACAGCCAGGCACAATGCAGCTCTATTATTAGTAAGAATTTAAGCAACACTGCGTCAAAATGAAACGAGAAGCAACACACACAAAAAAATTAAAACAAAGAATCTAACAGCTCTGATTATTTTCCAATAGCAGGTTTTTAATACGCACCAGCATGGCAGTACTCAAGAAATCCTTCCAGAGTCACATGCAATTTTACAGTTAGGTGTCAAGCATACAGGTGCAGGACGTAATTTCCTAGGGCAACCGGCTCACACGGGCAGCTGAGTCACGGCCTGGGGCGAGGGACCCCCATCACCATGGATTATTGTCAGAACAACTCCTCCAGGCTCCTTTCTCCCTGAGCAACTCAGGACCACACGCTACAGGAGGCAGAGCTCACTCTGCTACGATGCCCTGAGAAAACACAGTACTGAGGGATCATCCTTGCTGCAAAACAGCGTTTCAACTGAGCAGCAACAGGTACGTATCTTCTCAGACTGCGCATCAGGCGTGCCAACTCCTAACACCACCACAAAAATTCAAGACCCGCATCTTCATGCCATCCAGAAAGGCATGGGAAGCTCATCAACAAGGCTCTGGGTTGCTGTTGGCAGCTGATTCACTTTTTTATTTGAAGAAGCATCTACCGTTCTTGCCTGTATTTTCATAATAGCAAGGATCTTACAAGCCAAGCAAACAAATTATCCTCCTCTGGATTGCTACACATCGTCTTCCTTGCATCTTCTGTTAGGGGAATAATTCACACAGGATTCAGTTACTGTGCCTGGGATCTTATTACCGCACTCACAAGTATTAGTGCCACATTCTGTCACCATGATACCCACACACACGAAGCGATACAAATGCACAGGTATAGGCTGTTTAATGAAGAGCTTGTTCAAACATCCAACAGACCTTTAGCAGAGTGAAGTTGCCTTTGAGTGCAACGCAGCCAGCAAACTCATCCACGCAAGGAACAGGGTTGCTGATGGAAAACGTGGTTAAGTCCCGATGCCACAGACCTGTGGCAGAGAACCTGGGCATCCCCATAACACTGCCCATTTCTTTACACATCCTAACCCAGGAAAAACAAAACCCAGATACAATGACATGAACTTTTAAATGAAAGCAAATATACTTCCAGTATTTAAAAACTACTCTGAACAGTCACACGTATATCCCCTCTTTTACATCATAGAATCATAGAATCATATATCCTCTTGGGAGGTTCTTAATTTAAAAATGTACAGAATGTACTTAATACCATGATGATACCATAGAATCATTTAGGTTGGAAAAGACCCTTAAAATCACTGAGTCCAACCAAAAACCCAACACTGCCAGCTCCACCACTAAACCAGGTCCCTAAGCGCCATGTCTACATACCTCCAGGGATGGTGACTCAACCACTTCCCTGAGCAGCCTGTTCCAATGCTTGACAATCTTTTCAATGAAAAAATTTTTCCTAATATCCAATCTAAACCTCCCCTGGTGCAAGTTGAGGCCATTTCCTCTCTTCCCATCACTTGCTACCAGGCAAAAGAGACCAACACCCACCTTGCTACAACCTCCTCTAGGTAACTCTATAGAGCAATAAGGTTTCCCCTCAGCCTCCTTTTCTCCAGACCAAACAATACCAGCTCCCTCAGCCACTCCTCATAAGACTTGTTCTCTAGACCCTTCACCAGCTTTGCTGCTCTTCTTTGGATGCAGTGTCATTCTTGTAGTGAGGGGCCCGAAACTGAACACAGTACTTGAGGTGTGGCCCCACCAGTGCCAAGCACAGGGGGACGATCACTGCCCTAGTCCTGCTGGCCACACTATTCCTCATACAAACCGGGGTGCTACTGGCCTGCTTGACCACCTGGGCACACTGCCAGATGTCGACCAACAGCCCCAGGTCCTTTTCCGCCAGGCAGCTTTCCAGACACGCTTCCCCAAGCCTCCAGCATTGCATGGGGTTGTTGTGACCCAAGTGCAGGGCCCTGCACTTAGTCTTCTTGAATCTCATACAGTTGGCCTCAGCCCAGCAATCCAGCCTGTCCAGATCGCTCTGCAGAGCCTTGCTACTCTCAAGCAGATCAACACTGCTGCCCAACTTGGCGTCGTCTGCAAACCTACTAAGCGTGCACTCGGTCCCCGATCCAGATCATTGATAAAGTTATTAAAGAGAATCGACCCAAATACTGAGCCCTGAGGAGCACCACTTGTGACCAGCTGCCAGCTAGATTGAACTCCATTCACCACCACTCTGTGGGCCCGGCCATCCAGCCAGTTTTTCATCCAGCGAAGAGTGCACCCATCCAAGCCTTGAGCAGCCAGTTTCCCCAGGAGAATGCTGTGGGAAACGAACGTGATCCACTCCAGCACCTTCTCCGGCACCAAGGTCAGGCTGACTAGCCTGTACTTCCCCTGATCCTCCTCCTGGTCGTTCTTGCAGATGGGCGTCATGTTTGGTAACCTCCAGTCAACTGGAACCTCCCCGGTTAGCCAGGACTGCTGATCAGTGCTTGAACGTGGCTCAGTGAGCACTGCCGCCAGCTCCCTCAGTACCCTTGGGTGAACCCCATCTGGCCCCGTAGACTTGCATGTGCCCAAGGGGTGTAGCAGGTCACTGACCATTTCCCCTGGGATTACTGGGGCTTTGTTCTGCTCCCCATCCCTGCTTTCCAGCTCGAGGGGCTGGGTACCCCAAGAACAACCAGTCTTACTATTAAACGCTGAGGCAAATAAGGTGTTAAGTACTCAGCCTTTTCCTCATCCTTTGTGACTATGTTTCCCCCCACATCCAATAAAGGATGGAGATTGTCCTTTGCCCTCCTTTTATTGTTAATGTGTTTATAGAAACATTTTTTATTGTCTTTTATAGTAGTAGCCAGATTAATTTCTAGGTAGGCTTTGGCCCTTCTAATTTTCTCCCTGCATAACCTCACAATATCCTAGTAGTCCTCCCGAGTTGCCTGCCCCTTCTTCTAAAGGTCATAAACTCTCCTTTATTTCCTGAGTTCCAGGCAAAGCTCTCTGTTCAGCCAAGCCAGTCATCTTCCCCACCAGCCCATCTTTTGGCACATGGGGCCGGCCTGCTCCCGTTCCTTTAGTACCATCAGAAGTGTATTCAAATGCTCCACAGTTCTCTTAGCACTGACCTGAACTATGGCCAAGCTGTACTCATTTCAAATTGGGTTGAAGCCAAAGTTACTGGAGACCAAACTTCCCTCGCTTCTGATTCTTCAGCCAGCAGGAACAATGAATTATTCAACAATAAAAATCAGAGCAGACTGCTGTAACATATATCTCTGATCACCTCAAGCCATCACCACCACCACCTCTGCTGACAGCCCAGAACCACAGAGAAAAAGAGACCCTCTGGCTATTATTCCCTTCTCTGAGGAACAGCTCTGATACAAGGACACAAGTCAACAGTACATGAGCTATCAGGATGCCCCTGCTCCTCCCAAAGCTCCCTGATCTATAAGAATCCCCAGTTCTGCCAGTGGTGCCACTGCTCCATGCAAGTACGGGCAGGGTTGGCATCTGCTGAGGCGTCTGGAAGATGTAAAGCTAAACAGAACAATCTAGATTTGCCCACTTGTTATAGGTTTCGTGGCAAGCTTTTGGTAGCAGGGGGGCTATAGGGGCGGCTTCTGTGAGAAGCTGCGAGAAGCTTCCCACTTGTCTGATAAAGCCAGTGCCAGCCAGCTCCAAGACGGACCTGCCGCTGGCCAAGGCCAAGCCAATCAGCGACAGTGGTAGCGCCTCCGGGATAATGTATTTAAGAAAGGGAAAAAAAAAAAAACCTGCAGGGAAACAGCAGTGGGAAGAGAGGAGTGAGACTATGTGAGAGAAACAACTCTGCAGACACCAAGGTCAGTGCAGAAGGAGGGGGGAGGAGGTGCTCAAGACGCTGGAGCAGAGAGTTTTCCCCTGCAGCCCGTGATGAAAACCATGGTGAGGCAGGCTGTACCCCTGCAGCCCATGAAGGTCCACAGTGGAGCAGATATCCACCTGTAGCCCGTGGAAGGGACCCCACGCCGGAGCAGGTGGATGCCTGAAGGAAGCTGTGACCCCGTGGGGAGCCCATGCTGGAGCAGGTTTGCTGGCAGGGCTTGTGACCCCATGGGGAACCCACACGAGAGCAGCCTGTTCCTGCAGGACAGCACCCCGTGGAAGGGAACCACGCTGGGGCAGTTGTGAAAAGCTGCAGCCCGTGGGACTCAGTTGGGGAAGTTTGTGGAGAACTGTCTCCCATGAGAGGGACCTCACGCTGGAGCAGGGGCAGAGTGTGAGGAGTCCTCCCCCTGAGGAGGAAGGAGCGGCAGAGACAAGGTGTGATGAACTGACCGTAACCCCCATTCCCTGTCCCCCTGTTCCACTCGGGAGGAGGAGGTAGAGAAACGGGAGTGAAGCTGAGCCCAGGAAGAAGGGAGGGGTGGGGGGAAGGTGTTTTAAGATCTGGTTTTATTTCTTATTATCTTACTCTGATTTGGTTGGTGATAAATTAAACTCCCTTTTTTCCCCAAGTTCAGTCTGTTTTGTCCGTGACGGTAATCAGTAAGTGATCTCTCCCTGTCCTTATCTCGACCCACGAGCCTTTCACCATACTTCCTCTCCCCTGTCCAGTCGAGGAGGGGAAGAGAGAGAGCAGTTTTGGTGGGTACCTGGCATTTATCCAGGCCAAACAAAAACACCACTTCAGTAAAAATCAGTTTATATCTGAGTGGAATTTAATCAAGTCCAAGGAATGCCAGCTTATTCATTTTAATATTCAGCTTCTCTCTGGTCTGTTTTACTTCATGTTTCTATTTCTCCATCAAAACATTTAGTAATTTTCAAACAGATGAGGAATTAACTGTTAGATGGGCTTACCAAGATCAGATATTCCAGGCTACCAAGTAGCTAAGGAACGCAAAGCACATGGGTAGTCTTGAAAGCAGGACACCCCAGATCACGTATCTCAGCTCTACAAGATGGCTACGGCTGAGACACAGAGCGAGGTGAAAAAAAAAGACGTTTGCCAGATCTGGACTGGCACACAAAACAACGGGCAGTGCAAGATACTCCAATGGCTCTGGGCCGAGTCAGATGAGTTTAGCAGGGTCTATCAGCTTGGATCTCACTGCGGCACCAGTGAGAGCGGTGGCAGCCCCAAGACAGCAACACATGGAAGGAACCACAAGGAACAGCAACCAACTAAGCACAACCATTTTCAACCTCCTCAAGCAAAGCTCAGCTAAAAGCAGGTTAGGAAATGACGATCCACACCAAAGCTTCAGGAGCTGAACCGTCAGACAATGCATATGTCTCCAGATTGCCTTCTTGCACTTAAAATCAACTGTATCCACACTTCACCATTGCAGCGATCAACGCACTGATCGTACTTCACGGTGAATCCCATCCCTCGTGTCTGTAAAGCTTATGAGGAGTTAACTTACAGCATCGTAAGTAACGGCTTAATGTTGTGTTTGCTGCTCTCTTAGTTCAATATCCTCACACTTATAGTAAGAGAAGAAAGAGCATAACATCTCTAAATTAAAACTCTAGGAAAAAATTCCTCAAATTCCCCTTCCCTAGAAAGAACACCGACATTCTGGGTGCCCAGGTCCGATCTCAGAGCTACAACCTACAGGCTGGAGGAGCCTGTCCACATGGCTGATCCAAGCACCTGCCGGCACACCTGGAGCCGTCAGCATGGGGTCGGGGTGGCAGGAGCTCCGCTGTCCCCACGCCTTAACCAGTCGCCCACCTACTACCTCCGCCCAAACACTGAGCCCACTACCAGAAGAGGCACATTAAACAAACGATGCCACTGGTAAATATTTGGAGGAGACCGAGTTCTTGTTCAAGGAACAAAGCAGCAGCTCTGCTGACTTTTGGGTCAGAAGGACATCTAACTAATTAAATTAGTAGAACTATCCATTTAAAATATATATATATATATCCATTTCATATAGTAGAATTCTCCATTTCATATTTGTGCAGCAGGAAGAGAGGTGAGAAGCCAACGCACAATATTTTTATGAATTTGTAAAATGCTATAAAATATAAACTAATGATAATTCAAATATGTAGAGAGCTCTCGGTGCCTTCGGATATCTGCTCTGCGGATCTAACTAACGAAAGGGCAGGTTCAGCTAGGCAAAGGCGCACCATTGCTCTGCACAAACCAGGTGAGTCCTTAGTTCTCCTCAGGCCACGTCAAAGCCCTGAACGACTCCACGTCACAGCAGCTCGGGCCTTGCCTGAGACGACCCTTCCTTAGCGACGCAGCCTCGAAAGAGAACGAGGAACAGCAAACACAAGTGCACGTCACCAAACGACAAAAGGAAGGGAGAAATTAGACCCCCCCCCATGAAGTCCAACCTTTCTGAAAAGCTCAAGCCTAGGATTTTGTTCCCAAGAGCTTATAAACCACTCTGTGCCATCCTGACATCTCTTGAAGGCTGACGTGATTATTTTCCCCCAGCACAGCACAAGATACAGCAAAACCAACCCAGCAGCTCTCAGTAAGCGCTGATGTTGGTTCAGTAAATCCGGAGGAGACTGCCGGGACCGCGGCTCACAGTCGCAATTCAGGTTTTAATTCCAGCGCTGAGACCTGAAATCCCGGCAGAAACACCCGCCCTGCGTGCCGAGACCCCAGCCAGAGCCCATCAACCAAACAACGGCGGGCGACCATCCCCGACATCGCTCGTGTCACAGCGTGCCCGAACACCCAGCATCTCCCAGCCTCTCGGACACAGCCGAGTCTCCCGTAATTGCACGGACGCCTCTGCTTCATTCGTGCCTCCGCAGAAGGCTTTCCGAGCAGCTTTTCCTTTATCCTCCCCAAAATTCGTGCCCGCGCGCACCCACCCCTCCCCGCGCGGGGCTCGGGCACCGCACGCCGCCCGCACCCCCTCCTCCCGCCCAGCCGGGCCCCGCCGCTCCCCGGGGCAGGGCCGCCGGAGCGGGGCCCGGTGTCGCCCGGCCGTGCCCGTCCCCGGCGGCTCCCCCTCGGCCCCCTGCCCCGCGGAGGCCGCCCCCCGCCCGCACTCACCCGCCGTCGCCATGGCCGCGGCGGCGGCCCGGCCTCCGCGCTCGCTGCCCGATGGCGGCGGAGCCCCGCGGCGAGGCGGGGAGGGGGCGCGCTGACCCGCACGGCGCCTGCCCGGCTGCGGGCGGGGTGCGGGGGGGGGTCCCCCGGGGCTGCGGGAGGGAGCGGCGCGGCCTTCGCCCCCGCCGCGGGGCCGGCCCGGGGAGCGGGGGAAGCGCGGGAGGCGGCATCGGGCGGGACTGGGGGATGTCACAGGAAAACCCAGCCTGGGGGGGGCCGGCAGCTTCACCCCCGCCTGCCGAAACTGGGGTGCCGTCCCGTCTGAGGAGCCCTCAGGGGACAGCCAGCCGCACCCTCCCGCGGACGGGCTTGGGCAACACGCAGCCCCGGGTCAGAACCTAACCCGGGCCCGCAGCCGGTCTGCCCCCGGGGTTCGTGCGCTGCCCCGCTCTTCACCGCGCACACAAATCCCTCTTCCAAAGACGCCAGGTACTCCCCATCCCTGACAACCTGCAGCAGCGGAGGGCTGGTCCTTGTCATGGAATCACAGAATGGTTTGGGTTGGAAAGGACCTTAAAGACCATCTGGTTCCAACCCCCCTGCCATGGGCAGGGACCCCTTCCACCAGAGCAGGTTGCTCAGAGCTCCATCCAACCTGGCCTTGAACCCTGCCAGGGAGGGGGCAGCCACAGCTTCTCTGGGCAACCTGGACCAGGGCCTCACCACCCTCATGGTGTCGCCATCTCTGCTTCCCACATCCAGGTTTACATTTCTGTGACTGAAGGGGAAGCGGTCTGGTGTCGGTTACAGAAAGATCAAGCTCTTGAAACCTAATTTTGCTTTGCGTATGTTTCTCTTGCAGTGAAACTGCAGCATAGCATCGAGAGACTGACCCAAGCCCTGAAGTGCCGAGAGAAAGGCAGAGCTGTAGCACATTTCTCAACCCCTCGTAGCTCATGAAGTTCTCGCAGTCCCATTTCCAGGTGTGGGGCTGCCTACAGCTGGAGGAGGGAAGTGCTCAGTTACCAGGCTCAATCTGGTGCCCAGAGCTGAGGACAAAGATGAAAATGGGGCGAGGAAGCCAGGCCCATGAGCCAACCTTTGTAAAATGTGAATGGGCAACTCCACAAGTAGAATGAACTTCATAATGAAACATTCCAGAAAAGAAGGGATAAAAGACCTGTGTCAGTTGGAAGAACTTGCTCTGCCTGTGTGATGAGAGAATATAAACTCTCTGCATAGCTTCCTGCTATCTAAAACATGTCAGTATAATACTGTAACAAACCTCAAGGTATCCTCCAGCCCATCTCCTGTCTCCCAACGAGGATCGGGTCTACCTCAGACAACCACGACTGATGTTTTTCCAACAGTTTGGAACTCCTACAGCAAAAGCGAGACTGATGTTTGTATAAGGCCAAACTCTTAACTGCAAAAATCTCTTATTAAGTAAATTCATGTTGCTGTAAATTGTATAGCTCTACCTCAGTGAACATGGAGAACAATTAATCACAATTTGCATAAACACACATTACAAAGCCATAAAGACCATTACTGGAAGACTGTTTGGCTCATTCTC
This sequence comes from Opisthocomus hoazin, assembly GCF_030867145.1. Lineage (NCBI taxonomy): Eukaryota > Metazoa > Chordata > Aves > Opisthocomiformes > Opisthocomidae > Opisthocomus > Opisthocomus hoazin. Next base: position 66,338,673 of record NC_134420.1, on the reverse strand, counting down.
AAACCCTCTTTTCCAGTCTAAACTCTCCTGCAGTCCGTCTTCTTTTTGTTGCCCTTTATTCTAGAGGTGATGTCTACATCCCCCCCAAACTGTATGCAACACAGATCACCATGGCATTTGGAATTTTTCACATCAGCCCCATATTGCTGATGCACCTTTCGTCTGAGGGCTGCAAAAACCTCCAGGTTGAGAACAGCTGCTCGCACAAGCACTCCCGAGCAGGTATTTGCATTTAATCTCTCCTTCCAAGTGCAGCCTTTTGCACTTCATTAGATCTTGTTGATTTCTCTCATTATAAATTATATTGGAAAATGTCTTCCACTTCAACAGTTTCTAAACTGATGTCACCTATAAGCGTTTTAAGTGTATTCTGCTTTTCATCACCCACTTGTAAACACTGCACAGCACTAGTTGAAACCTCCACTTAGAGGATCCTTTAGCTTTGCCAAAGAAATGGTGATTACTATTGTATGAACGTAGTTCTTCAGTCGTATAGCCATCTTAGCGAAGTTTGAGCCAAACCACATTTCTCTCATTTATTTACAAAAACTGTAACAACATCCAGATACGTACTGTCATGTTGCCTCACTCCTATCCACCAGGCCAGCTGGAGGTTAGACTTCTTACAGAGGTGAGGCTCCCCTGCAGCCTTTAACTACTCTATGAGCTGAGGCTATAACCAGGGGAGAAGTTAGATACCAGAAAACAATATTCTTGGAAGTCTAGATTTACTGTTGCTGGCGAAGGGGGGTAGGTTGTTTTTGTTTGGTTTTTTTGTTTGTTTGTTTTTAATGACAGCTGCTCACTTCAATGAAGCATTTTAGGAAGTCCCTCTCCTGTTTTTAAAAGCCTGTAATTGCCCACCAGACTGCAGCAATGGATTTTTATTTTTTTAAAATAAAGATTACACCAGCATTATGAAACTTTGCTTACAGGTGCCTCTAAATTCTCAGAATTACTGTTTTGAATTATTACCGCTGCATACAGTCAGCAGTTCTAAGTCTGTCCTTAAGCATAACTTCCATTTGACATCTGTGTAATTTTACAAACAAATTAAAGAACACTTGTTTTCATAATTATAATATTAAAATAACTGCTAGGTGAATGCAGTCATCTTCCTGCCTAGCCAAGCCTTTGCATGCTTCCAATGTTGATTTGCAAATTGTTTTCAGAAGTGCGTGCAGGGAATACTTACGTCACTAAATATCAAAAATTCTAAAAAATTCTCCTACTCAGCTCTTGGGATGGTTCAAAGATACAAGGAGAGGCAAACAAGATGGTCACGTTATGAAAAAGTGCCACTGTAGGGAACAGTATTAAACATATTCCTTAAATATGTTAAAATAAACTTACACCATATATATGAAATAATAATAATGTAGCTGAAAATAGCCTCTCAAGAAAATGGAAAAAAAAAAAAAAAAAAGCTTTTGTAGTTGTGTTTAATCTTTAGCTTCCTTGAGAAAGATACCTGCAGCTTGGAGGGAAACAAAAAAACAGGTCACTTTCAAGTTTCCCTTCAAGGGAAGAACCCAATACCAGGTAGCTGGAAGACCCAGTTTAACCCTGGTGCCTAGAAACAGCAGAATAGGGTCAGTGCTGTAAAGGTCAGTCTTAAGCAACTTCCCAAATGAAGAAACTTGTAAAAAATTATTAATTTGAAGCTGTATTCCCAATATCTGCCAGAAAGGACTCTCCCTCTTCATCTATGTCTTTCTTAGCCATCCACGGGTTTCCCAAGAAGAGATTCAAGTACCCCCTGCACCTCACCTCCAAATTGCTCCCCTATGACCCCCATACTGCCATCCATGCCCTGCCACGTGAGGGTACCAGGAAGCTCCTCCATCAGCTTGCAGACCCACACCCACAGCAGCAGCTGGAATTGACAGAACTGACAAATGCAGTATCACCAACAGGATCCTAGCTGCATTAAGATGAAAAGAACATAATGACCAAAAAAGTCAGGTTAGGTTTCCTTTAAGAGGTCTCTTCATGTCTCTTGCATCTGCTCACCAAAAATTAGGGGCAGAAATGCAGAGGCAGAATGAGTTTGTGCTGGTAACAGAAAAGCGCAAGCACAGTTAGTCAGAAAACCCAATTAAAACCAAATTGTTCAACATTTACAGAAGTGATACCTCCAAAACCTTTATAACTACAGATGGGTCTTTTTAAAAAGACCGCACCCCTGACACCTTCTGTCCACGGACTAAGCCCAACAACCTTAGCACCAGATGCGCAGTGGAAGAGTGAATGTTAAGCCAGGAAAAAGTGATAGAAACCAAGTACATGTATGATAAATTTAACTGTATTATTAGCACTATAGAGATTTTTTTTCCTGTTAGAGTTCTTCTTTTTCTGTAATAATTAGATCTGGACTAATAATGACTTTTGGATTAGACTGTAAAGGTTTTGGTTATTCAACCAAATATTCAATTGTTCAGTTTACTATACAATGGTAAGGTTTTGGCTTTATAATAAAGTGTTTCCTCTTTTCCCATTAACAAGGTTGAGTGCAATACTGGTGCTTAATTATTAGTTTTTCCAGTGTCCAGCCTGTTTGTCATTTAGGCCCATTCCTCCTTAACAGCCAATGCATTTAATACAGGCCCCCTTTTATAGTCACATCATTTATATTTCCACTTCGTGTTTTTTCTTCTAGGTAAGGGCACTTCAATTTCTTTGGCCTTTAAGAGTCACACTACCAAACTAATTCATTCAGTTTAGGTCCCTTCTATATTAAAAATCTTTCAAATTTCTGGTTTATATTTCTTCTTGTAGGAAAGGACACCTCAACCCCTTTAGCCTTTTTTGATACTATGGCTATGATCAACTGGAGAAAATACCAAGGAGAGTAACTATCCAAATTCTTCTTGAATTGTGGTCAGAGAGGGGTATTTAAGGCTGTAGCCTTTCAGGGCTGAATAACACAAACTCTAGTGCTTGTTACTGTTTACAGAAAATACTCCCACTTAGGATTCTCAGTCCGTTTGCTTTTTCTGCAGTACTGTTGCCTAGCAATTTTTTCCCCATCCCCTACCTGTTCTCAGTACTGAGCTTCATGTTTATTTCCACACACACTTCTTGCACTCCCCTCCAATTTATAAAGAACATTTTGAATTCCAGTCCTTCCCTTGTACATCTTAGGGTCATCTGCAGAATTAATAAACACACTTCACATTTCTTCATTCGAATATACAATGATTCCAGATCTGCTGGAGACAGAGTACAATAGAAAGCTTATCACCAAGTTAATTTCCCACACCTGTGGGATCAAAGCACAATAAACACTGCTGAAGTTACACACTATAAAATGAAGCAAATCAACTGTGAAAAATAATTTATTGTACTAATTTTCAACAGTCAGTAACCTTAATTTTATGTTCAGAGATAAAAGTTTACAAACGTGTCTCTGTTCTTTTAACAGTCTCAGCTAAAGCCGTCTTTGCAGATCAACGTGAGTTCCAAGTGATAACTCACATTGTACAAGCTCAATACAACAAGAAACCATCTCCTCTTTCCATCTCAAACAGAGCACAGCAACTTTGTCTCCCACAAGAAGCATTCACCAAGTGAACAAAGGCACCAGGTGCTGTACTATGAGACAGCTAAGGTATACCAATCACTACCAGTATTCCAGTGTCACCTGCAGTTCTGGTCCCAGACACTTCTTGTTGTGCATTCAGAGACATCCAAAACAAGCACTTTGTGTTACCTCTGACATTTACATTTTGTCATTAAAATTCACATTAGTGCTTCTCCAACTGGATCCTCTAACACCTTCTTTTCCTCTTGGGGAGAGATACTTCTGAAAGGAAATAAAGAGATTTTTCTGACAATCTTTTCAATCTATCTTCTCTCATGGGAATGACTAAAATAGAATTAATTCTGCCCAGAAAAGCAAATGAATTAGATGAGCTCCCAATCCCTCTCCCCATGGTTTTAAACATGAAAAAATTCTTTCTAGATTCTACAGCACACCATCATTCAAAACATCAATTAAAATTCAATTGATGAACAAAATACTGTACTTCAAAACTTAATCAATCTCAAGAGCTTTCTGCTCCTCACGAACACCTTTAAGATCTCATTGTGAATTTGACAAATGGAATACTCGCCAAATCAAGCACAAAACACCCAAAGAGATTGCTTATGGGTATTTTTAATGAGAAATGGAGAATGTTCCCGATTTAAAAAGAAACTTTTTGTCCACAACAAATTGAAGGAAAAGTAAGCAAATAAAGTACAATACTAAATGCACCATTGTGCCTTCAGTCTGACCATTTAAAATTGAATGAATTCACATTGCCTACAACTAAGGTGATCAGAGAATGTAATCTCATTTCAGTTGTACAAGATGCTCTTTTGCTTTTAAAAAGAGCAAATGTAAACGTGCTACCTCACTGCAAATGTATTTTAATAGTTATTATGCTCCCTTGTATGAAATGTCCTTCCATTACATATAATTTTGGATAGCAAATTAACTCCAAAAGATATACTCCTCACACTCCTCCATGTCATTATAGCTTTCCAGAAGTTGTACTTAACCCTTTTCTCCCCCTTTACATAACTTAAATCCTACTCTCTCAGGTTAAGAACCAGTACCTCTGGTCTACCAAGTCTGCCTTCGAATCCACCAGTCTTAGACCAGCTAGAGCTGCCAGTGGAAATCACACCTTTAGCTGGCCGGCTCCCCTCCCAGGAACGCTACCCGTGTTTGAGACATGGCAGCAAAGCAGTACCTCAAGATAAAGAGGATGGGATTTTCTTTGTACAGTGTCTGTTCAGTAGTGCTTGGATTCTCAAGCAATACTGAGAACAGACCCTGAAGCTTCTGAATTGCAGACGAGTTCATGACCATCCAACACCTCAGTTTGGACTATATGCTTTTGATGCTTCTGTAGAGCAGCTCCACCACCAGCTTTAAACCTGCTTTACCATTGCTTCCAAATAAAAATTACATTATTTCCAGTAACATGAGTGATAGCAAAGCCATCCACTCTTCTGTTGCGGTTCCCAGAATCCTACTCCAACTATATCAGACAACTTCTAGTATAGCAGAGGATGCTATTACTGTACATACATACTGGAACTTAATCCCTGAAGCACTGCCCAGCTGAAACTAAGGCTGGAGGGGAAACTTCTATGTCCCTTCAATTCCATAAAGGTGAAAGGCAGCACAGGGCTATTCTCACTTCAAGCGCAGAGCTGCTAGAACAGGTATCTTCTGTAACTGGGGAATGACCTAAAAATCACTTTTCCCTACACATCAGAGCTCTTCAAGCCAGATTTGTATTATAGAAGAGTAAGTCTCCTTTAAACTCGACCAATTTTAACTCTGAACACACTGTAACAAGATCTATGTAGAAAAAGCATGACTCGCAGGATTGTGCCACCATGTGTGTGCCTATAAAGTCTCAGAGCAAAGCTTCAATTTTCATGCAACCATTTACAGGCTAAAACCTAACCTAGCTTTTGCAAGGCAGCAACGCATAGTCCAAAATGTCAGCTTTAGTTTCAGAAAAATACAGCTAGCAGAAAAACAAGTCACCAGTTTGTTAGAATTTCAATCATTGTACCTTCTTCATCTGAGTTATCGTCTTCTGTGATTATAGGCATCCCACTATGCCGAGTAACAGTTTCCTTTGCCACTTGCGTTTCACCTGCAGATAGATTTTTTAGGAAAACCAGTCAACTTCTTTTGCTTCTCCATTTCAGGTCCAACAGTTAACTTGCTGGTCTCTTGACTTTCTAGTCAAAGGCTGTGGAAAACACCTACGATTCACAGTAACTTCATACGGCTCGATAAAAAAACCTCCAATAACAAGTAATTAACACTACAACTTTACAGCATACTAATCATCAACTCATCCAGAGATAATTAAAAATGCCCTTTTTCCTCTCCCACACTTCATCTACTGTTTTAAAGTGAAGCAAAGGCAATACTGCCTAATGCTCACCTCTGAAGAGGGTTGAATTTTCTCAGTAACCTTTTTTCTAGCAGAAACTAAGTAAGTCAGAAGACAGAGTATGGAACTTGGAAATGAAATCTGTGTCTTCAAAATAAAGTTCATTAAGAATTATTTTGCTGTTCAATTTCATTTAATCTTTAATAAATAATAAGTAAATGAAAAATATAAGATTGTAGAGCAACTTCCATCAGTTTAAAAGCTGGATATCAGAAAGACGATTTCCTTCAGAAAAATAATTTCCCATGTTTTCAGAACTGGGAGACAATGAGGTCTAAAGAAAGTCTTGGAAGGAAAAGAAAAAAAAAAAAGAAAGATGCATAGCAGGGATGTCCAAATACCTAGAAAGTAAAACTGCACCAACACAGATGACATAAATGCTATGAGAGTAAAATAACTAAATCAATCACTGGTCAGTTCAGATACGATGAAGATCAGCAACACTAGATAGGATCTCTCCAATGGAGACCTGAAATAGATAGCTGATCTCCCTCTCCTTCCTCACCTCCTCTTTCAATCTAGCAAAGTACCCTCACACCAGGTCTGATACTTAATCTCATGTCGGAACGAGTCATTCCTCAAGTTCTGAGACTTGATCTCTTTCAGAATATACTAACATAAATGATGACACCATAGAACAAGAATACATATAAATGGCTAATCCTTTAAGTTCTTGGTCTCAGCATCCTATTTGCAAACTTCACAAATAAAAGAAATGAAAAAGATATTAACCTAGCAGCTTTGGATCAGGTATGCCAGTTTTTTTGAAGAAACTCCTGGTCTGTAGCAGAAAGGAGATCCCAGTCCAATTTTCTTACTTCTAAAAACATTCACCATATCCTCGCTCACTCCGTCACATTCTGTTTGCACTTATTCTCTCTATAGGCATTCTTGCTCTGTAGGCAGCCATACTTGTCATCCACAAAATTCTATCCTCTCCACAGCATTCAAGGGGAGATTAAAGGCATTTGCAGTTAATATTCCATAATATTTCTTGCTAAAATTTGAAGTCTTTTTCTGAATACACTAAGCAAGTGCCTTCACCGAGCACATACAGAGACATACCAATGCTGCTTATATCAATACAGATAAACCAGAACAATATCATATACAAGCAATTAGAAGTATTTCCTTCCAGCATGCATTTCAAATCAAGGAAAAAAGGTCTGGACATTAAATACTCTGTACCTGTTCTAAAAAAGCTTACTCCTTAAAGTAGTTTTTATTCCTAGCTAAATAATAATGCTTAGGAGAAATAAAATACAATTACAGAACAGAACTACAAAACCCAAGTCACAGGTGTATAAAAAACATGCCTGTCAAGAGGGGAAAAGTTAAGCCTAGCTATAAACTAAATAAACCTAGAGCTGTTACAATGTTGCAATACCAAGACTGAGGAAACAATTTGAAAAGAGTTTTGAAACTACATCAGTTGTTGACAAAACATTCGTATTCAGATGGAAGAACAAAATAAATAATAAGTATCAGATGGAAGGAGAATGACTGATATGACAGTGCAGGTACTAGCCTTACAAAGCAATCCTTGTCATTTTCTCTTCAGGAATATTAAAGAATAGAACAGAGCAGAAACAGGCAAGGTTTGCTTTGGAGTTCACAAAGACAATACAAACTATCATAATTATCAGACAGGCTGATTTTCATCAAAAAGATATCTCCAAAAGTAGCAGCTATCTGTCAGAAGAAGAAACAATTAGACACTTATCAATCTCCAGGATGTTTGTTGCATGGCAACAGGAAAAATTAAGACACTGCCACACAGGATGTGCTTTTCCAAGGTCATGCCCTTCCAGAGAAAAATTAGGACTATGTTTGAGATTTCAGATTAACAACAAGCTGCATGAACTCAATGTCTTTCTACCTGACTAGACTGTGGAAAACAGGCAAAAAGATTCAGTTATGATACTGGTATCACAAAACATTAATTGTTTTCCTCCATTGATCAACAGTAAAATTTAACCCAGCTGCCTCAGCTAGCAAAGCAATGGATAAACTCTTGCAGTCTCTCCAGGTTCACAAATGCAATGGAGAAATACCTTCGATTTCCAAAGAACCTCTTCTCCTTGCTGGCTGTGGTCTTCTACAGGTTTTCTTACTTTGGCTTGGAGATTTCCCACAATTTGATCCCGATTCAGAAGATTCCAATTTTACTTGACGATGTCTTCTGGATTTGGAAGCCTAGAACCCAAACACACATATGAATGGTACAAAAAAGCTAAATTTCTACAGCCGGATATTACTGCATAACACCCAGTACTTCACAAGTCAGCAAGGACTGAAGCATCAACATCCATGTCAGGGTGGAGAAGGGATGGAAGGGGAGGGAAGGGGGGAGGGAGGATTCCTTCACTAGTTACTGTTCTTCAGTTTTAACAGGGCAACTCCCTTCTATGATTTAATGGGTGTATCACTTAATATTCAGGTAATGAAACATGTATTTATTTTTAAATCATTCTTTGTTGGCATCAAACTACACCACGGTGCACACCGCTGTGTGCAAGCGAAAGAAACACTTCCCAAAACTGCTCCACCATGAAGCCTCCTTCCGGCCATATTTTGCTTAGATGCCTAGAAAACACTATCACTGCATATTCACACCTGGACTGTTAAACATTCCAGAGCTCCGTTTCATTTAATAATGCATTTTTCAATACAAGATTTTAATAAACAAGGAAAGCTGTGATGTTCCTCATAGGCCTGCTATAAATAAAGGTAAATCAACAATATTAAAGAAGCAGTTACTGAAACAATGTTTCCAAGAACTTCTAACAGACTTTAAACCCCCACGTTCCATTTTCACAAGCATCTTCAGAGATTCCAATATGTAGGCTTCAAGGAATTTGACCAATTAAACTCAGAAGTATTTTTATTCCATCTACTTAAATGGAGCATAGACATTAAAAGATACCTTTTAAATTGAAATCCCCCAAGTACAGACGACATCTGCACTATTTCCATAAATCTAACAAGAATAAGAGCTTCACGTTTCCCCAATGGGTCAGAAAACCAGAACATTCAAAGGTTGAATTAGAGTGCAATTTTATTTTAATTCATTCCTTTCTGACCCAGCATTTACATTTAACTCATCCTTAAAACTGTTCTTTAAAAATAAATACATCCCTAACATCAAATTTTGTACCTACCTCAACAACTGCAGAGTAAGACCTGTATTTGATTCTAGCCAATGCATTTGCTCTTTCAGAACCCTGCAAAGAAAGAGACCACTCAGAAAAAGTTTTCATACTCTATTATAGCAGTATTGAAATGAAATATCACATCAGACAATCGCTCGAGCAATATCTCACTACAGCTGTAATTATAGAATTATAGTTAGTTCTATATAATTAGAATACCGCTGAACTGTTACTTAAAGAAAAAAAAAGTTCGAATTTCATTAAAAAGGCAGACCATAATTTTGGTTGTCTTCATTGTTACAAAGCCCAGAAGGAGAAAATCAAATTTGAAACTTCAAATCATACTCAAATTCAACGTTGAAATAAGCAGATAAATACAACATGAGATCATTTTGTAGTATAAAAAAATGAATATTGCATTTAGCTGAAACTTCAGGAAGAACCATAAAGGAGTTTGGCCACGAAAATACAGCTCTTTCCTTAACTGAAAGAGACTTTTTATTATGAGCACCAAATAGCTATCACAGCAGTGAATGCTTGCAGATCAACAGAAAACAATGTAATTTAAAAACAAAAGCAAATAAACAAACAAAAAAAACAGCCAGCCCCACTAGCTATTCCTGGAACTTTGACACTATCAAGCCTTGACATACATTGCTTCTTAGCCTGTGATCTAAAGTCAAGAAACTAATGCATTTGGCCTCTGCAAAGCAGCAGACTAGTTCATTTTTCTTACCTCTGATTCTAGCAAAGTCCTTTCTTCCTTTTTGTTTGATATTTCATCAGTTTCTTTAGCATTTAGGAATAATTTCTGGGAAAAAAAACCACCACAAAACAATTTTTTAAAACCTGTGTCACAGACAAGGGAGCTAAAATCCAAGAATTGTGAAAACCAAAACGAATATTTACATATATGCCCATTTTCTTCATCAGTCTTACCCTATGGCCTTGCCTTGATCCAAGAATCAGGTTTACAGAGGTATTTCACGTGGGCATTCTGACCCTGCCCGTAAGTCACATCTTCCAGGGCCCACCTCTCAGCAATCATTTACGTTATCATAGAGGCAGTACCACATACAAGTCCATGTAATCCTCCCCGTACCATAACTCTGCCTAGGGTTTTACTCACTCTATGTCTTCAGTGTTACAGTTCCTTCTACTTAAGTCTGAGATTTACAAAGTATGCGCAGAGGTGATTAGACCAATACAGTCGGTTCTTAAGTATTCACACAATCTGTTAAGTTCCTGCAGCACAATGGTTTATATTACCTACCATTCTGTTCTGCTGCCACTCCTGATGTTCCAAGGTTATGTCTTTCAGAGTAACTACAAAGTCATCTTTTATCAAGCTCAGGGCCTTGTCTGGCTGGGATTTGTCAGCTGAAATGACACACTTCATTTTCTGATAGTGGTCATGAATATTCATCAGTTCCTACAACAGAAAGAAGATAACTCTCTCAGGAAAAAAATATTCCAGCAGTAAAGCAATATTAGTCCTCAATGAACAAAACCAGGGTTATACAAACCATTCTGAGGAGATCACTGAACTAGCAGGAGTGTTAGAAACAGATTCTGTTTGTATCCGTTCAGTACGGGAGAGTCTAGCAATACTGCTACCTCCCGCTGTCCCATCAGTCTGTCAAATAAGCTAAATAATGAAAGATATTCTTTCTTCTTTTAACTACACTCAGGATCAGTGTCCATAGAGGTTTCATTCTGCTATGAAGGTGTATTTTTGTCTCTTTAGAGGAAGCACTTTAACTCCTCCTTTTGAGGAAGGTCCTCTCACCCTGTCATTTCACAGATTACTGATTTTTGTACCACTAGTCAACCTTACTGATGATCCATATTTCCTAGCAGCAACTGGAAAAACCTGTAAACAAAGATCTACTACTGAGTCATAACAAGCAATATAAGAACGTAAACTTGGCTTGAAATACTCCTTTTTTTATAAAACATATTATATATTAAACAAAATCAAGCTTTAAAAATGAGAAATAAAGGTTAGACTATAAACTTGCAGATGAGTAAATATATATTACTGAAAGTATCAAGCCTCCAGCAGCAACCTGCAGACCTAGCAAAATAAACATGTTTCCTCCCACCTGCCATTTTCCATTTTTCTCTGCTTAAGTGGCAGCTGACTATTTGTACCCTTCCCTTTTTCCATCTTACTGAGGCAAAACCACAAAACATTAAAGCATATTTCAGTACTGAAAAAGGTACCACAAGTCTTTCAAAATAAACATTGTATTTCCAAGCATTCGGTAAAATTGCTGGCACAGACTATTACCCTAGTCTGCGTTCCATAAGAAGACTTACACAGCACAAGACTGTGCTAATTAGAGAAGTTATAGCTCTCGGACAACAGAAGAAGAAATATAAAACAAAACAAAGAAAACTCCCAGTGATTAATCTGTAGTTTAAACATTTCCGTACCTCCAATACATCATTAGTGATGAGGCTGTTTACTCTGTTACTTGGGTCCTTAAATTCCTCTTTAAATTCATTTTCCTGAATCTTCTTCTTAGTTCTGTAGTTTAGCTAAAGCAAGAGACAATGCTTTGTAATTTAAACAGCAAACTTGCTGAAAGGTATAAAACCATCTTAACAACAACAGCATGCAGCTTCACTGTCAAGTGCTCAGACAGCACTTTTCAAAAATTATTCCCTAGTCAAGCATTTAATCCAGCACCCAGACTCAAGAGTTTGACATTTCCACAAATTATAAGCCATCCCTCATCTAATAAGAACATTAGATACCGAAAAAAATATTTTCAGGTGAGAAGCACGCTACATTCAAACATTCTCTAAGCTTTATATCACATACCTTGCTACATAAAGCAAGACATACTACATTTCAAGACAGCATCAAAGCAAAACTAAACACGAGTGCTATTGAACTGTCAGCCACTGAAAGCTGAAGATAGATCATTAAAAATGGTAAGTCCTTAAGGTAATAACTCACTAGCTTTGGCATTGCTGTGAAATGGAACGCTCTGGCAAGCCGCAGTGTCCTAAAGACGTACGCTGCATCATAGTGCTGGGCATCTACCAGTTCCTGTTGAAATCTCTGGATTTCAGGCCAATCCTTGAGTGCGATTCTGATCTGCAACAAAACAGCTGCACACTGTCATATGACCTGCATATTTCAACAAATAAAAATTAATTCAGCTGACTACTGTGATCATGTTATACTATGCACAGTACTGGGATGCCTAGGGTATAAGACGTCACATGATCACAGAACTACAGAAAGAATCCTACTATAACATTTGTTACTACTACCAACATTTTATGCCATTAAACTTGTCATACTGGTGTGTTAAACAGCCTCACTGCAGTTGTTTTCTTTGACAGTGATGAGGAACACAAGCTCTCTTTGACATTTGAAAAAGTTAATTCCTCACGTTCCAAGATGCCTGAAACAATACACACCTAAGGAGACTCTCACTCACTAGATGATTAGGGAATAATACTCGTACCACGATTGCCTACCAGTGAAATGCTCATAAAAGTATCCCTATCTTCTCACTTTCCTTCCTCCTCCATGTACTCTGCCCCCTTCATTTCCTCTCTGCCTACATTAGCTTCTTTGATAATTCCTAGACTCTCGAACAGTTGCTATAGCAGTGGTTTTAGAATTCCCTATATTTACCTAAATAATAGGTATTGACTTCTTTGAAGTTAAGATATGAGATGCAATGGCACCACTGTAGAACACTTAAACTTCAATTGCTCATTTAAAGAATTTGGACTCACTTGTGCACATGCACACAACACACATAAGACAGTTTCCAAGTAAAATACTTCTCCTTGCACTGAGTTTCCAACTCCTTTATAAACTGGTTTCCTGTCCTAGAAGCAGCAAGAAGACACGTCATTCATGCATTCACCCTTTCAACCTATTTACAAATTCCACTTCCGGTTAACAGAAACTGGAACAGGAACTGAAAAAAACACTGGCACACGTCACCCAGAGAGGTGGTCGATGCCCCATCCCTGGAAACATTCAAGGTCAGGCTGGATGGGGCTCTGAGCAACCTCACTGAGTTGAAGATGTCCCTGCTCACTGCAGGGGAGTTGGACTAGATGGCCTTTAAAGGTCCCTTCCAACCCAAAGCATTCTATGATTCTACGAAATAATTCACACAGTCTTCACTCTGCTGAAATTCTAAGGAATAACTGGGGCTGTAATGGAATTCTCCCCACAGCTGATGAGCACATTCTCTGTTCCCATTTAAAGATTTCTGAGACCACAGAAAATATTCTAGTCACCAGCACATAATTTCTCAAAGCCAAAGGTGTTTGAAAGGCCACCGTTCCCAAAAGGACCATCTAGTTCTAAATATTTTTATTTTAAGAAAGTGAGATGAAATTTATGATGACGAAATTAACTGAGGTATACCATTCATCTTATGTCTATTATCTCCTGAGAATAAAACCTCAAGAACGATTACCTTTTGTTTCGGCTGGCAAAGCTGTGTACTATAGAGTCCATACAAAAGGTACAGAGCACCAACTCGGATCTGGAAAGCATACGGGGGCAAGAAGTACTGCTGTGCCAGTTCTAAAGTCTTCTTGGTGAGCTTATTCCTCTCCAAAGCTCTTATTCTGCCACTAAAATTAAAAAAAAACAAAAGGGAAGCACATTACAGCAAGTAAATAGCAAAGCTCAGGCTTTAGAAAACCTGTAATGCAGAAACAAGCGTCAGGCATTTTAGAACACATTACCATAGGGCTCCAGCTCTGGGAAGTCTTCAGACAGCCAGACCCTATGTCCTCACACAGTGCTGCATGTAACTCTTTGTATTAAATTAGGTATAAAGTGAAAAATGCAACACCCTACAAACATATTTTTAATCTCACAAACACTGCATCAAACTCCCTGTCAGTGTTCAAATCACACACATTACTAATACACAAAGTGTTTTTCCGCGCTATGCAGGGACCGATGCTTCACTGTCACTTACCTGCACACCACCTGTCCCAAAACCAATGTCCGAAGGGGAACACGGCTCACCCCACCCCCCCCAGGGCCCCACCAATTTCCCCTCTAGGCCCCCCCGCACCACCACGGGGCAGCCTCAGCAGCGGGGAGCTGCGGGCTTTGGGAGGGCGAAGACAGGCTCCCCGGGGAGGGGGAGACAGGCGGCGGGACGCGAAGGGGCGCCCGGACCCAGCATCTCTCAGGCCGGCGCCGCTGAGGGCGGCTGGCAGCGGGCAGGCCGTCGAGGCGGCGGCCCGGAGGCGGCCGGGGCTTCCTCACTCACTAGAAGACAGTGTGGAAGCGGCGCTCCCGCCACAGCTCGGCGAAGCGCTCGAAGCGGACGGTGTCGGCCTCCTGGAAAGCGCCCAGCAGCTCCTCGCAGTCCGCCTGCAGCCCCGGCACCGTGGTCATCCCGCCGGCGCCGAGCCCGCTCCGCCGGCGCCGAGCCCGCCCCAGCGCGCCTGCGCAGCCGCCTCACGGCACACGCTTCTCCGCGCATGCGCGCTCCCCGCCGCTGGGGGGCGCAGCGTGGACTCCTCTGTCGCGGGCGGGGTCTCGCCCCGTCCCCCCGGCCCCACGCCACGGAGGGCTGCGTCTGGCCCGCGGGCACGGAGGCCGCTTCGCCCGGCCCCGGGACGCAGCCCAAGGGAGCAGGGGGTTTAGCCAGGCAGCCGCCGCCGTGCCGACAGCGCTGGGGATGCCGGGGGGGCTTGGGCGCTCCCCGCCCCCGCAAAGCCCCCCCCGGCGAGCTCGCTGCCCGGCAGGCCCGGGAGCGGCGGGGGCCTCTGAGGGAAGGCGGGGGGAGCTCGGCAGTGCCGTGCGGACGTGCCGCGCCGCCACGCTCCCGGGCAGATCCCCCCGCCGAAGGGCTCCTGCGCGGCCCGCGGCCGGCTCGGCGGGGAGCGGGGCCGGCGGCGGGAGGCCCCGTTTCCGCCTGGCCGCTCCCCGCATGCACGGCCACACGTAGGCGGCCGGGGCGAGCCGGGCGGGCGGGGAGGGGGCCGCGGCTGCCGAGCCGCACGTAGGGTGGGTGGGCGCGGCCGAGCCGGCGCGGAGCGGAGCCGGGGACTCTCCCGCCCGGCGCTCCCCAGCGCACGTCGGGGCGAGCAGCTACTGAGGCGGCTCGGGGAGGGAGAGGAGCGCTGCCGGCTGAGACCCCCCGCGCCCGGAGTGAGTACGGAGCTGCGGGGGGGAGGCGGGCGAGCGGCGGCTCGGGGCGGTCGCGAGGTGTTTCGTGAGGGAGCCGGCGCCGTCTTCCCCGCCGATCCCGAGAAGGCTGAGGGACGGGGCTCTGGTTTCAGGGCGTCGGCCGGAGACGGGCTGCGGTCTGGCGGTGGGCAGCGGGGGCGTCCCCAGGCTCGGCGCAGGGCGCCCGGGAGCTGCCGCCGCGTCCGCGCGGAGGGCTGCGAGCTCGGGCGGGGGGAGATGGTCCCGGCGCCGGGGGACCCGCAGCGGGCGGGTGTGGAGAAGGCAGGGGACACGCTTGCGGCGGTGCGCGGCGTGCGGACCCGCGGGGGTTTCGCGCGGTGACGGGGTTAAAATCCGCATTTCGCTTGCTGGAACCGTCAGGCGCTGCAAAAAAACAGGAATTTTCAGTTCTGCTGGCTCTGGTAGCGCGGTGTTCTGCGGTTCGCTCTTAGCATCGACCAGTTGACCCGAAGGTCGCTCCTCCGAGCTGTCGGCTCCTACAACGGCAGCAGCTTCAGGCACGGAGGCACCTTTGCATACTCGGTGTATTTCCCAAAGGGATGCTGGAATCCAAACTTCAGCAGCCTTTACAGATGAGAAAATGAGGGGCCATCAGCTCAGCAGCTGCTGTTTGTAGGCACCCCTGGTTGCCATTGCCATTGGTTACAGGAGCAGCAGCCTTAGCAGAGCGGTGAGGTATGAACTGGGCGGGTTTTAGCAGCTGCAGGGGCAGAGCTGCACCTGCTGGCTTTTGGTTTGGCTTTTTTTTCTGAAAAGACAAGACATCTGTCGTTTGGATTCACGTTTAGAGGCATAGGGCAGAGACCCCGTTCATCCAATGCGCGCCCCCATCTTCAGGAGATTGTGCGGATTTTGAAACG
This sequence comes from Opisthocomus hoazin, assembly GCF_030867145.1. Taxonomy (NCBI): domain Eukaryota; kingdom Metazoa; phylum Chordata; class Aves; order Opisthocomiformes; family Opisthocomidae; genus Opisthocomus; species Opisthocomus hoazin. The sequence continues at coordinate 66,322,496 of NC_134420.1, read as the reverse complement.
GAATGCCGGCGCTGTTGGGAAAACGGTTGTAATGTACTCTTCCCAATGCAAGTTAGTAATTGACATATCACGGAGTGAGTTTGTCATTACTTACAGCTCAAGTGAAGCCCTGGGTGCAGGAGTTATCCCTTAATTTGAAAGGAGCGGAGGAGCTTGGCTCTGGAGTGATGCCGAATTTGTGGAGCTTGAGTGTGTTTTCTGATTTTAGTATTTTAAGCATGCGGTGAATGTTGTGATTTCTCAGAGGTGGTGTATCAAGCAACACTAGATGGAATTTTATTTTTTCTAAGGCAGATGGGCTGCATGTCATGATACTTTCATTGTGTAAGATGATGTAAGAGGTAGTGAGGATGCAGCAGTTGTGCCCAACGTGTGCGAAGTCTTTCCTTGCAGAAAGTTTGGCTACAGTGTAAAGAATGAAAATGCAGAGGAATAAAAAAAACCGAAGACGGTTTCTTCGTAGAATTCCCCTTCTGTGATGTACACAATAAAATACAGTGTCAATTTTTAGGCTAATTAATACTCTGCTCTTCTTGATAAATGGTGTGTTTTCATCTAGTGCTCCTTCAGATTTTTCATTAGTACATTTTACTTCTTAATAGACTGCCTTCCAAACTAAAAAACAATCTAAAAAGTTAGATGATGTAAGGAAGAACATGCTGGTTACTGTACGTTGTTCATATTCTTATTTAAGTCCTAAAAGAAGGATGAAGTCCTGTTTGCCCTATTAATTCCTAGCTTGGAAGTTGCAATTTTAAAAAGCCATTTATCCTGCATACATATAAATAACAGGGGGTTCTCCAGCTGCACATGACACAAGACAACTCTTTTTTTTTTTAAATACCTTGTGTGATTGTATTAAAACACATTTTCAAATTGAAAACATGAAAATGTCATGTTTTAATGGCTTTTCACGAAGTCATAGATATATTTTATTAAATAGCGTATTCAAACTTCTGTATGTACAAACCTATCACTAATACCAAGTAAGAGGATTGAACTCTACCGTGACAGCACTTGCACGTGCCTTCTGCTTTCAGACTTCCCAACCAAGCAAAAATGTTGCAAAAGATTTTTAATCTGTCCAATAGGAAGTGGTGTTGATTTAACAAGACAGCAAGAGTCACAAGTTCTTGTGAAGTTATTTGCATGTACTGAGAGCAACTGAAATCACCTGGAGACGTCATCTTGGATTCAAACTAGTTTCTGTTTTATCACTAAGGGCATTCTTGATGTGATTACTCAAAGAGGTTTCGTTCTCTGGCTCTGTTTCTGTTGCTGTCTTCTCTCTTTAGCTTCCCACAGCATCCCTAATGTCCAGCTTCTTAAACTGTGCACTTCATCTCTTTTTTTTCATGCAAAGTTAAGTTGTCTGCTTAATTCAGGTGGGATTACCATTGTGTCTAAGGCAAACAGGATTCAGCGGTAAGGGCAAGACAGAATTTATAAATGCTTTTTGGAAATAGACCACATGTACGCTCAGTGTCAAAGTTTCTGAACTGCAGTAGTAGGTAGGTCAGACCTGAAACATGCAAGGACCTTTAGTTATGCTGCGTAGTAGTTATTTAGTTCATTTTAAAAAGTGTTTTTGCCATCTCCATCTTTTAGAACAGGGATAACGGATGAACAGAAAGATCACAGATGTCACAAATTAGAAACAAACCCTCTCTTTTATTGACTTTTATACTGTTACACAATCAAAAAGAAATACAGTCACAAGTATGTCAAAATGTTTCAAGAGAAATATCAATTTCAATACATTGTACTTGGTTCCAAAAAAGAATTCCATTAAAATATACCACTTCTTCATGAGAGAATACTGCTATTATTCACAAAATCTACCATACTGTATAAATCCAGCAGCAAACTCTTTAACTTTTTGGTAACTCAGCAAGCCTTGCTCAAGGTAAACAGGGAAGCAGAAGGAAAATGACAACTCATTTCTAGAATTTGGATCAAAAATCACAATTCTCCGGAACGGAGCTCTCCAGAGAGTCAAGTGCCCAATTGCTAATGGTATTTTTTAATGAAAGCTGGATACCCAACTCACATGAATTCCTATGAAAATGGTCTTCCTACAGAGTACTCCTGGCCTGTGAAGTGTTTATTTTCACACTGGACACTCACAGTTTAAATAATGTGCGTTAAGTGCGGTCACATTGGAGTGAGGTGTGCGTGCTGTTCAGCGGCTGCTGATCAGCAGGGACGGGAGCAGATGGTGGACCTCGAGCACATCCAACATGGTTAATGGTGGCAGGGTACTTGGCTTCCAGCTTCCACAGCACCGTTTGGTACAGGGAACGGTTTATTCAGCGGTGTAACGGGGGAGGGAAAGCTTGCCAGCAGAGACTGGTGAAACAGCCCACATTTCTGCCTTCAGCTACCATTATTTAGCAGTTTAATTAAATGGCTTTTTAAATAATGAACAATTACTATTATATATGTAGTAGTTTAGCCTGTAATCATCAGACTTTTTTGATCCTACAGCTGTATTTCATTGGAAGTAGAGCTGATCAAGTCATCAGAAATAAGCATTGAAGTCTTTAAATTGCCACCTGTGTTATGTGTAAAGTTTTAATTGTTCTTTCTGGCCTTAATCTGTGATTCTTTATTTCACTAGTTACTTAGAGAAAGTTTAGTGTGTGTACACAGGCACACAGGAAAGGAAACTTAATAGTAAATTGTTTCTGTTTCACCCAAAAGTTTTCAGAGGTCAGTATAGTCCAAGCCTACCTGGGAGAAAGGTATGCTAGAAAGGTGTACTTTGGACTCCAGGCTACCTTAATTTACACAGTAATTACACCTGAGATCAAGTTACTGGACAGCACCCTTAAGTGACTTCTTGGGAGCTACAGCTGTAGTTAATTATAACTTTCAGGTAAAGGAATGAATGATATTATAAATACTAGTTTAAAAATTCCTTTATCTTTTAACAAAACAGTGTTGTTGATAAAGACTTCAGTTAGAATCTGTACGTAAGAATAATAATTGCGCCATGCCATGAAGAAGGCATGGCTGGACTGCTGCTGTAGCCACGATAACCTTCTGGAAGCTACCTTTGTTCTCCTCAGTTTATCATTTCCACAGAATCTAGCATATTTCATATGCAGAAGGAAATGCTGTAACTGTCTACAGCTTCTTTACTGCTGGCAAAGAATAAATGCTCTAAAATGTAGTGACTTAACATTTTTAAAAGGTAGCAAGTCAGCAAAGAAATTATTTTAAATCACTAAGAAAACATTTAGAAAGCGAAGTATTGTAAAAGCTTGTCCTCCAAAGTAGGTTTAGAATCAGGCTGTGTAGTCCTATAGTCTAAGCCAAAACAAACAAACAAAAGAACATAAAAAACAAAACAGCTAAAAGGTGCACATTTAGATTTTGCAAACTCACATCTGCATTTAGCAAAGCTCTTACAAGGTCAGGGCAATTACTGCTGGTTTTCCAGGCTCTCTTCAGTGCCTCTAGGAGGTTTTCTGGGGTTTTTTGATTTTCTTACTAAAGTAAACCAATATGGCTACTCCAGTTCATGCCATTACTTGCTTGTTTCATTCACTTTTACCAGCACAGTAAACAAAATGCAATGCTTTGTTATTATGTATAGTAAGAAATGTGAGAATTGGGAAGATTCTTAGATGAAACATGGCTCATTTAAATCTACAGCTGTGGTCATGAAGACCAGAGATGATCCCAGCGGGCTCATAACCATAAATCACATGAAAAGGAGGTCACTGAAAAGGAGGATGAAGACTTAACATGGATTTTTCTTTACAAAAATTTACTGCCCTCTTAAGTTACACTGAAGAGCAACTGACCCATCCAAACAGGTCAGACTCCTCCAAAGGAGGTCAGCAGGGCAACAGAACATCAAGCAGGATGGTAGGAAGCATCTCTTGGGAGATGAAGAGGGAAAACCCACCAGGCCAGCTCAAAGCTTGCCAGGGCAGGAAGAAAAGCAGAACCCACTAGTACCTTTCACATCTGCAAGACTCCTCACAGCAGCATGACATCAGTCCCTGCAGAGCTAAGCCGAAGGGATGACCCTAACAGCTGGTACTTTACCTAAGCCTTTAGCAGCTCCGCTGTTAAACCTTGTAACTGCTGACAGAGCTGCTACGGGAAGAACGCCACCCAAGAGACTGCACGCAGCAGGTAGGCGGTAGCGCTGCAGAGCTATCCACAGAACGTGGTAAGCTTTGTACACTTAAAGGCTGTGTCAAAAATCTTTACTATTCTGTAGCAGGTGTATATATTAAAAAATGTTCTCTGCGCAAAGCTTCAACTCTAGCTCAGTGCATCTACATGCTTTCTCCTCTCTTTGTGCAACTTCTACTCAAATTTTAAGAACTATGCCTCTGTCTTCTGGTGCCAGTGCTTTTTCTTTTTCCATTGGTAGCTAAGTGTCTCTATTTTGTTTAATACAGTTGTGCCAGTTTGAAAAGTGCTCATTTCCATGAACCAGTAACAGTAATTTTAGAAAACAGGTTAAACTTACATACCATTATATTGGTTTCAAGAGTCCAATGAAACCAAAGTTTCCAAAATAAAACCAAAGTAATTCTTGTGACATTCCATATTTGAGTTCTTACATTAATTTTTTTTTAAAGTAGTTTGAAGAATGCACAGACTATCTTGTCTGTATTTACACATTACAAGGTTGTATCGGTAGCATTGTGGTTTATGACAGCAAAAGGAAAAGTCACCTAGTCAAAGTTACTGAGTCAACAGCACGAGAGTATAGAACAAGCTTTATCATCAAGTACCAGCTTCAGTTTTTGATCATGCAGTTCTGTGATAAAAATCCATCTTTAATTGATCAGCCCTGTGAGTTTTACTTTTTCCTGCTTTCCGGTGTTACCTTGATAAAGCTTCCAGAGACGAGCTTTTAAGCTGTTCATAACAAAGAATCTTTCCACTCTAAAGTAACACAAACACGCTGTCTCCTCACTTTCAAGTTTGCTAACTGGTGTGATAACAGATTTAAAGGTTTAACATCTTTGGCGAGCGGTAGTACAACACTGTTTAGGAGACTTCAGTACTGAATAGGCTCAAATCATTAACGCGGAGATGTTACAATCAAAATAAGGAAGCAGTGATTTCGAATCAACTCTAAATTAAAAAGGGAACACGGATGAACAATAACCACTAACAAAAATATAAATTATCTCATTTCTCTCAGATAACACACTCCCCAAGGGGGCCTGGTCCACATATAGTTTATTGATGTAAGAAAACAATACAGTTAGTGTTAGATCCAACCACAAAGAGCAAAAGAATGAGTGAATGAAGGTTTTGTACAGTACATATAGGAAAATAAGATGTCTGTGACAACTATATATTTCTAAATAAAAAGGCTTCTAAATATATTCAAGTTACTGAAATCTACATGATGTTAATAGCAACAAGGTGCGTAAAACCAAAACATCAAAATATTGAGCAACTCAATGATGTACTAGAGAAAACTTTGCTAACAATGCAAGATGTTTTACAATCTGCTTGAAATATCACCTATACCACACAGGGTAAGCCGAACATTTAGATTTAAGATCATACACAATATTAGCATTAACTTCAACAACTACAGGCAGGGATATTTCTTTTTTTAAGCTGGCAAAGTGACTACTTTAAGAACATCAAACTCTCTCTAAATTGAGAACGTATCCAAATAAGATGCTGCTAGCCCTTTCCAGATAAAGCCTTTCCTTTGACTAACCACACTCATTTAAGTCAAAAGCATAAGACAGCATTTAAGAACAATTTATATTACAACGTGACTAAAATAATGACATAATCCAGGTTTAAACATGATTTCGTAGGCAGACGAAAGAAGATTCTTCTTAAAAACTATTTTTTATAAATGAAGGATATATTGCATGAGGAACTGCTGGTATTTTTTAAGAAAATATATTGTGCGATTGTGGCTACCAATGCACTGCTGCAAAGCATTGTTGTTTCTTATAAAAACTATTAAAATAAAAAAATTATTTGAACATAAAGAGTAAGAGAGCACAAGTCTTCCAACTACCTATGAAGAGCAGGGTGGAAGTATTGCCAGTTTTTCCTGTGTTGACATTTTACGAATGGTAAGGTTTGGTGACTAACTCCCCAGCCAAAAAATAAATATTTTTTTTTTTAAATCAGGTGCATATTTCAAAGCTGCTATTGCAAGGGTGCTTTAAATGTAATGGACATAAAAGTGTATGTACCAAAGAATTATAAAAATGCACTATAGTCTGAGTTATTGTTACATAAAGAACATATTAAAAAGACTGTCAAAATAAGTAGAAAGGGGATCAAAACTGAACTAACTGAATTAGTGCAGTACTGTAGCCAGGCTTCTAAAATCAGATATAGAAAATATAAATAGACTGCTTTAGGTGATGATTCACCAGTGTCCAAAAAAGGAACAAGTATTGTGAAAGCTCAGTTAACTTGATCCAGAGCTCTGAGCAGTTCTTCACCCTGTAGCAGGTTTCTGTTGCCTTGTATGGGAGCATTTACTTCGCAGTCATAACTCGTGAGTTGGGGTAGTCCACTTTCGTCCATCGACTGCCCTAGAAGTTTACTTGCTATGTCTGAGGGAGGGGAAGGAAAAAAAGTGTACTTTATTCACCATGCTTCACCTTTCGTCCAAAATTGCTCATGAAGGAGGTAAGTTTAGATGTTTTTGTCACTCATTTTTATTTCACGCAGCCCCCATCCACAATCCTTCACATATTAAAAAAGCCAGTACTAACCAGTTGATAGTAGAATGATTGTCTTTTGCTCCCCTCCGTTATGACCATTTGTTTTACATCCCCTCACACGTTTCCAGGCAAGTGATGCATTTCCTCCACGGCCACCTGTCTGCTGGAATAGAGACCCCTAGAAAGAAATAAAATAAATCTTCTTTATTGAATACTGTATCTGTCTAAGCCTCCACATCCCTCTTCCAAACTAGCAGTTCCTGTCACTTGTTACTAATGTAGGCATTGTTACAATTTAAAGTGGACTTCATTCAGAACTTGGGGAAAACATATTTCCAAGTGCACTGGCCTTGAAAATTATTTCAAAGAAAATGGAATCAATCAGATTGAGACCTTACTTCCCTTACAGAAAACAATTACTAAATGCTGGTTGTCATCAGTTACCATGCTCAAGATTAGCATGAACGCGTACACGTACACACCCATTTAATTACCACTGCTCTCAAGTGAGTAAGCATCAGGTTTTCACTGAAGTCTCTAATGGCTTTCTGCACTGGAATTAATAGTGTAAACAGGAGATTCAGGAACCTCGGTAGGTGGATTCTATCGAAATTTAAGATGCAAATTCTGCTTGCACTCCAGTTATTGCCACCAAGCCACCTGACCCAAGTCTAGTGTGGAATGCTGTCCCAAGCCATTCTACTGCAGATACGGCTCCTTAGCATATTGTTTTGACAGCAGCATAGAAGATACAGAGATTAGAAAGCTTTGAAGGGCTCCATATAATTAGAATAAGTAAGAAGCTGCCACTGAAACAGATGGGATGGAAGGAAAAAACGCCATCTTAGTGTCAAGTTTGCTAGCAAAAGTAGCTGAATCTGCCAAGTTTTGTCTTGTTAGTAGTACTGACTGCTGCAAAAAGAGGAAAAGGCATTTCAGAAGGCTGCTATTATCCTGAACATTTAAAATAGTAGAGAACATACATTTTCAGGTTATAAAACATCCATGCAAGTCAAAGGGACAGCTGTATAATAGAAGTTATAGTTAAACAACTTGGACGTTGAAGCTGCATTTCATAGTAAGGTCAGTCACCTACATGGTTGCTGTTTTGTTGCTGTGGGTTTTTTTGTTTTGGTTTGGTTTTTTTGTTTTGTTTTGGTTTTTTTAAACCATGAATGAAATACAGCCCTTCATATTACGAAAGATACAGCTCATATCTTTTTCAGTGTAATGATTTGGAATACCATTTCATAATCTTGCTGTAACACATCTTGCCCTTGTCTCATTCTCCCATTTTCTAGAAAACTAAAGTAGTATTGTACTTTTGTCTTCATTTATTTTCATTCTTTGCAAAACAAGTCCCGCTTCCTTGCGGCTAAGAAGTTGTGGCAAGTTTTTGCACAATCCCAGAACACTACGTATTATAAGCCTGGATTTAACATCAGTTTTCTTCTGTGTGTGTGCAAGGCCCAAATCATCCACTCAGAAATCCATTGTGGAGAAAGCAGCCAAACAACAGAAGCACTCGCTTGAAATCATGTCAGTAAGACCCACGTCACTAAGACTACATGGAAAATTCAGCTTCTGACTATGCAGAAACCATCAAAACATCTGTAACACGTTTGTCAGACAGAGAAAAGACAAAGGTTTATCAAAGGATGAAGTTTGAACCCATAAGCATTAAAAAGGCGCTAAGCATAGAAGCCTGAACTCTATTACAGCAGTTAATAGAGGACTGCTTGTGTTCTGTGTATTTAATGACATCCCATGCTATTCTGAGTATTTTCTCAGCAACACTATATGACTGCTTTAGCACCATCGCATGAGAAAGAGTCAACGAGAGACAATAAAATTTCTTGCAGAGCTGTGAATTCTTACAGGGCTACTGGAAGCAACAGAACAACGTGTATGAAAGTGCAAAGCATTTAGCAAATTAAAACAATGGCATCAGAAAGATTTTTTTTTTTTTTTTTTTTAAATAAAACATGCTTCCCTCAGGAAAAAAAATGGACACATAACAACTTTCTCAGCTCTTGTAGGGGAGAGCAATGATAAAGACAGTATACAGCGGTTTGTCTCATGCCCAAACCAGAATGCTAATACAGGAATAATTTATAGTCCAGAAGAAAAATAATCCTGCACTGCAAGGCATGATGGATGACTACACCTAGGAGATGCACCACCAGAGAAACAAAGAATCTTAAAGTCTACACTGCAGTAGAGGAACTAAGAATTAACTGTGCAAAAATTTAAAAGAAGTGGGAATTTGCCATGAAGGCAAGAAGAGAGATAACGGTATGTAATGGCAAAGCTCAAGGTTTCAGGATATTAAGAACTGACAGCAGGAGACAAGATCGTGGAGACAAATTACCCTTCATAAAACAACAAGCTGGACAGCCCCAGTCAAGTGACACAAATCTAAGAATACCTAGAAAGTTTCTTTTGAATAGCTAAGACAGATGATAAGCTACTCGCAATCGCACACACTAGTACTAGAGAGAACGAGCATGAAATGAAATTCAGAAACATTTGCTAGGTTCTATGAATTCTGTTCCCTTATGGTTCAGATGGTCTTGTTATCTGACGAAATAATGGAATCTCAGACTCAATGGAAAAATGACAGCATGGAAAGGAGCATGAGAACACCATCTCTAGTATTGACAAATATGAAAATTGAGTTTAAACTAAAATGTGAAATAAATATGGCAATTATAAATTTAGATGTGATGTCTTACATTTGTGCATATTCTACCGAAGAACATATATGTTCACAAAAGAGCATCTTCTCCCTAATCAAGAAATGTGCTTGGGTATAGAGAGCACTTTTGAAACAGCTGATAGTAAAAGAGAACTAAAATCAGAGTACCTACATATACGTGGGAATTTCACTATAAAACAATTATCTCTGGTCCTAAGATTCTACTGTGTACCAACAGCTAAACTCAGGAGTCTGCACTGATGCCTCATTTCAGAAATTGCAAGGTTAAAAGTGAATATTTTAAAATGGTAAAACAAAACTCACAATTCCAACTGCCTGAAAAAGTGAACCATCATGTTCCATTTTTCGTTTTCTCTGAGCATTATGCAAAGCTAGCATCTTTGGATTTAGTTCTTCATCCATTGCAGTAGATCTAAGAAAAATTGATTCAGGCTGTTAAGACGTTTCTACTACCCTCAAGCCATTCTTCTTTTGTGGACACTTATAGACAATATCATAGAACTGAATTTATGAACTATACTACTTTCATAATTGACTCATTTCAACCATCATTGTCTACGAGCATAGCAAATGTTAGCTTTTAATTTTGCTGTGAAGCTCAGAATGAGTTATAACAAAAATTTTAAAGTCTTTGCAGAAAAAAAACAAAGCATAAAAAGTTCAGCAATTCACTTTTAACAGAAAGAAGGGAGGGAAAGGTGAGAAAAAGTCTATTCTGAATATTTGTATGTACAGATAAAGCTTCTATGTATCAAAGGTCTGACATCTGAATTTGTAGGATTCTTCTATCGTGATAAATATCTGCTACAAATGGCACAGTACATCATTATGAAATATGGCTTGCTTTAAAAGCGATAATGTAGCACACAGACTGCGGTCACCTCTTACCTCATAACGAAGTGGACAAGAAAAGCACCAGAAATATTGTGTGGGTACAACTACTTGTAAATTGCCTGCTGCATTCTTTTAAAAAGGCCACATGTCAGATACAAGAGCAGTACAAAATTATGAACACAGTTTGCATATAGTAGCTGCCTACTACACAAGATGTTTATGTAAAAGGTACCACGAAATTTACTTTGGGGAAGTTTACCATGCAAAAAAACCAAACTTGTCTGAAATGTCCAAATGTAAATCCATCAATTTCTACTTTGAAGTAGAATGGCAAAGACAACATACAACAGTTGTCAGTATTTAAATATGTATTATATCTAATTTCTTGAACAGATACTAGGGCTTAAGCTCCGCTTTTAAAATACCTTTTGTTCAGAGTGACTGTTAGCAAACTGGGCGCTCCTGGAGAAGATTTTTTCGTCTGATCCAATGTTCCTTTTCCTGTTCTGATCGGAGAAGCAGTTCGACTCCTGTTCCCACCATAAGGTGATGCTGGGGCACTACTCGTTTCACTGATTATGTGGACAGGAGATGAAGGAACAATTAGCGTCTTCACATCATCCACGCGTTCTACCACGGGTTTTGTTTCATCAGCAGTACTTGACGGTGTCTGAATCTGCTGAAATATGGTAATGGTAGCTGTATTTTGAGAGCCAGAAGAACTGCTTTCCAGCGGAGATAGCTGATCAAAGGAGCGCAACTGGAAGTCATCATCCATTGGGATGTAAGGAGCCAACATCTCCAAGTCTAAATCAGTTTCCTGGAAAAGACAAGAGGTAAAAATTATACATACTAAGAAAATCTTAGCTATGACTTTGTAGCTTCATTAAGGCTCTTCCTTTTACCAAATCCTCACAATTTTTTTTTCCAACTTATTTTAATAAAAATATTACATAAGAGGAAGGAGGTTCCTGAAGACTTGCTAAGAGAAACAGAAGCACATTGAGAATACATACTAAGATGATACAGAATTTTAAGTTAATGTACATTACCTGAGCAGAGAATGGATTTTTTGCTTCTGTATCTATTGCAAAGAGTTTCTCCACTAATTCCAGTTTGAATTCATTAGCCATATCATTATCCACATCATAGCAGTAGTCGTTGGGACTACTGGGCTGTGAAAACATTTTGAGCGCAGTTTTAAGTTTCTGACATTACATCATTTTCCACTGTATCTACAGATTCTCTAAAAAATGTTCTAATGTAAAAACTAATTCCAAGCTATAGTTGCACAATATTGAAATGGGAAAGGAAAACACTTGCATTTATCAATACACATTCAAATTTACCCCACCTGTGAAGCACATGATTAGCTGGAACTTCCAAGTAGCCTCTATAGTAATTTATTGCAACTAATATGCTGTTTAAGGAAGTTGTCTCTGAACCATTCTTTTACAGAAAGACCAATCCCAAGCTCTTCTTATTTCTATTAGGTGGTATTGCATGCATTTGCAAGACTTTAAGGAAAAGATAATTCTCAGCATGAAAATTTATCTTTTTCCTCAGATCATGGCATGAGCTTAACTAAGTCACAATTTAGAAATAATTTTCAATTCCTGTCTTGGCTGCATCCTTAACCAGATTTGCTGCACGAGCCCCAGTAGGACATACATTTTAATACCAGCATATCCCCATCACGTAACTAACCTCAGGTGAACTTTGGCTGGTACTTGCATCAGAAGGGCTGGTTGGCTGCTCTTGCACCTGAGGCATGGTAAAAGAAAGTTCGAGTGGCTCTGTGTTTGGCTCCAGCTTTGATACAACTTCTCTATTGAGTGCAGGATCAGCATTGCTACGAAGTGGCTTTGTAGTTTCAGAGGCAGGTAGTGGGGACATTGCCATATTTATATTCTGCAATTTCTCACTGGATGAGGGGAGCATTACATCGTTATACAAAGGAACTTCATCACATTGTTGTTCATCAGACTCTAAAAATTAAAAGAAACCATCAACCTAAGTAACAATACCATGTGTGTCTACGGACCTCATTAAATTTAAACAGCGGTTGAAATACCACTAGGCAAGAAACACTGAGGTTATTTTTTGAAATTTACTGTAAAATACTACCTCTACTAATTAGCATGCTTTCCAATGCAAATGCACACCCACCATTACTGCTGAAATCTAGAGAGATAATTGTGTCTCCAGCAGCTGGGGCCAGCACAGTTAAAGCATCTGGTTCCTGTTTAAGTTTTTCAAATAGGCTATTGGTATCATCCAGGTCATCTTTGCTGAATATTTTGGTCATTTTCATATCAGGAGACTCCACTGGTTTCAGCATACACTCAGTTTGTCCAAGGGAAAAAATCAAGTCCTTCTGAACAATTCCACTGTCAGACAGAGAGGAAGATGACTGTCAAAGAACAACTAGAAGGATTTAATTCAGGCTTAACAGTTTTGCAAGGTGAAAAAAACCCAAAACACAAAAAACCAAACCCACAACAAAAAACATCCAAAACACCACACCACAAAATTACCAGGACAGGAGCTTTAAGAATTCTTCTACTCATTCTTTCCTCAAATGTGATAGACAAAGCAAGCACTAATTGTGGTGCCATCAAAAAAGTAACAAAAATAGACATGCTTTTCTAAAAGCATCGAGAAAGTAAGAAAAAAAATTAGATATTTCCTAAAACACTTTTTTCTTTGTTTTAAATGAATGTGCAACACGTTGAAAGATTGATACTGGTACATTCACTAAATTTTTGAAAAACTAATTCAGGACTATTATACTGTTGCAGAAAAACAGTCAAGAAGTCTGCCTTCAGTTGAAGTTTTCAATTAAAACAGGAATTCTAAGGAAAAAGATGATTAATGAGATTAAGACAGACACTATTACTGCTGCTCTGACTCCATGACTAAACGTTATTTGTGAAATTAACTGCTGCATACAAAGATTAGAGAGTTGTCTAGAATGCACACAAATTCTCAAATGCTTCCATTGCAATAGCACAGAAAAGACTGACCCTACACTCATTTGCCTGCAGAGATCTTCCTACTGACATCTCCAGGTCAAAAACGTGTTTTGTTTTCAAATACAATTCCTAATCCTAGGCCTGGCAGTATTCTAAGCAAAATTTCATTGGTAGGAAATAGTAAAATTATAACATAATCAACAGGGGATCACATTCTCATCAAATTGAAAAAAAGATGTAGTGCCATCAGAATCTGACTGTCTTCAATAAAAATTACGACAAAGAATAGCGACGTCCACTCAACTTACCTCAAAACATAGTTTACGCACACTATGCACTGTGGCTGAGAATTCTTAGTGTTGTATATAACAGTTGCTTGAGTTTCAACCCAGACATAGCCACCTTGTTTAGCAAGCATTCTGTACTGTCCTGTTGTCACCTGCCCTTTTGTGAACACTACAAGCAGAAAGGACACCAGCTTTAATTACAGGCAGAAAAAACCAAAACCATTTAAAAGAAATATTCACTGCAGATTCATATCTGCAATTAAAAGAAAGCCTTCATTCTTCCGCTGCTTCACCCCAGTGCTGTATCACATCACTTATAGCTGGAATGTTTTAAATTCATCTTTTCACTTACTGTCGTGGTGTGTTTTGGTCAGATGATCAGAATCCAGGGCATGATAGTACTCATAAATGGAGCGACCCAGGAGTTCCTCTGGCTCATACCCCATCAGCTCTGTAATTCTTTAAAACAAGGGGAAAAAATTGTTAAGGAAAAGCAGACATGGACTAGCACAGACACTAGAGCATGTGGATGCTTGCACATCTAGAAAAATCCAAAGAGTCACTTCCATACACATTAGCAGCAATTTTGGTTTACTGGGAGTTTTAATGTTGAAATAAATTGCTATTTTTTTATGCTTGTTTAAAAGAGAAATTTCAGCAGGCATAGAAGTTTACTTCTCACTGAATATTTATAAATCACGTCCTGTGGTAGAGAGGATTAAGTAAATCCCTGCTTTCTAGACTTTTTTTTTTTGCTTAAAGCTAGACCAGCTACTTATGGACTAGAATATCCAGCTTACACAAATTTGAGAATTTAATAAAACAACAATGGCATGTTTAAACACTTTTCAACCTGCAACTAAGAGAAATTACGAATCAGATTCTTTCTTCCCACTGCCAACCCCAGCCAGCTTTTAAAGAAAACAGGATTTTCTGCAGCCCCCAGAGGGCAGTGCTAACCAGGGGAACGCATTCATCTTGCTCTATTCTACATGCAGAATGTGACCAAATAAGTACCTTTTGTGTGACACCAGCAGTCCTAGAAAGGGAAAGTTACTGCAGAGGACAGAAAATAACCTGCACTAACATCTCTTTGCATCTAACTGCAGCAACTAATTAGAAGTTCATTTTTCTTATTAAGAAAACAAGCAGTAACAAATAATAGTCAATGAAGAACAACACACCCCAACCAACCAAAATTGAAAAAAAAAAAAAAAAAAAAACAAAAAAACCAGAAAACCTCAGGCCAATGATGTCCTTCACTTCTGTTTTTCAAACTTGTCAAGATAAGTTTCCAGAGGATAGTAAGAGCAGTCTTAGGTATCTGACCACATCCATGATTTGTACCAGAACATAAAACCTCATTTTCAACAGCAGATGTATTGTATTAGAAGTACAGCTGAATTTTTAGTGTTTTTTTGGACTAGGGAAAGCAAACACTGATCTCCTGAGGAAGGGAGAGGGGGGAAGTGGTAGCAATAAAATGTGTCTGACAAGTGTCACACACATACTCTTTTCAGTCACCAAAATACACCACTATCTTTGACAAACCTAAAGTCTTTCCTGCTTTTATAGTGTCCAGAAGTATCTTCTCATTTCAATTTAATTGCTGCCACTACACTAAAGACCAGTTTGAACAGGCAGTTAACTGCAGGCAAAGGATTTATTCCAAAGTAATAACCTTACACCCTCTTAGATTTAAAAATTTGTTTTTTAATTACAACATTCTGATCAGTTACTAAAAGCCAAAGCATCCCAGTGACAATTCCACTCTGCAGATCAATCACGTTAATGAGTAAGACTATGGAAATGTATAAGGCCAACACTAACGAACATATACCAAACCTGTAAATCCTTCAAATGAATTTTTTTAAGTACTATATATATATATATATATATATATTACCTTTCATCACAATAGGAAAATTTCATGTCAAGACTGTGACGACTGAGGAACGTTTTACTGTCCAAGGGGACCTCAATGTTTGATGGATGAGGAATAGGTTCACAGATCAACACCAGACACGTCATGGGAGGCTTTTTGTAGCCACAGTGAGTCTGATTACCACATGTGTCGTACACACGAATGTGTCCAGTGCAGTGGAGTACCTACGGGAAAGTGAGGTTTTAAAAAGAGAACAGGTTCTTGCCTGTCAGAAAACACAATCGTATTTCCATTAGCACACCTGGAGCAAAGTCCTTCCCCTCCCCACCCCTCGATGTGATAGCAACAACAGAAAGGCAGCAGTGCTTTCAGACAGATGGCTGAAGGAGCACAGCAGTCATCCTCCTTGCACTATGCAGACTGCAATGAGGACACAGGCTGCCAGCCGTTTCCTCTTGGGCACTGGCTGAAGCAACGCTAGACATTTCTGCTTTCTGTGAACTGTTCCTTGGAACTTACATTAATGACGACACCGATAAGCAATTGCCTCAGCAAAAGGTATCTTACTATTTCAATTTGAAAGTTATGGTAATAGTAGCAACCTCCATTTTAGATCTTCTACAGCAGTGATGTTAGAGATCAAATATGTTCTTCAAAAGACAAGAAGTTTTGCATTTTGTGGTTTGCTGCTTTTTTAACCATTCTGAAGTAGAAATTGTTCACAGACAGCAGCAAAGAAGAAAGGACTTGTTTGATCCAGAAAAACTAAATTTAAGTTACAAAAGAGAACTGGGAGCCATAATACCGCTCAATACAGTAAAAGGTTACTTTTTGTCCGGAGGAGAAAATGCATTCACTGCAGAAAGTTACCAGGCTGGGCTCTTTTTGTTCCAACTGTTACAAAAGGGATAGCCAGCAGCTTCAGAATGAATGGTATTGAAGTCCTTCAGAGAGACCTCAACTGTTACATGTACAGTGTGAAATTAAAAGGAATCAGGTATCAGCATAAGTGGTGTCAAGTATTTTTTTTTTCTCAGAGGAGAAGGCTTTATGCAAACGTATTTAGTAATTATACTTTCTAGTACATAAATGACCTTTAATTTAAAATGGAGAATTCATTAAAATAGTTTTGAAAAACTAATTTTAAAACATTGCTTCAGTTACCTCCACAATGTAGTCAACATTAAAATACAGCATATTGAAGCACAATCATTAAATTAGTTAAGTACTTAGTGAAACTCCAGCTTGTTATATTAAGTAAAAATGTTGAAATACAGCGAGTTATGACATCTGAAGAGGAAGCTGCCAACCAAAGTAAATATTCCTTCGCATTAGTTACCTTCCATGTAGCAGACTTAATATTCACTGTTCTTCCCCTGCTAGTCAGTGTACACTTCATTCTGAGAAAAAAGCTGCGCTCCGTGTTTTGCTCTTTGTCCTTTTTCACAGGACCTAGCAAAAGCAAATAGTAAACCAATTCTTAAGCTCTGGGATCATCTTCCAAAGGCGTAAAAAACCATGTTATAAAACTCTAAGACTAGGGGAAGACCCAAAAAATAAATGAAAAAGATAGATAAACCTAACAGCACTTTCAATAATAACACTTTTCAGAATGAGTTTTACTATGAGGTAGACAAAAAACTGAAGTCTCAATGCTTTAAGATCAGTGTAGTTCTTGTAGCCAACTCCACACTCACAGATTTCAGGAAAAAGGGGTAGGGGGAGAGAGACTGACTGAAAATTTTGTATCTTTTTGAATTGTGACAGGGGACAAGAAAAGCATATGCAGAATGAGAAGCACTGTTGAGTTGGTTTCCATTAAAATGCATCAGTAACTCACCACAGGGAAGTTCAAATCAAATACGTATTGGGCCCGTAGCTCTTCAGGAAAGCAGTTTTTTAAAGTTTTGAAATTCAGAATTAACAACTCTGCTGTTTACATACATCCAAATATTTCTACAGCGATTTATACCCTTAGAGCGAACAGGGACCAAGTTTTTAAACATTAGCACTCCTGGGGGAAAAAAAAGTCAAGAAATCCTAATACAGATTAGCAGCACTAATTTTTTAGCTTTACTTGCTAACAGCAGGCTTTAAGCAAAGTTTTTGCCTTTACAGGGGAGAACCTTTCAGAGCTGATTACTAGCTAGGCTATTCTGGGCAGAGAAAATGCAAACCAATCCTATCGGGAGAGCTGCAAGCAGCTCGCTGTGCATGCAAGAAGGAAATAAAGCATCTAGGATAAGCAGCAGTGGAAGAGCGAGTTTGCCAATGCGTGCTAAGGAGTGAGGACCAAATCATAGCATGGGGAGGAAGTTTAGAAAAGCTCACTTCCAATACAAGTTTATACAATAGCTTGCGCTCATCCTCCAGAGAGAACGGTAGCTATGAAATTCTTCATGGTGGCTTGCACTACAGCTACTAGTTTGACAAAACTCATTAGAAAAACGTTAAAGCCCCTCTGCTACATTGTGTATTGCTTCTAGCAGAGGCAAAGACTAATGGGGCAAACCTACTTTATTCCACATCAAAATAGCCTCAATAAAGGCAGGGGGGCAGAAGCAGAGTTCAGAGAAGCAGCTAAAACTTATTTAATTCAGTATGTTTTTAAAAGAGTTAAACAAATCTAGAAATTCATAGTTGAAGATCACACGTTATTGTTACCAACTCCTGATGCTCCAGGCTCTGCTTTGAAAAGCAACTGTAAAAGATGGAGCAACTTTCTCAAGTCTGACTCAGCCTTGGACATTATTTTTTAAATCGCCAGCTTTGGAAGTTTAAAAAGCAACTTTGTGAAATCAGAATGCAGTTCAGTTTCTGCCAATCACATTTATATTCATTTGCACCTGTACAATCCTGAAGGGGAGTATTTAATACTCTATACAAAACCAAAATAATTCCACTGATGCAAGAGCTGCAGTAGAATGCAACCTGGGAATACTAATAAATATAAAAATGTACTATTATTACAGTACTTTAGACTTTTGTCTGCCAACTTCATTTGCGAAACAGATTTTGTAATAATGCTTTCCAGACATCTTATTCCAGTCTGGTCACTTTAAACAGACTAGAGTTGGTTTGCATGAAACTCAGTAATATGACATTTTTAAGAATAAGCTTTTGCAACAAGACCACTTTTTTTTTTTTTTTTTTTACACTGCTTTAGTGAAGTTGCTGCCCCACGCACCCCCAGATGCATTACTGTATTCCAAAAAGGGAAGTCTAATTTAGCCTTAGAAACATACTTCAATACTAAGGGCAGACAAGTTCAGAAAAGAGTTTACAAAACTGAAGTTGAGGCCCTTAATGCTATGATATCTTATCAGGTCTTTTCCACTGGATTAAATAGAATGACAACATAAAAAGACTTCTGATTTACAGTGCTACACGAAAGCAGAGGTCAGGCTTGGAAATTTATATCTAGACTCAGAGTCCACACAACTCTTGTTTGATGAAACAAGAATTAGAGAGGTCAGATTTTAGACTTCTAACAACTGAGTAAAGCAGATTGTTTGGAGGCCTGCAGGCTGTCAAATCTTTATAGTCATTAACAAACCTTTAGAAGACTTAAAAGCAGTAATTCATGGGCATTTGTTAAATTCAGAAGTGCACAGAATATGTGAACATGGTGTTCTACTCCCTCGGACGGAGAAAAGAAGAGTCAGAAATCTGTGAAAAGATACCAATTTCATGCACCAATTAAAAGGTGCGGAGAAGCATCAATCTCAAAGCCCTTTTTGGGGCTGTCCAAGTATTCCCCAATTAAGTTTTTCAGAGCCCTAATTATAGTATCTTTTTTGTGTCTTAAGTATACCACCACATATTTCTGGAAGAAACCATTTGCTTGTACGTTGTCCTGTAACAGCAAGCCCAGACCAAGACGAATGCACCAATTTTAACTTCTCCATATCCTTCTATAGCAATTGCTTAAGATCATTCTCATTCAACCGACCTTTAGTTTTATTCATGTAGGCACACTAATTCTTTCAACCCTCAATAACTCTATTTTAGCCATCAATTTTGTTCTAGATTAAAGAGTACTAATGAAGTCTCATCTCTCCTACAATTAGGATATTGCCAAAACATGCTGATTATTTCTGTTGTCAGCATCCCTGGAACAAGGTTTATTTTGAGATCTACACAGCAAAACATACAGTTTGTTCTCTCAACTCCTTTTTCTGGCAGATATCCAACTACACTAATGCCAGCAGGAACTATCCATAAGTAAATTAAATAGATCTTTTCTTTCTTCTCACCATTTCTGTGTGTAAGCATTTCTCTCAGCTCTTCATGGTCACATGGATGAGTGAAATCAAATACACTGTGCCCCGTCAACTCAAACTGCAAAAAAATAAGAGGTATAGAGGTGTCTAACTTGACATAAACAAAAGTGTAACAACTTTCACAGACTTGAAACATTCTTAGGAAACATCAGTATTTCACCTGAGTGAGTCCCATGCACTTGTTCACGTTTTCAGACATGTAAATCATGTCCCCGTCTTCAGACAGAACCATGACAAATCCGTCAAGAGCTTTCAAGTAGAAACAGTTCAGTTCCTTCTCCATTTTGGCTTCTGTCTCCAGCTCACCTGCAAGCAGGCAGACATTTTCATTTAAGTAAACATCAGCCATTCTTCACTTACCATCAGGAATGACTTCTGGCACCAGTCTTCAAGGAGTCAATCTTGCAGGACTGTTCAAAACCAGTATAATTTCACTTAGATAAATAATAAATTGAATTCTTCAAGCTTTAGTAATGGTATCACAAATCACAGAAAATCAGAGTGAGGTTAACCCTCTGTGCTTTTATGCAGAAACCAATAAACTTTCCACCTTAGGGAAAATAGTAATATTTTTGCTGCATACTTTTATCTCAAAAAGGCATTACAAACTTTGCCTCAGTGGCTCCCCAGGAGACATTTCAGAGTACGGCTACCAAAGTTACTCCTCCATACAGTAGGTAGGCATGCATGAGTACAAATAACCAGTACAGCATCTGCAGTATGCCATACAGATACTGGTTCATAAGCTAACTCAGATACTGTCACTGCAGGGGTAGGTGTAACTGCAGAGACTTGACATATCCTCAGCTAACTTCACCTTCAGTGGAGTAAAAATTACAAAAAAATTCCCTGCACTTTACATTAAGGAGAAACACCTACGGTTAGCTACGCCAGCCTTGCACCAACCACCTACGGTTTAGTAAAGCACAGCTGGAACAAACCACTCTAGGGGGAAGAAAGGGTTAAATTAAAGAAATTAACTTTGGGAGAAGGGTCAAATGAGACTGAAAATGGCACTATGGCTGTGATGAGCCAGCTCGGATCATCAGATTAGAAAGGGAAAAACAAAGTCCATTGAACAGTGGCCATATTTTTCCTGTGCCATCACCAATAGCTTATTTCTACTGTAAGGTCTTCCACCTTTCCACAAAAAGGATGCAACTGTTAATGTATCTAGCTGTTGAAGGGTTTTGGAAATAACTTCTTCCTCAATATACCTCTGACCCCTTTCCCAGATTCTGCTACATTATTCACTTACCAGCATCTAGCAGCTTTCTCATGCGCAAGTAGCTGATGGTCAGTCTCATAATGGATGCCTTGTCCAGGTGTGCACTCACGGTGTGGGGCAGGGGCAGCTGATGAGCAAGCTCGTAGAATACTTCAGATTCCTTGCTCCTCCGGCACCGGGCTGCATCTCTTGACTTCTCTTTTCTGCGTTCTGAGCTAATCCTATATCAACAAAGTTTGGTGTTAATACAGGAAACAGTTCCCTGTGCAAGTTAAATTTGAAACTAAGCTGCCCAGCAGCCAATTAACCAGTTAAAGTTGAATAATTTAAAATCTCTTTTAAAAGTGTAAATGTAATTCTGTGTATAGAGTTCTGCCATGGCTGGGTTCTGCCAGAACTAAAATTCAAACCCACAGGGCCTTCCAACAAGCTCAGTTCTTCAAACACACATCTATGTACTCAGAACTGTTCTTGAAATGCTTATCTTATACCTTGACTGCTGACTCTCTAGCCTCCAAATACTGTTTCCTTCCTCTTTCCTAACCCCTTAAATCCATTCAAAATCCTACAGCGCGAGTTATTTCCAGCTCAATGCTTCAGTAGTATCACGTACAGTCTGCAAGTTCTTCCCTTTTTGCCATCCTTACAAAGCCCACTTCACAGGTCACATAAGCAAAGGTATTGATTCAGCATGAGGTGCCTTGTTTTTCAAGTGATCCAGAACGTCCCTTTCCCAGCTCTCTTTCTCCACTATAGCCCCTTCCATAGTCTCCCCTATACTGGAAAACTCCATCTGTAAAGAAGTTGCCTCATTCTCCTTCCACTGCCTCTGTTAGACTCGCCTGCCTCAGGACACATGAAGCTCACAAAGAGCAAGCACCAAAACAACCCAGACTCCCCATCAGTTGGTAACGCAGATCGTTCTCCCTTTGCCCAGGACCCACACTGGTTCACGTTCATCTCGTGCACCTGTCACGCAAGTTTTGAACTAAGCACTTTAAGACAGGAGCTCCAAATTTTTCTTACATTTGAACAAGAACTCAGTGCTGCTGTGGTCCCCGAGGAAATTATGCCACTGCAGTTAAATGTGCTTTTGTTTTTGAACAGATGATACAAAATCATATGTTACTGTTGTCCCTTGTTTTAATACATGTCTGTCTTCTGAAGGCATCCTACCTTCAGTTTGTATACACCTGCAACACATAAGGCATTAATCTGTAGGATCCCATTTTTTCCATTGACTTTCATGAAAGTTGCAAGATAAACATACGCCTATAAACACTGCTTCTGTGATTCAAAGTTGCTTGACTTTTAATGTTACCATAAAGACATTAAGTGTCACTAGCTGAAAAAGACAGAAAATAAACCACTGCATTATTTACTACCAACAGTTCAGGAATTACTTTTTTCAAATTTCACTAGACTTAAGTCATGTACTACCGCTGCCAAATTCACATTGCTAAGTCTGCGGATCTGTGCAAAAGCACTTTTTAATTCGCAAACATCTTGTGAGAGGTACCACAAATGATAGAGGAGAGCGATTCACGAGTTGATAATTGCCTGAGAAGTAACAAACCAGACTAAATGTAAGTAGTCAAATACATATCCCAAAAGAACACATTTTCAGTCCTTTACCTGATGTGCTACCTACCCACAACCACCAAAAACCTGCTTAGTTTGTGTGGAAACATGCAAGCGACAATACTATTAAGACTGACACTGGAAGTGTGAATACCTTGAAACACAAAAGAAGTTTATTTAAGCTTTGATAAAGACAAAGCAAGCCATCAGAATCTATTCTACAATTACCTTCATTTTTTCCAACTTCATAAAACTGCACGGCACCCCCATCCATCCTCGAACCCCACCACCCTCTCCTCCTACCCCCTGCCACTGCCAGGAGAAGGAAGCGCTAGAAACTTGGTTTTCATAATCCTAAGTTTTATAACAACTAAGAGTATGATTATGTTTTCTCCTTCAGTGGCAGAATCAGGCTGCTAGATCACAGAAATACTATTCCTATGTAATAAGAAACATTAATAATTCAACATAATAGTAATGGAGATCTTTGGAAAACTAACTTACGGGTATTACAGTAGTAAGAAATTCCAGACATACAATAATTCTATCAGTTTCTGTGAACATAAGCACAGGTTCCTCAGAAGGGTAGCCTAAAATATCTGATAATATTTCCCATCTTGCAGATTTCTTCGCATTCAATCTCCCTGTGACAACAGATGTTCCTGCTCTAGTCATGGATGTCTTGGCCTGAGAAGCTTGAGGCTCCTGACATACAGGTATGTCCGGAAACAGCCATTACGAGAAGTCTGACCTTCAACAACACTGAAAAAATATTTTAGCTCTACAACCCGATTGATTAAACATTTCTTATGAAGACAGGCCTCAAGTACCTTTTCTCTTGATGGAAAACTAAGAGTGGAGGTGAAAAAGCATCTGGATTCTCTTTGTCCGCTTTCTTGGACCACAGATTTCAGTGACAAAGGTAAAACAAGCAATTATGCTGCCTTAGACAGATTCAGCTTTATACCTCTGATTTTCCTTTGTTAGCTACTCATTCAAGATCCCCTCACCTACAGAAGGTTCCTCCTACAATAGAAACTCAAGGGAGAATTACTAGAAGTAATTGGCTTCCATCTGCCTAGACGCCTGTAGTTTTGTCACGGCTTCCTTTTCAACTGCAGACACTTTTCGGTTAAAAACCCCATGCTTTGGCAATAATGCTGTGCGCTTCACATCTACAGGTTTGTCAGGCTTGTGTGAATCACAGAGTGCATGTAGAGAAGGACGCTACAAGAGAAGGACGCTCACAAGTTCCGATTTCAGCCCTTGTATTTTCTTTCTGAAAGCCCAATGTTCTTGAAAATATTTTGGCTAGTTTCTAGATTTTTGCCCGGTTTTAGCATGCTTAGCAGCAGACTGCAACATAAACAGTCAAAATTTCTCAACCATTGAATTATTAATTACCAGCTGAAACACTGCTCAAATCAAGCTCATAGCACTTACGTTAAAAATTAATCCCAGAGTAAGAGACTCTTGTGCTGCCTGACTTTGTGATGTGCAAAACCCAAGGGAAAGTGCAACGCTGGTACCAATCAGTGCTGTCCAAGCAGCAGAATCTCTTCCCCCTCTGACCAGGTATTTGCTTTCTAAAAAGGCTACTACTATAGATAGATATTTAAACTGTATAGCACAACAGTTTGCTATTTTTAGTTCCTGTTTAAAACTAAGCTGTAACCAATCTGAGTAAAACCCAGCAATTTAAATAGGAAGATTAACTACCAGCTTCAAAGAGCATTTCTTTAATGGATCAAATTAATAGGCAAAAGGTCTTTCATAAATTAGGTTTAATTACCAAGTGAAGTCAGAGTTGACTCAACATTGGATGCCACCAAATAATAAAAAAAGCAAAAAAAGAAATCCTTTACTGTTGCAACTACTCTAAGATTTGTTACTTTGTTGCACAAAGTAAATGAAAAAGCACACAATCACTGTGTGTACCTGCCCACAAATTTCTGTGCAGTCAATTAGAGGGTACTGAATTCCTGTAAAGAAAACACATTTCTGAAGTGAGCTTGGTCTCAACTAGGGAAAAAAAAAAGGGGGGGGGGGGGGGGGAAGGGGGGCTCAAGGCACAGGACTTTAAACATTGAGGTGTGAACTGCCACTAAATCAGCTTAAATAAATTATAAAATGTAAGAGATTTTCAGAAGTGCCCATGCATAAAACTCATGGTCTTCACAACAGAAATACCATTCTGTAGAGGAAACAGGAACCCGAGCTCCATTTAAAATAAACCCCACACTTAAGAGCTGTATTGCAATCTTCTGCTACCAGTCTTGCATGAAAGGAAAAACATGGAAAGATTCATAAGAAAATCTCAGCTGAAGAGTGGACTGTATGTGCAATGAAAATATCAGAAATGCCGGTGCTAGACAGGAAATTGCAAGCATTTTCAGGTATGATGTTTCCTGCACAATTTCAGTGCCAGACATTCATTTCCATTTTGTACTTCTGCCATCAGAATACAGAAGTGGAGCGCAATCCAAAGCAGGCTATGCACCGCAGCTCACAGAAAGCAGTGTTTCACTGACAGTTTTAAACCCAGTACTGGGCACATTTTATATGTGAGAGATGTTCACATGCAATAGCTGAATAAACATCCGAGTTCCAAAAGACAAACGAGTTAGAGACCCAAAGCAAAAAGGTGTCTCACCACCAGGATTCACTGCAGCTAAACGCTGAGCTTGGCTGAAGGATATTACCCAGGCTCCCAATCACTGTCTCAAATCAAAAAGGCTTTAAAATACAGCAAGGTGAATATAAACAAAGTTTGACAGCAGGCTTTCGCAGCAAGAATTGGCCCAGCAGCCTTCAGAACAAAGCACGCCAGCAGCAGTCCCATGTGCCCCAGTTCCAGATGTTAACACGGCCTCTACATTCAAATGCACAATTCCTGTCATACGGACCATTTGGGTCACAGCGTCTCTCTAACGATACACTGTTCCTCATACCACGCCAAAGACCCCTCTGCCCACGACTGCGTATTTCTACAAGTGATTCTTTAATCTTCTAAATACAGCCCACAGTTTTCATCTCCTGAAGTGTAAAACCAATACTGGCCACATTTAAACCTGACTTGTTCCTGGCTTATTCACCACCAGTAACAAAGACCAAAAAGAACCCTAGAAAATGCCATCAGTAACTGATAAATTTCTATTAAAAATTACTACCTAGATTAGAAACGGTCAATGGACAGATCTTAAAATATGTAGCATGTCAACTTTGTCTCCTTCTAGTTTCTGAAATCATCACCCAGTGTCAAGAAAGGTTTTACACTGTGTATACAATGTTACATTAACACAGGTAATAAGGGAGCGGGGTTTTCCTGTATGTTGCTTTACTGCTGCTCTATTTTCTAGCCTTTCTCTCCATCTAACTTACTGTTTCTCTAATTAGGTAGATTTTTCTCTATAGCTGTTTTCAGCTCCCATGTAAAATAGGTATTGTGCATGTAGTAGTTAATCCAGGCTCATCTTTCTTGATCCAGGTTTTGAGCACATTCTAAAAAAAGTTATAAGCATCTTCTGATATTAATTCACATTTTTCTCTTTAGAATCGTTTCCTACAATTGAATGGCTTTCTATTTATCATGGTATCTGTTCTTAAACAGTTTCACAGAAGTACACCACATGGAATCAATATAATCCAAATGAATTATGTGCCTCAAATCCGGTAACATCTCATTACTGAACTTTAAATAGTTTTCAGTTCTGACATTAGTTTCCACTATTTGCCAGTACAAGATTTCATACACAGTACTTCCAAGTTAGATACAACCAAGACTGTAACACTAGCACCAAATACCTGGCTTAGAAACGGAGTGACAAAGACCACACCCACTATAACACAGCTTCAATTTTTCTTTATTACAGAAAAAAAAAAAGGACAAGATGCAGCTATTACAAGAGAATAATACATTAACAGTATGTGTCATCATGGTGGTATTGAAACTTAGGAAGTAGATCTGTAAGTGGCCTCCTGTTTATCTTTTAAGGTTGAATTAATTCCTGCAGTTGGTACAAAACTTGGTCATCTTTTCCTGCCTAGCCTAAAACAGCTGCTTCTGCCAGCACAGCTGCATGGGACAGAGATGCAGTTCCTTCCCCCAGTTTGCAGCCAGAACCCAGCAGATACACTGGTGTGACAATACCTATGTTGGGTAACTGGCTGTTGTTTATGGGGACCACCTGAAGAGCTCAACCGTGGGCACGTCCATGCCGACCACTCTCACCTCTCAACAGAGCTCTACTCTATTGACTGTGCTGAATATGCAGTCATTTGATTTTCTCCGCTGTTTGTTAGATCTTTATTTTATCCAGAGCTGCTAGCCACAATACTCACAATACTTACTAAATTATTCTTCCATGGAAAGAAGACCCAGGCAAACCCAGCGTTTACCAGAGAGAATCCAGAATAGTATACCTCAACTTCCCTAAAGACGACTTCATATGAAAAAATGGGTTTATAATGTAAGAGAACACCACTCAAACCCAGTAATTTAAATGTATGGTGAGTTAATAATGCAAGCATTCTTAAAAAAAAAGCAAAACACACCAACACCACAGTCAAAAAACAAAAGCTTATCTTCCACCTGGCATAGACAGAGAATATGCCAATTAGCCCCCTTATCCCCTTAAAAATCACTTTTTAATGTAAGTTGATCAACTTCAACCAGGGGCGACAGAGCTATAATGTCAACACTATCTAAAGTCCTGAGATGGACCCGCACAAAACATCAAGAAGGACATCGAACTGTTGGAGCGGGTCCACAGGAGGGCTACAAAAATGATGCGAGGGCTGGAGCACCTCTCCTATGAGGACAGGCTGAGAGAGTTGGGCTTGTTCAGCCTGCAGAAGAGAAGGCTGCGGGGAGACCTGATTGCAGCCTTTCAGTACTTAAAGGGGACCTATAGGAAAGATGGGGACAATCTTCTTAGTAGAGACAGCAGTGACAGGACAAGGGGTAATGGTTTTAAACTTAAACAGGGTAGGTTTAGGCTGGATATAAGGAAGAAATTCTTTACAATGAGGGTGGTGAAACACTGGAACGGGTTGCCCAGAGAGGTAGCGGAGGCCCCATCCCTGGAAACATTCAAGACCAGGTTGGACGGGGCTCTGAGCAACCTGATCTAGTTAGCGGTGTCCCTGCTCGCTGCGGGGGGGGTTGGACTAGATGACCTCTAGGGGTCCCTTCCAACCCAAAACTTTCTATGATTCTATCACCCAGAGTCGGAGGCAGCCCCGAAAGCCCCATTCCCTCTCGCCTCCCAGCCCAGCAGTTACGTAGTTGTCTGGCCTGCCCAGCAGCAGAGACACAGCAGCACAGACTGTTCATCAAACGATAAAACAGGTTGTGAGCTAAGGGTAGGGACAACCGGGTCTACTACAGTGGGTCTTGTGAGGGAACCCCGATCTTTGCTGTTTAAACACAAGAAAAGCCAGGCAATGTGGTGGGGCCAGAGGACCCAGCTTCATCTCATGTGCTGCCTCACGAGGCTACTCATTTCTGGTATCCAAACAGCTCTCCCAATGGCGGGGGAAAAGACATTTCAAACTGCGTTCTCAAACTGTTCTTGCAAAGTCTCAATTTTCAGTTCCATAGGCACCTTTCCAGGACCTGCAATATATCTGCAAATTCTCCACAAACTTTACTTTTTCCAAATTGGTTAGGCGGGGTGCGCCTTCCTTCTATAGCTGCGTTACAGAAATACTGCAGCCTCAGCTACCAGTTCACGATGAACTCTGGGTTACAGCTTTGCCTCTTCTTGCTTTGACATGATTTTCTTTTTTAGTATTACTGTTTTTGCCATTATGGTCAATTTTATTGACTAGTTCTCCTCATTTTATAGTCTGTGTAGAGACTTCTTGTGAGGAAAATACTAAACAAAACCCCGCACCTGAATCTCACATGTAATCACAAGCATGTGATTTTCTAGAAGAAAGTCTTGCTCATCATGAATTAATGAACATTACAGCCCAGTAATCCAACTCAGGAAAAGAAATCAGAAATTCCTTACATACAGTAAGAAAGATATAAAAGAGATTTAATTGCAGAAACTAGCATAATATCCAAGCAGAGACAACATCTCTGTATGCAAACTATTAAAATTAATTCCTTCATCTATACCTTCTAACACAACAATTTAAACCCTTTTCTTTATATGAGGGTCATTACAGGCATTTAGCATAACTTTACCACCACCAAAAAAACCCTAACTGAAAACCCCCTAATAAATTAAGAGAGCAAGCAGGCAGTTCAGCCTGAAGTAGCTACAGCAGCACAAACTCAGTGAGCACTGAAACCCATCACAGTTTGCAAAATGGCAGTGGGGAGAAGAGACTCCACTGAGCTACACATTAAGTCAAGTCAAAGTCTTACTATCAAGACCATGAAGTTTACATAAACAGCCATTTTACAGACAGGTAAATTATGGCACGTAAGAGCTGGCAGCAGACCCTGAAAACTCCTGAAGCCAGCCCAGGACCGCACTGCCAAGATCATCTGTCACCTGGATTTGGCCTTGAACTGACCTGAAACTCCAACTACCTCCCCACTTAGAAAGTGTGAGTAAGGTAAAAGCTTCCAAAATTAGTATTTCTAATTCAGATTGTGGTGAAGTGATTCTGCTGTGTCTTACTACACAATGTAATGCACTGATATTTTACCTTTGCATAGTAATTTACTGTTTTAAAATAACCATATGGCATACAGTGGTTGTAAGAAAATTTTTTTTTTTTTTCAACTAGGTTATTTGGCTTTTTCCTAGACTACAGCATTTTTTTTTTCTTTTAATTAGTTGCACTCTGCCCTTTAGGATGAAAGATACATGGTAGTTAAACTGCGTTTATTATTACAGAAAAACCACAGCTATTCAAAAGAGATATCTGGACACGGGCTTGACAGAAGTAGCCTCTAAGTGCTCCCCTCCCTTCAGCTCTCCTGCTTTGGCTTCTACCAGGCCCACAAAAAAGACGCAAAACATATCCCCAAGATATCTGTCAAGCTCCCAGTTAACAATACTTTAGCTGTGAACTACTCTGTCTTCAGATAGATGTAGACTCTTTATAAAGTAACTAACTTTAGTCTAAATCATGGCTTTTATGTCATTGCATTCAGGTTTTCCAGCCTGGAGGCTGGACATTTTCCCCTCACTACTTCCATCCAAGTTCTCATCCCTTCACCTCACATTCCTGAACTCCCTTCAGCTAACAGGGTATTTCGTGATCAAAGGTTTTAAGAACTAAAAATAACAAAAGAGAAGAAAGCAATATAAAATTCTGGTTTTTTCTGTATGAACAAGGAACAAAAAGATCCACTAAGCAGTCAAGAAAAATGCTTACAACAATGGCTAGGACAAAAACCCTGCAGCAATGTCAGCTCAACTTCTAGTAGATTCAATAGGGTGCAAGGAAAAAGTCCTGTCTGAAGGACCGAGCACTGAAGACTCCCGTCACCAGCTAAACCACATAGAGCTTCTCATTTCTTTAGCTTAGCTAGCAGAGGCTGCAGCTTTTATATGTGATATGCATTACATCAAGTCTTCTTTTCCTTGTAGCGTATTCCCATCCTTTCCAATCGGTGTGAGCAGGGAGCAAACATACGGAGGTAAGCCTCTAGTAACTCTTCCTAGCGTAACAGTCCATTTACTATTCTCATTTGCAAACAGCATGAAAATAACGTCACAAAAACAGGAGTCCTGGCCTCAAATTCTTTTGCTTCTCAAAATGCAAGAATTCTCATAAAGTAACACCAATCTGGTTTTGGTTTAGGATTGACAGTGACATGACCCATTCTGGCAAACCAAATGGGTCATCTTTTGCAGGTAACACTTCAAGGATTATTACAAATTGAGTTGAAAAGGTTATTAAATAAAGTTCCTTGGTAAAATCTTCCACTGTTGTAAATATAATAGCACAGTTCAGTGCTGCTGATTCATCTTCCTCAATCCTTCACTTGAATTTCAGGCTCTATTTTAATGTAGCGAGTTACAAGATCTGCTGTAACATTTTTCCTCAAAACGCTTAACAAGCATTCATTCACATCACACCAAATGAACAGAAGCTGCACAGTGTCCCTCCTAACACACACAAAGTTTATTATGTATTGGGTATTTTTAAGGAACTGCTAATGGATCTTCTTGAAGCACCAGTTCTTCAGTGCCAGTAGAGCCATTTCAAACACCTTGGTGCTAAAATATCTCAGCGTTTTAAAAGGCTACTTTTTTTGTACAAGTCCCACTATTATCAGGCTTCAACAGAAAGAAATGACAGATTATGCATACGATGAAACTCCTCTTTATCAACGCATTTACTCCGAGATCTTGGACCAAACCCCCAGGCTGGTACGAACAGGCATAGCTTCAATGAACCTGTGCTAATTTACATCAACTGAGGCTATGGCTCCACATCAAAGAACCCTAAAGCATTCGTCACCTACATAAACTGTATTTAAAAAATTACATATGCTGGCATGTATTCACTTGATTTCATGTTCATGTTTCTAATAATTTCAGAACTGAATTTTCATAGAGACTTTTATTCTAAGCGAAATAGCAGAGATCTCTGTAGAGAAAAGCTTTAACATGCTTCATATCCAATGGTAATTTGGAAACCTGTATCTTCCCTGAATTTTCAATCATTAGTTAAATTAAAAAGGCTCACCTTCTCTCCTGGGCCATTTTTGTAGCTCCCAATGTCATAAAACCCTTAAGTGTCTTCCATTTCTGAGCAGTTCTCAGTGGAAAACTCAGATTCTCCTGCATGCTCTTCTGCCTGTTCTAATACAAAGGAGGTTTCTCAAGAGAGGCTCAAAATGCTCAAACTTTCTCAAACTCAAAAGAGAAAGGGCTGTTATAACATGAAGAGATGATTAAGGTCCAAGTGCTTTCCTTGCATTACCTAGGTGGTTTTTCTGAGGCATGTAAACACCTGCCTATGTAACTGTGTATGTGAAGATAAAAGCAGCATTTGAGCTGGTGACTTGTAATCTGGAACATTCCTTCCTTTTGGACATCAGCTTGCTAGAAACGGGTTACTGCATCTTCTTGCTAAGGTTCTTTAGAGATTTGTTTTTGTTTTGAAGCTGTTTGTTTTTTAAAAGAACACATATTGTAATCAGATTGGTATTTGCATCTCCTTGAAAGAGCAGTATCATCAGGAAAATCTAGATGCTCTCATATACCACCACTGCACTTCCCCCCCAGGTTTACTTAACGACGTATACTCTACAATCATATAAGAATTATTTTGTTGGCATATCGCCAACACCAAGCTCTTCAAGAATAAATTGAGATAATACTGCCACAGTCTCTTCTGCAGTGCAAAAAAAAAAAAAGAATATTCAAAAATTAGTGGCTTCTGTCATTCAATGTCCCTTTCAATACCAAAAATCTCACACAAGCCTACTTGAAATCCAGCGTTCTAACATACATTCATGCAATACTACTACTGAACAACACAAACACACTCAGGATTCCATTGTGTTAAGCAGGCTCGGCAAGAGCCTTCAAGGCTTTCAGATCAGAAGCACACCAAAGTGAACACGCGCACTCTGAAGAACCTCAGAAGGGTTTGGGCTTACACTGCAGCACTGCTGACATTTGCTAGTGTTAATAATATGTTAATAGTATTTATTGGCTTTTTCCCCCCACCACTTCACCATCAGCAATCAGAGTCCTGGCAACAGCCTTATGAACTCCATGCTTTATAGTTCAAGGACAGGGATGCACAAAGATCTGTGGTTGCTTTCACAATATGCAGAGGGGGAAGCAAGGACCTGTGAGTAAAGGCACTGCTGACTGAAGTCCTACACTTGATAGCAGTATGGTCTTCTCTGGCCCCTCTTCTGGTGGCAGCAGAAACACAGCATGCAACTGTGCTTCTCAGCTTCTGGAGGCTTACAAAGGACATATTTTTGGCATGATCTTAGCCTAACCTAAATGAGCCCTTGATGGACATTTCTGAGAAGAGAGAAACCAACCAGAAAACAGGGATGGCGATTAAATGAGGGAATAAGATGGATTATCCACTTACACATCTACCTTTAAACCAATAGTTGACTTAACTGACAGACTTAAGTTGCTGATAACAGTATGCAGCCACATTTGTTCCCCTCCTCCCAAAAATGGTCCAGGACGTGCCTTCAAAGACACCAGATAGGAAAAGTATTTATACAGGAGGCAGAGTTGCTAAAAAAGCTTGAAAGTACTTGAAATAAAAACCTCTTGCCATCCTATCACCCTGTTACAGACCACCAGACAATCTGGACCATCTGATCACATCTACACTACACCTCTCCGCTAAGTGCAGACTGGTTGTTGGTACTTCAGGCATGCCAACCAAGAGACCCTGACTGCAGACACTATGTTTTAAAAAAGGGCAAAGCAAGTCTGACTGTAAACAAAACCTAGAAAACCCTCCTGCTGCTTCCATCAACATACTGCCAAATACTCAGACCTTCACTGATAAAAAGCTGAAGCACCAACAGTGCAAAATTATGGATTTGCCTACCTACAGTAGGCAAATCCTCCACAGCTATTCTTCCCTGATTTCCAGTGCCTCAACAACAAGGAGGAAGGGCAGTAGCACTACACTGTTGCCTTAATCTTCAGTGGGCACTAGGAATTAATCTCTGATCACTTTTACTGAAAGAATTCAAAACTGTTACATGTTTGAGGAAATGGCAAAGAACAGACAACACAGGCACTACCACCAGGTAAGCCCTATGGCAAGGCAAACAATCCAGAAAAACACAGAAATGAGTAAAAACATCATTCTGCAAGCCAGAAAACACTCTGCCCTCCCCATACCCAGGGGGAGACTCTACAGGAGATTCACTGAAAGATTTCTCCTCTTCTTACAACACAGAGAGGTACAGTTAGAGTATATACAAAAGGTTTTTGTATTCACTTTTCAACTCCAGTAACGGTGGCTCAGTTCCACCAGAGTTGAAAGAAACTGACAGACAAAAAGCAATGGCATGTACAATCCTAAAGACCTCACACAGGTTTAAGAAAAACCAGCAGTAGCCACTGCCCCTCAGAGCCAGCGGCACAGAAATCGGCCCTCTCAAACAGATTTTGGAGCTGGACCTCAGTGGCAGAGATCCAGCAGCAAAACCCTGGTCTTTCAAATCATCCACTTCAACATTACATGTTAAGTCTCAAGTCCCATCTCTGAGAAACTGAAAAGCTGAAGTTTTTTCTGCAAGGCACTCAAGTCAGGATGTTAAATTCCAATGGTTTATACCATCTTAAGACTCAGGCTGAGCACTCAAGAAACAACTTTTTCAAATCCTTCCGCTTCTCTTTTTTATTTAGCACCCATAATATTAAAGAAATAGATATTTTATGGTACAAGTATGGACTTAAAACAATCCGAGATTCATTTTTCTAGTGTATCTACCAGCTGCAAGCCACTACTAAAGTAACCAGTAACCCTACATGGCTCATTTACTTAAAATGGTGCAAGAATTACTCTGCTAATAGTGAAGTGTCATGCCACAAACCTGGGGAAAAACTTTTTGTAGTATCAGCCAGCTGTGCACTAGAGTTTATTGAAAGAATATTGAGAAAAACAGGCATACTTTTCAAAAAAAGCCTTAAATCTGAATCAAATCAGAGTCAATTTGCAAGCAAAGCTCCCAACAATGCTGTTTTACCCACTCCATGCACTAAGATAAACTCACTGCTTGTAGCACATGGGGGAAAACCCCAGAAGCACATGAAAATGATGCAACTACTGAAGAACAGTGAAATCCCAAATAACTCAATACCCAATCATGTTGCTAAAACTTGGGTTCTCGTGGAATGTTGACCCCTGTACATATATGAGAAGCATGGGACTACACCAAAGGATGGATTCAACAAGCCAGTAAGTGAATCCACACTTCCAGTTGCTATCATGAGTGAATTTCACTTATGTAAGACTGAGACACACACTTCGTCAAATTCCGTAATTTCTGCAACTCACAGCATGTAATTTAGCCAACAGCGAGCTTCATTTTAACTATCAAGAGCTAAACACTACCCAAATACAAGCACAGGGAGGAACAAGGAATAAAAGGATCTTAACACAAGCCAAAATTGAGGTGCACTATATATAAAATCAGTCAAAGTTTTATCATCGAAGAACAGGACTGGAAGGTCTTCTCACTTAAAGGTATTCTGAACATGACACCATCAAACCCTTCTAAAACAACCCAGGTTCTTGAGAAATGCTTGAGATTTTCACGAAGTTCTCTGGTGAGCTTATATCCTTCCTTTTTTTGCTTAGCAATCTTTGCTCAACTGCACATTCACAGCCCCCAGGATGAATGTACCACAGACACAGCTTGATGTTTTTGATTAAAACGTACCCTACAACAGAATTAATCTGGATATTCCTTACTGTTTTACAAGAAACACTCCCAACTTTGAACTTGGTCTACAGGAAACAGAAAACAGCAAATTCTCTTTCTTAAGCCTGGCCTTTAGGAAGGAAGTATAAGCTTTGCATACTTATTCTTACATTCTGAAGAAAGCAGATTACATCCAGGATAAGGAAATTGCAAAAAAAGTACTCAAGTGGGACAGAATGGTAAGTAAAAAATAACACATGCTCAAGGGCAAAAAAACCAAACCCAAACCACCTAACCAGCAACAGAGAACAACTCAAGTCTCTAAATCCCTTTCTGGACCTGCCACTAAATTAGGACAGCAGAGCAAAGCACAGAATAATCTGTGCTTTCTGCTGCAACATTTTCTCCCAGGCTTCTCAATAGCCATTAGCTTTGAGTAGAAAAAACAAAGGTTACAGAACCAGTGCCATTCCCAGGTGCTCCACTGTAGGGATTTCATTAGATCAAAAGCTGCTTCTCCTCCACTCCCTACCCCCTGCACCGCCGTAACAAGTCCAAATCGCCACCGAGATGATACTGTCCTGGAGGTGAAGCGCTCCCAGCTCGGCACAAAGCTCACCATCCATTTTACAAGCCAGCCACTCTCCAACACAACTTCCACGCTTTAATACTTCCTACATTTAACCCATTCAGATGACCCTTTCATACAAGGGCAGAGAAAACCCATCTTAAAAAAAAAAAACACCAAAGAAAGAGGGTATCGATATCAACGCAAACAAACGGCGTCTTCTGCAGATGGCGATGACGGCAATTAATCCCTCCACAAAGCGCGGAGCACAGATCTGGTCACCCAAATACTCCAACTCCCCAACTTCACCGCCGAACAAAGGCTTTTACGGCTTTTATTTCCCCCTCCTAATTTGAGCCAGCAACCCTCGGTGAATTATTCATACTCCTCAACTCACGTTGTCCAGCCGCCGTCCTCCCCCCCATTAAAAAAAAAAAAAAACAAACAAAAAAACCCCCAAAAATTAACAATAAAAAACCCCACTTTTTTTGTTTTAAGCTCAATATTCCCAGATTCCGAACCGGCCCCTTTCTGCACAAACCCAGCCCACCCCGGGCTCGGCTCGCTTCCCCCCCGCCCGCAGGCGGCCCCCGGGCCGCTCCCCGGCCCCGCTGCGGCTCGGACGGAGCCAGGCGCTGCCCCCCGCTCCCCTCACGGCCCCGCCGCCCGCCCCGGCCGCCTCGCTCGGGACCCGCAGGCCGCCCGGGCGCGACGGCTGCGGGCGCGGGGCCCACGGCCGCCCCGCGGGGAAAACGCGCCAGGCGCTCCCTCCCAGCGCCGCAGCGGGCCCGGCCGGCGGGACAGCTCCCGCCGCGCCACACCGAGCCCCCCCGTCCCCCCCCGGCTGCGGGGCCCCGGCCCGCTCCCCCCGCCGACAAAATGGCGACGTGGACGGCGAGGAGGAGGAGGAGGAGGAATGAAAGAGCGAAGCGCTGCGCGCGCTGGGGGAGCGCGGGGAGGGAACGGAGGACGGGGAGGGGGCCGCGGTAACAAAGCGGGGGGCGGCGGGGTGCCCGGGGACGGCGCCGGCAGCCCGGGGCGGGGGGGGAGAAGCGGCAGCCGGGCCGGGCGGCTGCCGGCGGTACCTCTTCTTGTCGGTGACGCCGCCGGGGCTCTCCATGGCGGCGGGTTGGCTTCTCCTCCGGCCGGCTCCCTGGCTGCGAGGCGGGCGGTTCCAATGGCCGCCGCGGGGGCGCGGGCAGATGGCGGCGCGGCCGGGGAAAGGGGCCGGGTCTGGGGCCGCGCGGGCTCAGAGCATCGGGGCAGGCTGCGGGGAGGTGCGGGCGGCGAAGGGCGCAGCGGCGGCGGTGGGCGGCGCGGGGCTGGGCCGGGCCGGGCTGGGCGCGGAGCAGGAGGAGGAGGCGGGGGCGGCGCGGGCCCCGCGCTGCGCCAGTGAGGAGCGGCGGGGCGGCCCGGCCCCTCGGCCGGCGGGGTCAGCTGAGCTCCCAGCTGGGAGGGGGGGGGGGCCGGCGCCTCACGTGTGGCGCTGGGGGCGGGGCTTCCGCCGCCCCGCCCCGCCGGGACCCGCGGCCGCAGCGGGGGGGATCACGCGGGCCGGGGTACCCCGGCTCGCCCGCCGGCACAGCTGCACGTTTATGGGCGTGTCGCGTGCTTTTATCATTTATACTTTTTTTTTTTGTATTTCATTTTATTATTTTACCCCGCCGGCCGAGCACCGGTTGAGGCTCGCTGAACGCGGGAGGCGCTAGGACCAGCGCGGCCCCGCCTCGGCGTTGCCCCGCGTTGCCCCTTCGCCGCCGCGGCCGCTGGGGGGCGCCCTAGAGCGGTCCCGCTCCCCTCAGGGCGCGGGCGGGGTCGGCGGGGCCGGGCAGGGCCCCACGTCCCCGACCCCACTCGGAGATGGTACCTTTAGCAAAAGCGGCCTCGGCAGCCGTGAGTACCGTCCTGGCGCTGCTGGGTGCGGATGGGATGCTGTGAGGAACACCGGTGGGGCAGAGGGCTGTCCCCTCAGCACTGCGCCTTCCTAACGCCGCCGCGGTGGGCTCCCGACTGCCAGGTGATGAGCAGTCGGTTTTGCATACAGTTGTGGGCTTTTTGTGTGTTTCTGGTGTGGTTTTTTTTAATTTCTTTTGAAGAAAAAGCAGTGACCGTGACATTTAATAGAAATCACAAGGAGTTTCTGTGTGGAATTAATTGCTTCTGCCCACAGCAGTCAGATATGCAGAGGAGGCACAGGTGCTATAGACTCCTTTTATTCCTTTAAGGTCTCTCGTCCAAACGCTGACAAAGCCCAGCTTCACTTGGCTTATGCAGCGTGACAACGCAATAGCCCGTGGCAGTGTGGCGGTGGACTACTGATATTTCTGTTGTTCTGTGCTCACTGGAGCCTCGAGAAGAGAAATAATCAAGGCAAGGCTCAAACTCGAGTCTCTTGCAGAAGTAACACCAAGCCCCACACAAGAGCTCATGGACAGCTTCATAGAATCACAGAAAGTTTTGGGTTGGAAGGGACCCCTAGAGGTCATCTACTCCAACCCCCCCCCAGCGAGCAGGGACACCACTAACTAGATCAGGTTGCTCAGAGCCTGGTTTCCAGGGATGGGGCCTCCACTACCTCTCTGGGCAACCCGTTCCAGTGTTTCACCACCCTCATTGTAAAGAATTTCTTCCTTATATCCGGCCTAAACCTACCCTGTTTTAGTTTAAAACCATTACCCCTCGTCCTGTCACTGCTGTCTCTACTAAGAAGATTGTCCCCATCTTTCCTGTAGGTCCCGTTTAAGTACTGAAAGGCTGCAATCAGGTCTCCCCGCAGCCTTCTCTTCTGCAGGCTGAACAAGCCCAACTCTCTCAGCCTGTCCTCATAGCAGAGGTGCTCCAGCCCTCGGATCATTTTTGTAGCCCTCCTTTGGACCCGCTCCAACAGTTCCACGTCCTTCTTGTGCTGAGGGCTCCAGAGCTGAACGCAGTACTCCAGGTGAGGTCTCACCAGAGCAGAGTAGAGGGGCAGAATCACCTCTCTCGACCTGCTGGCCACGCTTCTCTTGATGCAGCCCAGGACACAGTTGGCCCTCTGTCCTGGGCCAACTTTGTCTTTCAAAATTTAACCACAGGGACAAATTCACTCATGCATGGCAACCGTGCGCTATTTTAACACAGTCACAGAGTCACCACCACAGCCCCTGAGAAATTTCCCTGGTGAAATGGGGGGGATCTCCTGACAGGTGCAAAAATGACATGCCAGGCTCAGTGCCACCTTCCCCATCGGAGACCCTGCCATGAGGAACGCATCTGGGGAGTTGTGGCAGTGGAGTGGTGCTACCAGAAGTACTTCCCACGTCTCAAAGGAGGCTAGTGCAACTCTGAGTCGCCGTTGCAGCTCCTCTAATCTGAGCGTGAGGATGAAGTGGTTCCTGGTGAGCCGGCCACATGCAGAAGTGAAAGCCTCTTTTGCACCTGGACTGCAGTCTTGATGCTCACACTCCCCTCAAAGACCAAGTAGCACTGATGTGGTCCAGATTGGGGACTGCCTAGCTGGAATGCTACAGAACCTGGTTTATCCTACTCAGTAGGTCCTTATTTTCAATCCTACAGCTGTCACTCCTTTGAACGACAATTTTGGTGCTCATAAGCATTGACATCTTAGGATCTACTTGTGCACATTTAATACCATTATCCAAAGTCACATACCATGCAATAAATCAAAACAGTTCCTCATTGAGAGTTCTCTTGCTAGGTTCTGATCATTTTAAACCATTCAGGCACAAAGGCTCGAGATGTGTTAGCAACCCCTCAGTAGAAGACACTGTAGAAAAATCTCAGTATACGAATTACTAACACTGCTCACGTTAATTGTTCAAAGATGTCAGACTTCCCAGCGAGAACTGACTGAGGAGCTGTGAGTAAGTGTTGTGGTCTCCTTACTAGACGCATTTCTCTCATGCCAAACATGCTTACCCTAAGCTCATAATAAAGAATACTGCATCAAAAACCAGCTGCGTTTCAGGAGGATGTTGGTGGAAACTTGTTCTGCAGTTAAACATTTCATACTACAGCGGCTCTAGAGAGATGTTCAGCAAATGCTCTTCCCCCCCACATTCTCCTCCTTATTAAACTTCTGTGTCACTCCACCAGAACTCTGCATATACATTTTCACTTTGCCAGTGGCTGATAACAGAAACTTATTACACTATAAAATGTCTTAGTCACTTTTCTTGACCTTTATTGCTGTGCTAAGTTCATACTCCAACTTACGTTAACAGAACTTCCTGAATAAAAGAATGTTTGTATATGACTAATTAGGGCAAATGCACAAGCTGATGAGTCAGCAAGCAGCCTGCTGAGGACAGTGGCAGGGATTCAGCAGCAGAACAAATCAACATGAAGATGGGAGATATGCTCCTGTCTGTGGCTGCAGATCTGTCTGCCGATGGGTCAGATCTCACTGCGGTGGGGTCTGTACACCTTAACTCTCAGGACCCAAACGCATCCTTTGCAATATTCATTGACAGAACTTCTGCTGACTTCAGTGGGAAGATCAGGGGCTTAATTTTCTCAGACATCTTCCATCTCAAGAACATTTACCATTTCTCAGCATGGACTTACCAGGTGGGGGGTGTTGAAGAGAAGTAAGGACTTCCTCCATTTATCTTGCTTGAGCTGGCAGCTCCCATCACATGGGATGTCACTGTAACACACCCCCCCCCCCCCGGCCCCACAGCACTGCACTGGCTTTCCTGGCCTTTCACTTCGTAGTACAGCCCCTTGCATTTATGGAATTAATATTCATTGATTCAGTAAGTAGGCACATGGTAGTCTATGGATATGGGACTGGAAAACCTCCTTTCCCCACAGCACCCCTCTGCAAGCATTTACTGGAAAGAGAAGTGCAACGAGGTCTCTGAGGCTGTGCAGACCCGTGGCTCTGCTCCACAGGCTGCCGATGAACTAACGCTCGTTACTACAACCTACTGTGCTTAACAGAGCAAGAACCTGAGAGCTCTGGTGGTCAACTCATTTCACAATGGAAGAGTGAATTGAAATTTGAATCAAATTCAAACCAAACCATTGGTAGCGAAAGCCTAATGCTGCTGTTTCTCAAATACGAAGTATTGTCTGAAACAAGAGTACGTGACAGGAGACACAATCTCTCTTTGGCAACTCTTATTTCCACTGGTCTTGTCTAACCTTATTGCTTCTCCTCTCCATCTTGTGCCAGGATCTTATTTATTTTTCTTGTCACATTTGCACAATCCACATTTTTTAAACTGACCACC
This sequence comes from Opisthocomus hoazin, assembly GCF_030867145.1. Lineage (NCBI taxonomy): Eukaryota > Metazoa > Chordata > Aves > Opisthocomiformes > Opisthocomidae > Opisthocomus > Opisthocomus hoazin. Next base: position 66,281,879 of record NC_134420.1, on the reverse strand, counting down.
TCTTACAGCCTGCTTGACTCAGTGCACATTCAGGCATTTGGAAATACTCTCTTGACTATGATTTCTGCACAGAGACGTACACCAATGTGGGTAAGATATTCTGCAGTATAATAAAAGCACTATGTCCAATTCAGTGTAATTAGAGTTGGGGGAAGGATTTTCTACCCACGAAAGGAATTTGCCAGATGAAAGCATAAGGCAAGCAGGCGCTCAGCAGGCTACGCCGTACAGTTTCACCAGTCGGCTGCACTCTGCCAACCCCGGGCCATTCCAGAGCAGATATTGCCAATTGTGCAGTGGTTTTCCTGATGTGGACAAAAAGCAGGATGGAATTTTAAAATTGTCCTTACAGAAAAGATGGGTTTGTGGTCAAAGCCCTGAACGAAGACTCGGGGAGCTGAGGTTCGGTTCCAGACTTCCTGTGGGATATCACACAAATCACTTAGAGGATTTCTGATTTCCGTGCCGCAATCCTTTGCCTCCGTGCCAAGTGGGGGACCTCACTGCATGCCAGGCGTGGAGTCGGTCTCCCCATGCAGCACACCAGGAGACCTGGGACCAGCACAGGAGACGCAGAAAGCAGCTGAGGAGGGAGCAACTGAGGTAACAACAATGGGAACAGTGGAAAAAGGAGTGCTGCTTGGACCCACGACCTTGCCGAGGCCAGGCCCAGGTTTTGGCCTTCAAGACATTTCTCCGTGCTCATGATCCTTGGCTGGTAGCTCTGCCCTGCAGCTAGGCACAGTGATGGGACTTGGAAAGAGCAGCCGAAGCCTGGGGGGGATAAAGCACTCTCTTGGAGGTCAGAGATGCTTGTTCAACCTCTGTCTTGTCCAGCTCAGACTGGGGTTTGGTAAGTATGTGGGCGAATCCTCGCTTCTTCTCTTCTCTGGCACCTGTTTCACTTTAGCCCCGAAACTGCTGTGTACGGAAAGGCGCTGGGGACATGGGGGCCCTGGGTTTAAATCCTTGCTCCAAATCAGGCAAGAGAGAGATTTGGGCACAAATTTGCTCCACTCAGCATTTGGAGGGTGCAGGCGTGCCTAAACAGCGGGTTTGGTGCTCCTCAGCTCGGTCCCAAGTACACTTGAGCATACCTAGCACTGTTTTCATGGCCATCAGTCTGACCGTGTCAGACAGAGGCGCAAACACTTCCTCTTCTGTCCCTTGCCTCTGCTCACACACTCAGAGCACGACATCTCGTGAGGCCTCGGTGACCAGTGCAGCACGGTCTGTCGTCACACTGGTAAGCAGGCCACCGGCGGGTTTTGCTTGTGACCAGCAAAGTGTTCTTAACCTACATCTCCGGAGCCAGCAAGACACTCCCAATATGCCAATCAGCCTGTAACACCTCATACCTACCAGGCTAGTTTTACTTTCTTCTGTGCCCAGCTTCCCTTTTGAAGGTACTATAAACACAAGTGAAATGCTTTGAGGACACGTAAGGGAAACCAGACGAGCAGTCAGCAGATGCGGCGCGAGCTGTGCGACAGCCTTTGCATAAGTTATAACCTAGAGCGGAGGGAAAATCTGTTTCTCAGGAGGAGACGTGGTTTCAATTTCATGCAGATTTCTGACTCCTATAGCTAGTTATGATCTGCAGAAACGTTCTGAAAGAGGTTTCTTTTTCCTTTTTTTTGCTTCTTTTGGCCCCCCCTACCAAGCCCTTTGTTATTTTACAGCCTGGACTGCAAGTTTCTCACACAGAGCAAGAAAGATTCTGAAATAAATAGAAAGATGAAATCAAATGGGCTTCACTTGTAATTAAAATGTAAAGGAGACCAGGCTATTTTACCTGATCCAAGACTGAGAACTGTTCCAAATGCTGGGGTTTTTTCCTGTTTTGACTTTAAAACACCCTTTCTTTCCAATGATACAGTTTCTTAAGTGTTTCTACTTGACATTTCCCCAACTTGGATCTGGCTAAAACACAAAGGGCTTGAGGTTTAATTTGTTTGTTTGTTTGTTTTCCCGCAACACATTAGAAAATGCACTGCAAGCTTTAATGACTATGTCTGTTTTAACATGCCTTTTGGAGGACTGTAGGCATTTATGGGGGAATGAGGTAATTAATATATTACTTAGGCATGCAAAGACAAGTTGGAAGCAGCTGTCTTTCTTCTCTTGATATGGCAACACAATCATTAAAACAATGACTTCTTGTATCTCTTTTTCTCTCTCTGTGTTCACAGACCACTCAAGTTGCTTGTTTAAGTCAAAGCTTTAAGAGCTCACCATATTTTCAGGACCAGTAATTTCTCTCTCAAACACACTGTTCTCTCTTACTTATTTGAACTAGCAAAATGAAAATCAATATCGCAATCACTTTAAGGAAATGTTGGTATTCAAGTAAGCTCAGAAGGTCCCCTGTTCTAATTTCAGCCTCTAAAAAAATGACTTTTATAGTGGATCGATTTCTCTTCCAGACTCATTTTTTCCACCTATTAGTCTAGAACCACGGCCTTCACAGGTGCAGGGAGGAGATGTGACTTCAGCTGATCCATCCAGCTGTGAGAGGTGCCAGGTACCCCAGAGTCCGGAATCCACAAGTGGATGACGGAAGGATCAGGTCACACTGCTTCCTGCCTTGCACAAAGCCAGGTGGGTAGGTGAGGGGGGATGCCTAAACCAGTGTTTCTAAACTGCAAGGTCAAGGAACCGATCATTGCTCTAGGCAGAAACAAGCACTCTGCCAGCTTGATAACAACAGAGCTGAGACACAGATTACAGTTCCTTTAATTTTCTTCCAGTTAATTAAATGATCAATTGCTGTATTGGCTTTCAGCCATGGCAATGCCAGCTGAAATGAGCTCTCCAGTTTATGACAGGCTAATCAATAGGCATAATTTACAGCACTGCTACGGGTTTTTATTTTAAAGTCAAACGTCAAAATGCAGAAGCAAAACACTGCTGTTATTCACAGCAAATTCTCCTGCCCCCAAAAAATCCCAATGAAGTGAAGAATGGCACAAATAGTTACAGCCTTAGCTTGGGTTGTGTTTTCACTTCTCTGCTTACTATAGACTTCCTGCATGACCACAGACTTGGGTCCAGATATGCAAAGATATTCAGGCAACTGAGATAAAAATCAGTTGGACTTAGATACATAAATAGTTTGTGGATCTGGTCCTTTGAAAGGGAGACTGAGTTCTCCACTTACGAATGGAATAACAGGTACTTTCCAGCAGAACTGCAACAACTCCTGTCACGGAAGACAAAGGCCAAGTAAGAGCTGAGGAAAGGCAGTGACTGAACAGTTCCGGGTTGTTTGACCACAAAGCAGCATCCGAGCACTCTGCCCAGTGTCTTCTCCTTAGTACTACCAGCCTCAGTCAGCAGTAACAGAGACTGATGTCCCCTCTGAGCGCTTTCCAGCTGTCTCTTGGTTCAAACTCTTTGTTCCTGAGCACTTTAGCTGGAGACACTGTGGAGTACAGGAATGGTGAAGCATGGGGCAGTGAAACAAAGACCACCAGTGCTGGGCTGTCAGGGCACTTTGGCAGGTGGGAAAATTAGGGAAAGACCACCAGCTGAAGCATAGAATGGGCTGGGGGCATTCCTATATCATTAATAAAGAATTCTGCAGTCCTGGCAGGTTATGGTAAGAGCTAATAAGCACAGCATTTCAGAGACCAGGAAGCCCCAGGTTTCGTATGTCTAAAGATGTCAACACAGGGTGGAAGGAGTTTGCCAAGGAACTGAGTAAGCAAAATTCAGAACCATAATGACAAAGTTGGTGCATCAAACCTCTCTTTGCTATCTAAGATCACATGTTAAGCAATGAAACTGTTTATCAATAAGAGGCAACTCATGAGCGTGGGAAACAAAGATCTTGTGGGATCTGGATCTAGATAAGAATGACCATAGGCCTCACCATTTTCAGAATCAAATGAAAATTTGTTTATGCTGCCAGCTTTTGCTCAGTGCAACTCTTTCATACCTATAGGTACTCATGCACTCAACAGAGAGAGAGAGACACACAAGCTAATGAAGTTTTCTTTTTCCTATTGTCTTGGAAAGGAGAAAAGAAGTGAGTTCATGGATGCAATTTTCAGTTTTAGACAGTTGGGAAGCCCTCAGTTCATCATGAACAAAACATCTCACCAAAGAACTGGACAGCAAGGTCATAGACCAGTTAAAATTCATCACTATTTCATTGCTGCTGCCTTTATTAAAAAAAAAAAAATGCAACAGGAGTATAGCAATAGCATCTCTGCTACTCATTTATATTACTAGAACTGTTACGCAAAACTGAGAGAAGATAGTACTGCCCACAATCTCCCCCAGGTAAAAACAAGCGTAGGCCTGAGTACAGCAGCTCATGGATTATTGATAGGACTAGCAGCTGAACATTAAACCATCTTCTCCCAAAACAGCAACAAAAGAAATCTAATTGATGGAGTAGAGCACGGTTTCTGGTGAAGGAAGAATCCATTCTGGAGTAACAGGAACACTTTTTCAGGGTTGTAAAGTGATGTAAGCTTGAAAACAAACAAACAAAAATCAACTCATTATATACCAAGATCCACAGGAGACATCATCGAGGTGGACTGGGCCAAGGAATTCACAAGCCGTTGAGTCTCAGAAGCTGCCAGAGGCGTATGTATCACCACAACTGGTTTATTGGGCAGGAACGCGCAGTCTGACATGTCCAGAGCACCGCACCCTCGCCCATCTGCCGAGCATCCCTAAGGCTCAGACAGAAAAAAGCCCTGCAAGTGGTAGAGTTAGGGGGAAAGAAACATCTCGGTGACATCACAGGCTCCTGTACAGCCAGCCTCGCTGACGGAGCAATGCCTCTTACGCTGCGTCTCGGCGTGCTCTCGCTTCCTACGCGCAGGGGAGGGAGCAGAGGGGAACCCATGCGAGGTGACCCTGGAGCCGGTGACCCTGGCCGGATGGCTGCGGCAAAGGCAGGGACAGGCAGGCTGCCCCTGCTGTGTGCCTTCACAGTGGAAAACTGGAAACATAGAAACGTAGCCACAGTAATAAAACCCAACAGAGAACACCCCTTCCTCCCTCAAAATGCAGACATGCAGGCTTGGCTCAATCCACAGGTCAGCTCATTGCCAGTCGATTGACTTCTTCAAGATCACGTAGGCAGCCAGTCAGCTACTCAGGGATACATCCCAAGTTTCCAAATTCACAGATCTGCACGGTAATCACTAATCTTCCTGGCAGGGATTTTTTACAGACAAAAAGTCCCTCACATGTTTTCACCCCATCAAGAAAAGACAAGTAGCTTGCATCATACAACTTTTATTATTTTTCCCTGCAAAGCAAACTTGTCTTTAAAATTGGGCTGAAAACAATTTAAATGAGCTGAAAACTACCCAGCAGCAAAGTTTATTTTGCAAAACATAGTTATCTCATGTCCAGGAGCCCTCATTAATTTGAAAAGTTTCCGCATGACCTCAGAGTTTCTGTAGCATGTGTGAGCATCCTGCAGACTCTGCTGCATATGATGGTAAAGAAATTGCTACTGCAGCCCTGTGGAAAGAGTAATAAAGTTCTGTCTATCATGTCTGAGACAGCACAACCAGTTCATTTTTCAAAATAAATTATGAAACTGCACATCTCAGTGCAAGCACTTAATTGGTGCATACGCATGCTCACCTAAAAAGTGCTGCTAAGCAGAGGTAGCTGCTGGTCACAGGGTTACGGCCTGTGTCAGACACGGGCACGCTTCCTGAGATTGGATGTGGCCAGCTTTGAAGTGCTCGGTGTCAGTGAAATCAGGCCAAGTTCTTGCAGGCTCGTAGGAGGGGTATGAGGAAAATATAATTTCCTGGAGTTAGCTGACACATCTGACCAGAGAAAGTCAATCTCATCGATTAGTATCTCTTCTTCTGTTGGCCCTCTCTAATCTCTCCTGCCTGGGTGACTCCTCCCAAGCTCCTCCTTGCTAAATAGCAATTAAAGCGTAGATACATTAGCACCTCGGTATTACAAACTTGCTGGCAAGCCACATGGTGCTGCCAAGCCTGGCCCTGACGGTGGGACTCTGCCTCATCGCTGGCCGCTTTCCTGTGCCAGGAATATCGATCAGTTACTCTGAAACGACGTCAGAGTTCACATCCCGTTATAACACGATTTTGACATTTGACTGCAGCATCTGCGGGGCGTGCGGTGTTAAACGGGGACGGGTTCAGGTCACCATCTCTCTTCCCTGCTCCCAGGCAGCTCCTGCCCCAGCAACTGCTTGTGTCTTGCTTGACCGGGCCAGAAGTTGTCCTTTCTCCTTTCAGATGACGGGAAGCATTCCTAGTCCCTCCCACGTGTGATGGCATATCGCAGCTCTCTGGTGAGCGCTTGCTACTTATCTCTAGGAATATAGGGACCAGCCATGGAAACCTGCGTCTCCATTTACCTCATTGGGTATGAAGCAGTTTGGAGGGGGGTTTTTGTGAAGCTGAGGCAAAGGGGATTTGATGGGGAACCATCATCTGCAGTGCCTGGGGAGGGAACCAGTTGTGATAACCCCCAGGGAGCAGGGACTCTCTTGCTGCTGAGTTGAGGGGAAGCAGGTGGAAGAGGGGAGGATGGGCAGCAAGACAGCACTGACTGCAGTCCCCCCTGTACACACACAATCTCTGCTCTCCCAAGTCACCTCTGCAACGTTTTGCTGTGGCAGGTCATACGCAGCCATTCCCCCGGTGTGGAATGGGATATTTCTCCAAAGCACGCTGAGCTTGACTCCATTTGCCAGCGCCGCTGAGTGCACGACCTTTCAGGGAAGCCGTTGCCCCTTTGCTGTTACGTTTCTTCTGCATGTCAGTGTGGCCAAGTTCATTTCCCCTGTGGTGAAATGAGGAGATAAAGAGTTATTTTAAAGTCCTGGAGACTTGTGTGAGAGCAGGGTGAGGGCCTCCTCACTTGTTTGCACACCATTTTGATGGAAAAACAAAGAGGTGAGCGTGGGAAGAGGGAGGCTTTCCTGAGGCATCTTGCTGAGCTGTCCTTGGAGGTCCCCGAGGTCTTAAACCACACAGGGACCTGGTAAAAGGAAGGAGGTGGCCAGAGAGCAGAAGGATGGTAAACACATGACTCATGGATGAAGTGGTTTTAGCAGAGGGCTAGTAATGCACAAGCAATAAAATGGGAGCTACTAGCACAACCTTTCCTGTTAACCACATACCAGGCTCGCTCGGCTTTCCAAGGAGAAGAGACCAGGGAGGGGAAGGAGGGATCTGCCGAGGAGCCGTGGCAAGGTCCGTACCAAAGTGCTACCCTAGAGGTGAAAGATGAGAAACTCCCTTCATAACCCGGCGGGGTCTGGATGCATATGAGAGCTGCAACGAGCAATACAAAATAAATCGGGGGCAGAGACGGGGGGCAGTGCTGGAGTGAAAAGCCCACAGCCTGGCAAGAGGGCTGGGTAGTGCTGGGGAAGCGCAGCTGCCTGCTCGGCGTCGGTGCAGGACGGGTGGATCAGTTCCCCAGGATGCACAAGATGGGGCTTTCCCAGGTGGGCTTTGCTTGGTTTGCCTCTCCAGAAAAGAAAATTTGTGTCAGGGCAGGTATCCGGATCTGCTCGCTGCGCGCTGCTGTTCTGGAGCAGCGCTGCCGTCTCTGCCATCAGGAAAGCTGATGGTGTGGGTTGCTTTAATAAACGCTTTTGGCAAGCAGCCCCTTAACGGGATCTTTTGCCTCTGGAGGATGTGACGCGTGGTAACAGCCTGTCTGCAGAAACATTTGCCTGTCTGTCTGCAGAAATGGGCCAAACGTGGAGTTTTCTCCTCATTGACACACGAAAGAAATGGTGTGTTTTTAACTAAAAAACTCACTTACTTTCGCAGAGGGCAGACACAGTGCCATCAGCCGCTGGGGAGGAGATTTTCTGCCAGGCTGCCATAGAGTAGCTGCTCTGCCTCTGCTTACACTCGTGGAATATACTTTGTGCGTCCCAATGCATGGATTTACTGAAGTTTGGCACTTATGGAAAGCCACTGGATATTAAAAAAAAAGCACTGGGATTAAAACAGTGAAAATGTACAACATTAATAGCAGCACTGATTTTTAAAAGAGTTAACATATGTAGAAAATATAGCTGACCGCCTTTCATAACTGTTTAAAAGATGAATGGTATTTTGGGGCAAAATACTGCTCTCTGTGACAGGCGGGGAGGGAGCATCTGAGGCAGAGGGACTCAATGACATAAATTTGTCTTCCTGTGTGTTTTGGAACATGATTTATTTGTGTTCATTGAAATGACAGCTTTTCTGGTAATTTCTTCTTTTCCCAGCAAAGAAGCCTTAATCTCCTTACTGGAAATTTTACTATTTATGCAGAAAATCCTGCCTCTGAGATTGCTTGAGATCATGAGTTATGTAACCCAAACAGATGGAGTTGGAAATTCTTTTTTTTTGTATGTCAATTCATATTATAATCCCAACAGCCTGCAATCATTTGTCAGCTCATTTGTAACATAGAAACAATAGACGGAGGATTTTAAATATGCATTTAATATACACTTGCATAAGAACACTTATGACAGCGACAAGACTGTCACTAAATACCAATAATAGTAATAACACTTATTATGGACTTTCCTCATTCTTATGAGCAGAAGGACTCTGTGTGATACACATAATAATATGTACATGATATTATGACCATCACCCTGCAAAGACATGTATGCGGTTGTATTTACACATTGGATAGATGTGGTTATCTGCAGCGCTGGTATGAAGTTAAATCTGAGAGTACCTAGGAGATCAAACTGGTGAATAAGTGGGAAGGAGGAGCTACAGGAGAGCTGGAGAGAAGCAGGCCAGGGCAGGGCAATCAGTGCGAGGAACCTGAGTAATGCTGCCCAGTTCAACTCTTGAGTAATGTGAAGTCTTGTAGTGATGAATCATCCATCCAGCTCCCAGATGATCACGTGCACACATTGTAGAAGCTAATGTGTAATATACAATACCTAGTTTTAAAATTCACATTAGCTTAATAGTCCGTCTGCTAACACAAGCAGGCAGATAAAATCCTAAAAGGCTCAATTACACTTGCAGAGGTTTTATCCTTTTTTGTTACTAATGTGGCAGTTCTTCTTTCATACAAGTTTAAGCTAAGGTGTATCAGAACCACAGGGAAAAGCTGGAAAAAGAGGATGAAAAAGGATGGGAGGGAAAGGTAGCAAGCAAAGGTTATTCCAACATAAAATTAATATAAATGGAGTATCTAGGTGCTCTTAAAACTGGAGGGGGCTTGATCAGATGAATTTGGGACAAAGAAGAGAAACAAAGAATCATCTGAACCCAAATCTAATTTTCTATGTAGCTGAAGTTCAACCAGGGCTAAAAAAAAGCCACCAAGTTTAAATATGGTATTAGTCCAACAACTTTATATACTTTTATTCCATTCTGTGGGAATTCCCCATGTGACACGCTTGCATATTTGGACCCAAAGTGTAATCTAAGGCTCAAACCACAGCAAGGAGCTTTGCTAGAGGAGAACTTTCAAGAAAACCTCAGAAAGCCAAGGCAGAACTCCTGGTATGATGCCATACTTTCTGCAAAAGCAAAACCAAACCAGATGCACGATGTGGCTGCCAAGGCTGGGTTCAGGGGTCTGTGCACGGAGCTTGACCCCCATGGACGTGGCAGTGTGTTGTGTTTAGCTGTTACTGCACAACCACCACTTCATTCCAGCACGCAGCCCTATTACACTGGGGTTTTCCCTCAAGGGGTGTAGGGTGGCTGGATCAGGCTCTGGTCCAGGGAACGTAACGGAGACCTCAAGATCTGCTCTGTCTCCAGCGCCTCTGCTACCCTTCCACACATTCATGGTGGCAGTTTCTTCTCTTTTTTGGGGCCGTTGTGGTGTTTGCCTGCTGGGTTGTGATTCCTGAGGGCATGCCCGAGTGGGATGCTCTCAGTGAGAGCTCACCTCCGTGCCACGACCAGGGATGACAGCAACAGCCCAGGCTCTGTCGCGAGACAAAACCTTACGTCTTAGTCCCATCTTTCATTTTGCTAGAACCTGAACAGTTCCTCTGGCAAATGCTTTCAGGGGACCAACCTAGAAAACTGAACCAGAGAGCTGCTCACAGCCAAGTGCTGCACCATCAGCGCTTGTCAGGTCTCACCACCAACATCAGATCTTCCACTAAGAATATTTCTAGACAGGACAATAAAAACCAAGTCAGCGGGAGTTAAGTATTTGAATCCAGATGTAGTTATGACCTCTAAACTCCCTCACCCCCTCATCCCCTCAAAGTTCAATTTTTTTCCTCTCATATTTAAGACTACAGAGAGAACAAGAGATTTTAATGAAGCATCAAGTGATGGAAGTTGTAACAAAGATGGTCTCGCAGTAGAAGTAATGCAGTCTTTCAAAGACAGCCCGAATTTTAGCCAGGGACTTGCCATTTCTTACATGCAATGCTATGCAACACCTTGACCTCCTTTCTTCTGGATAGGGAGCTTTACCTGCTTGGTACTACTAACATGAGAAGAATTATCAGGGGCTTTTAATTCTTTCTGGATCTTGGCCAGCTATTAATTTAGTCAGATGCTTTTCTACTGGCCAACACTTCAAAGATCCCATTTTTTCTTTCACAAGGAAGGAAATGAGCTTCTGCTCCTGCTTGTAAATATATGTAAATGCTTAACGGAGCAGGATTTTGCTCAGGCTTATAAAGCGTGCTTTCTTTAGAATAGCTTTTCCCTGGATGATGTAATTTACTTGACTGGGTATTTTCTACTCTTGCACAACTGTGTTAGTCGATCTAAGAAGATTAATCTAAGCACCAACCTGGCACTCGCTCTGCCAAACAGTTATTCAGTGCCCTGCAAAAAAGGATTGTTATTTTAGGGAGGCAAAAGGATCACTTCTCTGTGCCCAAGAGGACTTTCAGATGGATATTAGTCTGTTTGTGTGTAAATAGGTCTAAAAGCCCGAAGGACCGACAGGCTGGGTGAGCCGGACACTGTATTAGCAGTTACATAACAGAAACAGCACCAAGAGGAGAAAAAAATGCTGGGTTTTCTGCATTGTTACAAAGGCAGTCCAGAGTCAGATGATCTATAGGGTATAGAGGTGATGTTAAAGGCAGCATCCACAGCACTGGCTATGCTTCAGCCCCTACAGAGCTCTCGATATTGGAGTCTGGGTTTTTGGGGACAGGGGGAAAAAAGAGGGATAGGAGAAATAAGGAGGTTTATTTTTAGTAGAAATTACTCTCAGGCAGCGGAAAGATGATAGACTGATAGCTTTTGGGAAACATTTTGTTTAAACCTAAAGCACAGACTGCAGGAAGCGGATTCAAACCATCTCCGTAATGCACTCCAAAATGCTTCAACATCACTCGGTCAGTCTGCCCTTAAGGGTGAGGTAATTATGGCTGTGCTGTCTGGATGAGGGATTTTTTGGTTCACTGATCAAAAATTTATGTTAATTCAACTTGAAATGAAAATTTCACTCCTCATTTTGTTGGGGTTTTGGGGAAGTCAACATTTTCCCTTTCTTCACTCAAATTTATTAACGCAATTCAGGCAATATTCAAGAAAACACAATTTTTCGTTAGGACTAAGGAGATACTAGGGGAAAAGAATCACCATGAATATTTTTGCCATTGTATTTACTTCCTAAATTCAGCTCAGATACTTGGTCACTCCAAAACAGCAGGCTCCTACGGTGAAATTTCTTCCTGGGCCTCTAGTGCTCTCTAAATTAATATTAAATTCCTCCATATTTCTGCCTATTAAAGATATAGATTTGGTACATCCAATCACATCTCCCTCTTGTGGTTACTTCCCAGGACTAAACCAACCTGCTATTTACTCGGCATTATATGGGATTATATAGGTTGCCTCTTTCGCTAGCCCTTCGTTTCCCAGCCCGAAGCCCTGCTGGTGACAGTACGTGGGTGTTCGAGAGGCTACACCACCATTCCTTGCCTTCTGCTTCCCAACAAGGTGTCACCAACTGCACCTCTGGGCTCAGGGACACCGACAGCAAACCGGAGGGTCCCGCCAGCCCCACGCCAACCAGCTCATCTGTTAGACAAGCCAAGAGAGATGTTAGCGAAGAAAATGCTTCTGTATCTGCAGGATGGGCAGCTGAACTAATCCCCTGACTGGACAATCCTGATGAGACATGGGTTTTATGAGAAGTTTTGCCCTCCAGAGCTCTTGCAGAGATTTCCCCCTAAATAACAGCGTTTTGCTTGTCCCCACTTGGGTTTTACAAATAGCTGCCCTTATAACTATATTTATCCTCCTGCTAACGGTTTCACAGCAAATGATATTTCATTTTGATGAGAGAGCTTTTGAGCAGAAGCCAAATCGCTCCAGGCAAAGCAGATTTTGTTTTCCTACAGTTTAATCAGTAGGAAATTAAGAGGCCACTGTTGTGCCGCCACAGACATGGAGGCGAGCAGCCACCTTTGCTCAGCTGAGTTTTTCCTTTCCCTCACTCCCTAGGACATGATCGGGAGTCAGAAGTCACACTGTCTGACACAAATCCGACAGTCCCAATCCTCAGCCTGTGCAAATCAGCGTCACTCCACCGGGTGAACTGCAGATTTACAGCCTTCATCAGTTGACAGGTACGCAGCATCCACCACAGAACAGTCTCCACGAACTTGTTAAGAAGTCAATTTTACCTTTTAAGAGGAACTCAAGGACATAATTCAAATTCTTGTTCATGCCCTTGCATCAAGAGGAAGGCTCCTAACAGCTTCTGGCAGCTGGTCAGACAGTAAGAAAAACTACTGAATTTTTTTTTTTTGTCATACTGTCTGAAAGGGTCAAGGCTGGCTGCTCCGAGGGAAGGTGTTTCTACGCAAGCGTTCAAGTGACACGCTGTTTGAAGGGGTGACTCAGCCCCTGAAATATGTATCTTCTATCACACATTTCAAACTCTGTAAAAAACAAGTTCAGGGGACTTCAGTCTGCTTATTCCATGGTGGAATTCAGCTCAAATTCTCCATCTAATAGACGTTTACCTTACAGGTTATAGCTGACGTCAAACTGTACAGATTAAATGCTTTCTGAGGGGTATGTGCTTTGTGTAGGAAATAAAATAACTGTGTTGCTTTGAAAGGACCCAGCATCGTTGTCCAGGTGATGGTTTTCCAGCACATGCCTGAATGACGATGAGGGACCTGAAAATCCCTCAAAGATTTGTCCCCATAAAGTCTCACTTTACAGCAAAAGACGACTTATACACCAAGTGCCCTATCCTCGGGAGCGAAAACTCCTCACGGGAACCTCAGGCTCCTTCTGGGGGAGCTTCATGCCCATCAGTATGGAGGAACGCTGCCAGCAGCCACTGAGCCCTGCGGCCAGCAAGGCTTTAGTGCTCGGTCTTTTACATGGGGTCATCTGAGGTGAAGAGCAACGGGGGGGGGCACGTTAGCTCCTTCTGCCTGCTTCTAATCAGCATCAAACCAAAACTCGTTGCAGCTCTGGCCTGCCCCCCCCTACTTAAGCCCTGGGAGAATTTCCCACCTGCTTTGCCGCGTTTTTAAGGGGAGACATCTGCAAACTCCAGCTCTCGCCCTGGCTGTCTTCGAGCCGGCTCAGCTGGCTGCAACCCATCAGGCTGGAGCCAGGAGGGAGGGAGCAGCCCGGAGATGCCCATGCCGGCCGGGCACAGGTCGGATGCAAATAAACCCTGTTGAGATGCAGGGCCCAGTCTGCAGCACTGCGCAAACCCAGCTGACCCCAAACGGGTCAGCCATGTGCTGCCAGCGGTCCCCTCTGCAGCATCCAGAGCCCATGGAGTGCACTTGGTAGGGAAGGAGCATCTTCCGACACTGACTCAACATTCAGTGGCTTTCCCGGGAAGGCAGCCGCCGATAGCTGGTCGTAGGAGAGGAAATGGGAGGGTGGTTCCGTGTGGAAAACCCTGTCACCTTTCTACAGCTTTCCTCATCTCAAGAGTCCGAATTTTATCATATTGCTGGCAGGAACTAGTCAAAGGTTCCTTAATTCGCCTGTGGTCTCAGGCAGTTCCTGCGCTGACTGCTAGATGGGTCTGGGCGATACCACAGGGCTCATTTTGTCAAGCGGAAAAAGTTTTCATGTAAACCACAGCTAAACCGTGTGTTGGCCTGGCTGCCAGGAGGGCTGGGGGGGAGAGGGGAGGTGAGACGGGGCAGGCGTGCCAGACAGGGTTCGTTTGTGCAATGTCCTGACTGGAAGCGACAACCTCTAGATCAGCTGGTTGCAGCAGGTCTCACCTCTGAAGCGCTTCTCTGCTCCTGACTCCTTGTGCTCCCGGCGCCTCGTGCCACAGCTGGTGGCAGGAGGATGGGAACTGCTTCTCGGAGAAAAGCCTCTCAGCATCTGAAAGGACCAGTCTGGGTTTTGCCCACCACATTCTGCCATGCAGCTCTTGGCCAGTGTAGCTGAGGTTTTTCTCTTTTTTCTCAGCCTGAAGTATCACAAAACCCTTTTTTTGTAGCATCCCCCCATCCTCCCGCTTCCATGAGCCGTGCCTCGGGTACCACCACGGCAGCATCTCCACCTCACCCTGCTGCCTGCACCGGCGCTCCCAGCCACGGCCCTGGGGGACCGAGGGTCGGAATAGGACTTTTCATCTGCTTCATACCAATAGCAGAGACTCAGTTAAAGCTTTTAATCACTTGCTAAAATTATTGTTAAATTAGGTAGTTAACTCAGCTGTTTACTCAGCTGAGAAACCTGCTTTTCAGCCTGAACACCTAGCTGCATGCCCTCATGTTTGGGCCAAACCCCAAGGAAAGCCAAGCTACAGTTAGAAGGGGATCCACAATCAGAGGCTTGGGGACTTCTCCTTGCTGCTCCCCTCCTCAGGGCTGTGCCCCCCATCCTTACTCAGTTCCACCCCCCGCCTGCTGCGCATCCCTTCGTAGGGACGGCTCACAGAGGTGGCGGATCCCACCTCCTCCCGCTCCCAGCCCCCAGCACACCGCCCTCCGCCCCCCGCAATCCTCCCGCCGCCATCAATATGTATCACGCAGCTTGGGGCTTTTCCTTATGCACAGGGGTGCCCCTGAATATACATCTGCGTCTGCTGTTGCGCATAAAAAAGCAGTGGTATAGAAGTATGTGCACACATGTGAATATAGTCGTATATTACAGGGAAATGTTTCTCCCACAAGTGTCCAGAAAAGACTGATCGGGGACTGCCTGTTGCTGATTTTTCTCATCTTTACTCCCATACATGCAGCAGAGGCTTTCACAGGCAATAACAACTGGAAATAGATTTCTGAAGAAGTTTTAATTAAGAATATTTTCCTCTGCTTAGGCAGGCATTTGACAGTATAATTCTTAAATACAAGTTATTGCTATTAAATTTAATACCTGTGAAGGATTACATGTCTGCTTCATTGCAAGTCTGGCAGGATTAGGAGAGTAGTGTCTGCTTAGTGTTTTTAGAACATCAAACACTAACAAAGCCCCAAGCAAGAAACCTTTTCTAAGGGCTGCACAATGCCAAGGGTCCGGGGAATTGCATCGTGCCAGGAAAGATGATGGCATGCCCTGTGAGGAGCTCTGCATTTCAGCTGCCGAAGCACAGGGTGACAGAGACGCAGCCGCTGCAGAAATCCCCTCTGCACCCAAATACTCCCAATTCTGCTCCCGGCAGCGCAGAACTGCTGGCTTCAATGCAGGCAGCCGGCCGGGGGAGTGAGAGCTCGCATCCCTCCTCCGTGGGAGGAAGAATTCTATGATTTGGGATTTAAAGAGTATTTGCAATTTTCACATCACAAATACTTGTTTGTGATGATATCCTTCTTTCTCAGATACACATGTGGAATGATAGTTCCCCCAGGCCTGAAACTATGGATTTGTAGCAGGGATGTTAAATCCTCGTTAGAGCAGGAGGTGCAGCCCGGAATAGGATGACCCAGGCTGGCTCGGACCCTCCTGGCATGGCAAGGAGATCGGCACAAAGCCCTTTAAAGGATCTGTCTTTTTAAAATGATCCTCTGTTTCTTAAAAGAGGCTGAAAGTCAATATTGTTTGCTGTAATTAGTGGCTTCTCCAGCTCAGGCACCAGCCTTAGGCAAATCCACCCCAAAAATCCCCTCGAATAACCACCACCACTTTGATGGTAGCGTATGAGGTGACTTGCCTTGCGTTGCAGTAAATTGGCATGTGGGAAGAGCAAACCAGCCTCGCGGCTTCCCCACTCCCTCCAGAAAGCTCCCGGAAAGCTCCCACGCAGGCGTGGGATCCTCTGCCCTCCGTCTTCAAGGAAACTGGGACTGTGCCCTGCAAGTCGGAGCCAGTCATCGCCAGGCTCTGAAGTGCTTGTAAGCACCACTATAGGTGCAACGCAGGGGCAGGGAAGCATATTTTTGATTCAGCTGCTATTAAGGTGACTCTGGCATCCACAGAGATGAATTAGCTCTGGCTATTCCCAGGCTTAAGGGTTTGGCACAAGAATCTGCAGGAAAAAAACACTTGAGCTACAGCAATGGGGTTTTTTAAAATATTATTATTATTGTTGTGTTTTCCTTTTTACAGCTAATGAGTATTTTCCCCCAGGGAAGGGAGCACATGTGGTAGGAAGGCTGCGGGCGCCGGAGGCAGGGCCGATCTGCAAACAGTGAAAGACAGCAAAGCATCGCCTCCCGACAGGACATGGAGAGGGTTCACCCATCTCCAGCAAGATGCGATGGCCAGGAACCCCCAGAAAGCTCATTTTTTTTGCTACAAAGGGGAAAGAAGAGATTAGAAAACAAAAATTACTCTGAAGAGTTGCCTTCAAAACTTCAGCAGCAGATTTAAATGTAATCTTCAATTACTTCTTCACCTCCACAGCTCAGCTCGAATTCCTCATAACTGTTTCCTTCACATCAAAGACACAGAAACTTGAAATAAAAATAATAATCAAAGCAGCAAACAAATCATGAAGGAAAAAGGGCTTCTTAAAGCAGCGAGCGAGCCAGGTGTCTCTTCATTTGCCTAAGGAGAGCCCAAAGACAGAGCCTTGCAGTTGCTTACTAAAAGATGGGGTCACACGGGAAGGCTCTTGGCTAAATCCTCCACCCCAAAAGCCGCAGCTGTGCTCAGGCGAGGGAGTTTCAAAGCCTTGCGTCCAAACCGAGCTACTTGCACTGGAAAAGAGCTGGGGCATGGGAGAGATGCTGGCCAGCCCCGGGGGCAGCGGGGCAGAGCATTTGCCAGGGGCTGGAAAGGGGTCAGAGACCTCACCAGGGGCTCCCAGAGGCCAAAGCTCACCGCGATTACCCAGCCCTAATTAGCCTGATGGGAAACATGACTTTTCATGAACAGAGGCTGGGGTGGAGGAATGTCACCATATCACAGCTTCAGTGATACCGGTTTGAATCATCAGCTCAAAACGAGATAACAGCATTGGCCAAGAATAAATATTTCCATCCTCGGCGCAGGTTTGTCATCATCAGAGCGAGCGCGGGAGGACCCACGGGCATCTCATATGGGGCACAGCAGCTTTTTGCAGATGGCCTGGCAGCCAGTGGACCTCTGAGCTACACTCCGCATTTGTAGGCAATTCATTATCCAGCCCGCAGTAGTAAATGCCGCGCAGCGTATACGCGCCCAACACAAGACTGATTGCTCTGGCAGCGACTGGTGCACTCCTGGGAAGTTTCCTTTGCATTAAGTGCTTTTGACACTAATGTTGGTGCCTAAGCAAACACACCAGGATGACTAAAACACGTGGGCTGTTAGGAATTGCAGAGCACACACACTGGAAATGCAGCAGCAGACCCAGAGCAAGAGAAAAGCAATGTGCCTTTGTCTTAAAGGCCGGCCCTTGGTCTCTCCTGCCTTTGTGTGGCTGTAAGTTGGGTTTGGTAAGGTGCCCACGGGTGAGGCGATCCTTCCTCATGCCACTTCAGTGCTATTTATGAAGCAGACCTCAATATTCTGCATTAAAAAGTCGCATGCTTGGATTATGCTCACGAGAAGAGTAATTGCATTTGACCGTGCTCTTTACAGATATGGGAAGTAAACCCACAGCCTGCACTTGGTAGAGTTACGGCGTTGTAAGGACAGCTGAAATGAGAAGAAATTCAGGTTCATTACCCACAGTACTTGGCGCTGCTGCACAGCACTAAAGGTTTTGTTGCACAGATCTGCAGCCCAGATATTCCCGTTTGGAAGAACCCGAGATTCAGGGGATTATAAAGGATGCGTGGGAGTATTAGGCAGTCCTCCATGCTGAAGATGAAAAAGACTCTCATAGAAATACTTAATGGCCTTTGAAACAAGAATAAAGCACGCGGGATATTTTTAGAAGCCCGCCTGCACTTGCCAACACCTGCATCTGCTGATGGCAGAGGCTCCCAAGTGTCGACACCCGGCACCTCTCATTGCCACACTGCTGGAGGTTTATAGAAGATTATCTATCTGCTACAGCCAGAAGAAAAGGGGGAGCGTGAAACACACGTGCATGGCTGAAGCAGGGAGCGTACCCCAACTAAAGCATCCCTGAAAAATCACCTCTGGAAAACGTCAGAGACCTTGGTTCCCCTTCTGCAAACAAGGACTATGTCTGTGCTCCGAAGATGCCATCCGGGCTCACCGGAGGCTGCATGGTGGGAACATCCCATAGTTCATGAGAAGGACCAAGGTGGGACTTGCTCAGCAAACCTCTGACAGATCCCTCCTTTGCCCACCTCTTCTCTTGGTTAGGGACATGGTATCTCCAACCAGGTCAGCTGTTTTGGACTTCTTTCTGGAAAGCCAAATGGTGGCTGCCGCCCAACGGCACCAGCACTACTCAGTTGTGGAAATGCAGAAGTGATGCGAGTTCAAATTTCTTTGGAACTCACACTTCAAAGCAGCATAAAAATACAGACTGGTTCAGTGTTTTGCATGTTTACCTACCACTCCAAAGAACGATTAGAAGCAGGCTGATAAGTGGGGGTTTGTAATTATCCTGTGTGTTTTTCCTTTCACCCCATTTGCCATTAGTTTCCTTAAAAATAGATACACACACTCTGGAACGAAGCATTTTCCCATGAAAGATTACCAATGCCAGATTGTGTAAGTTCTTAGGAAATTACTTGTTATTACTTCTTTAGGTTTTGATATTAAAAATTTGTAGTGTCTGAATTTTCCAGCAAGAGAAACTTAATCTTATTGTATAAGAATTATCCCAGGCCAGTAATAACATTTCTGAAGGAACCAGTCATGGAAAACATGTTTCTCAGAACTGTTCTCAGGACAACAAATATCCTAGGAAAATCTAAAACTCAAAAAAAAAAAAAAAAAGGAAAACTGAAACCGAGGGGTCAGGATAGGGGGCCAGCTGGAACTGCTGTGCAAGGGTGGTACATGGGAATTCAGCCTCTTGCTGCTGCTAATAAGAGGGTTTTTCTCCTTCACCAGGACAGCTAGCTGTTGGGTTTTAGATTACAAAGGGCCATCTCACGTGGGAAGAACAACAATAAAACTCATTTTATAGTAGACGTGCCACAGAAATCCACACACCCCTATCCATCTCCCCTCGGGCTCAGTGTGGAAGTCCCGGATGGTTTTCTCTGCACGGTTTCCGCTCCAGCCCTGAGCAGGGCTTTGGCGGAGAAGCCACCTCTCCATCCCAGTGCCTCCTGCTCCAGCCAAGTGGGCGAGGTGGTCCTCTGCAATTCCCTCTCTAGAAAGCTAAGGGGACACGTCAGCTTAGCCCTTTGGGGTGCTCTGGTTTTAGGGGTGCAGCCAGGCATGTCCCTCACCTTCCAGCCTCCATTCAGGCTGGCTGCTCCCCGCTGTGGTGGGCAGGAGCCTGGGCTCCTGCCCCCAGGACCTCCCCTTGCTTGCTAAGCACAGCGGCAGGGACAGAGCCATACATGGAAAATATATTTTGCTGACAGCGCCATATCTGTCAATTCTCCTATTAAAAGACGAGACAAGAGTTTTGTCTTTGCTAAGGCTTGTGTGCACAGTAAAAGCCCTTCTATCAACAGGCACCAAGGAAACGAGCTGGCTGGAAACCAGCTAAACTGTACAAGATCCTATCTACCATCTCTCAGCCTGTTGGACTATTGCCCGCTGGCGCTGAGGGCATTCAGCTGGAGCAGGGTCTGGGACTGGGGTAAGGGAAGAAAGGAGCCACACCGCCCTCGAGCCCTCTCCCGCGTCCGCCTTTGCATCTGCCATCCTGCCGCGCTCTGTACTCGCTGGGCTCCCTTCCACGGAGGGAGGGCATCCTGCCTTTCCATTAGGGCACTCTGAAGATCCAGAAAAAGTTCAGAAAAAGGCTGGACAGGGAGAGAAAAAAGAAGGAAAAAAAAAAAAAAAGGGTATTTCAGTCCTACCAAGGACTGTGAAGAGCAGCATCAACTTGATAAACAGTACTCACTAGTAGCAGCAATGATTTGTTGTGGAAACAGATTAATTTGGAGCCAGTCTGACATAGATCTTTATTTTCTTCTGTATTTATTGTCACTGCTCAGAGTCTTTCACTGTGATCTAAGGGCACGTTGCAGAGCTGAGCACTGCAATAAGCATGGTAGTCTTGGATTATTCACTTACTGAGCCAACGGGGAGGATCTTTGTAACAGGAGGCCAAAGGCAATTCCGACCCCATTCTGAAAAGCTGCATTTCATTCAGGCATCCTTTGAGGATCAGAGTTTCTCCATCATCTGAAGCTATTGCCTTAATCTAAATTGTTGGTTCAATTGCTTTCCATGAATTTAGCACTTAAAGGGATTAGGGCAAAAAAGCTCTAATTTTCCTACTGACCTTTTAACATCATCAAATGAAAGTTGGGACACCAGCAAAGGAATTTTAAGTCAATAATTGTTTTGTAGTGACTGTATGTTTGTGAGCCAAAAGCTGCTCCTGCCCTGATCCTTGCTCCCTGTATGGAGCAGAGCCATCTGCCGTAGTCTTCTGGGTTTGGCTTTACATCGGCCTCGCCAGCAGGACAGAACTTGCAAACAAGGCGAGAGAGCAGTGATCCAAATAAAAATCGGAGAGACGAGGCTTGAGCCCCAGCAAGTTCTCTAAATGGGCTGCTGCTGAAATCCTGACCTTGCTTGCTCTTGGGCTGCCTAAGCTGCTGCCTACCCTGTAGCCAAGATTAATTAATTCTCCTACTGCTGTGTCGAGCAACAGCATGAAATCATAAAACAAGCAGAAAGCTGTCGGCATCCTGTAAAATTTGAGGAGGAGACAGGGAACCAACACGCAGGGATTTACAGCGTGGCATACAGAGCTAGCGCAGCTATAATCTCAGGTTGTGTTGCCCAGAGAGGCAGATCAGGTACCTCATTCTTCTCTGTATTACCCTGGGCAGAAGTTAATGGACTTATACGGGCATAAAGCACATGCAAGTGAAGGGAGAGTAACCAAGGAGGCCAAATCCTTACTCCTCTGGCGTTTCACCTCTTACACCAGGTAAGAAGCTGAACTGTGAAGTCTGCTTTTCGCAGACAAGTTTAGTTACAGCCATGAGTTGTAGTTTTAGATTTCCTTTTGGCCCTCAGAGCTCATCTTTGCCTCCTCCCTGGTCCTGTGTTGGCTCCCCTCACTGTCACTTCATACAGTTGCGGCAACATTGATGGAGTTAGAAAAGCTATTTGAGAGTTGTGGTTCCCACTCATGGCGGGGATGGACAGGAGAGCTGAGCAGTTGTGCAAGCTCTTAGTGGTTGTAAGACACAGCGAGGCTGGAAGGCGAGCTGGGAGGAGACAACCTGTGGCAGGAGCCTCTCATCACCATCCCCTCAAAAGAGAAGGTCCACGGGCCACCTGAGCAGCACACGGCAGTACTGGAGCATGTGGGGTTGGGGTAGATGGTTCATGTCACAGTGGGTCTATGGGGCTGGAACAGCGACCTGGCTCCACGCAGCATCGCTTCGCGGCAGGCTGCGCACGAGGCCAACTCCACTTTCCTCTTGCTGCTTTTGCAGGTCTTTTCTCTTGGACGCGGTCTCCTTGGGAGGGAACCATCTCTTGCAACATCTCTTCATTTTCTAGCACAATGAGCCCCCGTCAGGAGCCTTCGCTTACTCCAGTACCAAAGTACAGGGGAACCACAAACAAGAACTGTAGTGTTGCAACACCACTGTGCTATCACAAGCCATCTCAGCTAAAAATAAGCTGCCGGGATACACTGGCAGCCTAAACAAGCGTCAGACTTTCTTTCACCAGATGCCATAAGGAAGACACCCAACAAGAGCACTAAGTCAGACAGGGCACAAACAGCTTCAAATACTGTGAACAGTTTCATTTTTTTTCCTCTCTTCTAAGTGCAAGCCCCCCTGAGACCTCTCCTGCTCCTCTGTCCTGAGCAAGCAGCCTGAAGCCCCTGGGGTTTCTCCAGAAGATCTTCAGTTTGAAGATTTTTTCCCTGCTCTCATCCTTTCAGGGTATTCACGTAGCCCCTGGGAGGGTAAATCCCTGTGTAGGGACAGGAACAACCCTCACCTCTGCTTTAAGCTACATTCCAGTGACCTGTGAGCTCTGGTTCTTAGCTCACCCCTTCACATTTTGCCGCCATACGCAAGTTTTGCACAGCTTTACGGGGAGCGGGGGAACCAGCCTTGCGGAAAACCGCCCGCAGGCAGACAAAGGCTGGCAACAAAGCCCAGCGAGCTGTTTTGTCTGAGCCCCGACTACTCCATCTCCGGCTTTAGCCGGGACTGGCAGCAGTGGAAAGCCAGGCTAGTTTTCTCAGCTGATCTTGCTTTAGTCTTAGCAGGTTATCTGAAGCTCAGATCTTCCCCTCAAGCCCCCGTGTGGGCTGAATGTCGTGCGTTACCTGCCCTGAATCGCAGCCGTGCCAGGCTGCCCACGGCACGCTGTCCTGGTGCTTGCGAAGAGCCATGCTAGGCAGGTTCCCATCAGGTCTTCGCCTTTTAAGATGAGCTGGAGAGAATGAAGATGTCCTGTGACACTCCTGAGGACACTTTTGCAAAGCTGCCTGGTGTGCATCAGACCTGGTCCCTCTGCAGCAGCAGCTTCCCATGGGACCAAGGCAACAGCTCCCACCTTTGGAGGCCACGCCATGTGTCTCACTTCTACAAGATTATCCTTCCCTCTCCCCTACACTTTCTTTTCAGTGTTTTCCAGCTCTATGAGAAAGCCAAAGAGGCTGGAAACAGAAAGGTGGATTTTTTTCCCTCCCTCTCCCCCAAATGCAATGGCGGGTGCAGCCTCATGAGACCCACCAGCTTCTCCCTGAAGCTGCTGTCAGGCTCAGTGGGAAGCCTACGATCCACCTTCGGTACCTTCTCGGTCCTGCCATCCTACAGAGCTGGCCACCAGGATACGGTCCAGAAAGTTTTTGGATTTCACCAATCTAAAAGTGACGAGGGGGGCTGGCACAGCCCCCATGTCTGCCCCAGCTCTAGCACGTCCCCATGAACCCCACTGGTCACAGTGGGGACATCCCCAGTCCCCCTTACTGGGCCCAGGCATATGTGGCCATGTCACCGAAAGAAGCCGTCCCTTTACCGTTCGCTCTGTCTGCTTTGTGTCCAAAATAGCCACACTCCAGTGCTCAAGCCATGGCGTCACTGAGCCATGCCCAGGAGGAAGCCCCCCATCCTTTATCCTCTTGCTTTGCCTTTTGGCATTTTAAAAAGACTTGGACCAAGCAAGGGGACAGGATGCTGACAAGTGGAGATAAGAGCCGGCTGCAGATGGCGAGGGACAATGCTTTATTCTCTAGTGTCAAGCGGGCACGGAGCTGGCGGGGCAGGTCTGGCTGCTTTCCCACACCGCCTGGACACGGGCAGTCCTGCTCCGGGGAGAGCTGGCGTTCAGTCCCCAACCGGACCCTGTGGCAGGAGCTGCGGATGCCTGGTCCTCAAGGCCGGCTGCTAAATCATGGGCTGGCTTGTGCTGATACAGCACACAGGGAGCTGGAAGAGAAAACGCACGCTGGCTCTTCATCTGCCCTTGTGCAGCGTGTCTCCCTTACCAGTACAGAGCACCGATGGGAGACACAGTAGTGGGAGATGCCCATGGTTCAGCACGGGCACCCAGTTGTTAGGAAAATTTAATCATGGAATCATAGAATCATCAAGGTTGGAAAAGACCTCTCAGATCATCAAGTCCAACTGTCAACCCAACACCACCATGCCTGCTAAACCATGTCCCGAAGTGCCACATTTACACATTTTTTGAACCCCTCCAGGGATGGTGACTCCACCACTTCCTTGGGCAGCCTGTTCCAATGCCTGACAACTGTTTCAGTAAAGAATTTTTTCCCAATATCCAATCTAAACCTCCCCCGACGCAATGTGCCCAGTTTCAAGTGGGACCAAGTTCTGGAAAGACTTTGATTTGGAAATTCCAAACCCCTTCCAAGTTAAAGCAACATATCTTTGATCCTCCCTCATTGAAGGGTTAAATTTTTTGTATGGCTCAGCACAGCACTTCATTTGGACACCAATGAGTGAGGACAAAGTGGTTTTAAGTGCACAGACGTCTTTCCTGCAGGGCTTTGGAGCTGCAGGTGGGATCATTTGCAGCTTTGCTGAGCCAGTTCATCACCAAAGTCCCTCTCAGGGCTGCGTGGCAGGAGGCAGTGCTGGGCCGGGGAGTGTGGGCTGCACAGGATGGGGCCAGACCACCTCCAACCACGGCTCCCACCTGAATCACAGTTGGAGCAGGCACAGGCATGAGCTGAGTCAATGTTAACCAAACGAAAAAGAGTTTTGGCTGGGGCCTAGCAAATGGTGAGCGAGAGATGTGCCTGAGCTCCTTGTAACAAACCATTTCAGCTTCAGTCCCACTGAGGGGCTACTCGAGAGAGTCCAGCGGAGGGCTACTAGGATGGTGAGGGGACTGGATCATCTCTCCTGCAAGAAAAGGCTGAGGGAGCTGGGCTTGTTCAGCCTGAAGAAGAGAAGGCTGAGAGCAGACCTAATATATACTTACAAATATCTGAAGGGTGGGTGTCAGGAGGATGGGGCCAGACTCTTTTCAGTGGTGCCCAGCGACAGGACAAGGGGCAATGGGCACAAAATGAAGCACAGGAAGTTCCGTCTGAACGAGCACTGGAACAGGTTGCCAAGGGAGGTTGTGGAGTCTCCTTCTCTGGAGATATTCAAGACCCGCCTGGACACGGTCCTATGCAGCCTGCTGTAGGTGACCCTGCTTCGGCAGGAGGGTTGGACTAGATGACCCAATGAGGTCCCTTCCAACCCCTACCATTCTGTGATTTTGTGATTCTGTGAAAGGTTTGCTCTTGCAGAAACTGCTGAAAAAACCAAGGCCCAGAAACTCACGGGCCGGTCCATCTCCAGTCAGTGTGATCTGAGTCTCATTTCTTCAAGTGATCAGCAGATGGAATGAGAATATTAAAAACACCTCAGCCCTGTGGGGGGATTGGGGAGTGAAACTGTGCTGTGGCTGGCTCAGACCAGGAGAAAGGCAGCGGCGGTGAGAGTGCGGGAGCAGGCTCTCCTCTCCCCGTGACCATGGCTGAGCTGCAGCCAGCCCAAAAGGCAGAGCAGAAGACTACAAAGCCCCACGCAGCTGATGATGCCCTTCACTCACCTCCATTTGTTGATATCAAGTCTGGGAAGCAAGGAGAGAGCAGACAGTACAATTAAACAGCTAAAGGCTGTTGTCAGCGATGCAAAGCAGGTTGCAGCTCCCCAACCTCCCGGCTGGCCTGTTATACCCCGGTCCTCCGAGACCTCTGGGAACAGACTGAAAACCGCAGCCTGACGGTGCTGGGCAGCATCGAGTCCTTGGTCCCTGCGAGATAACAGAGACCGGGACGTGCCCTTTGCAATGATCTCCTGGAAGAAAACAAAGCAGGAGCTGGAGCCGGCGCTGGAGCTGCAGTCCCCTGCCACGGGATGAGTTGCACCTTGCTAGAGAGGGGCCGAGGCTCACGGCGCGTTGATTCACGCTCGCTGCAGGAATCTGGCCCCGCCGTACCGAATCCCTCGCCGTCGGCACCGAGGGTGAAGCAGGGTCCCGACCTGGGGAGAGCGATCGGCTCCGGTGTGAGCAGCGCTCAGCACCTCCCAGACTGCCTACAGAAACACCGCAGCACCGCAAACACTCCTTGGGTTTCACGTTTTGTCAGTCAGCAGACAGCTCAGCCTGACTGTTCCCCTCTTCTGCATAAATACTTTAAATTCTCCTGAAATGGCCTGTGAAAATTTTCTATTTTAAATACAATCTGGAGGGTAAAAGGAAAAAAACAAAAACCAGCTGTGCGTAGCCGAGACAGACCATACTGGCTGGTTATAGGATTTATGCTGCATCATTGTTATATTTGGCTCTTCCTAATGTCAGTAACTATTGCACTTTAAAGGCTGCGTTAAAAAGATAAAAAAAGGAACCAGACAAGGACAGTTCAGGCCAAGCTTTGGTACCGCTGAATTGGTTGGATATACAAAGCAGCCTCTTTAAAGTCCAGAATCAATATTTTCACATCAGAGCACTGCACAAAACACAAACCAGAGAAATTTAGGAGGTTTTGACAGGATTTTCTTTGGAAGGCCCTGGCTGGGCTTGGGCGGCTCTGGAGGCTGGCTGGGCTGGCGAGGAGTCAAGGCTGCAGGAAGCCTTTACAGGAGCTTTGTGCAGGGAAACGTCCAAGTGTTTTACAGCTCTGCAGCTGTATGGGCCAAAGTGAAATCTGCGGGGCTACAACTATTTTCCACTGGATCTACTGGGAGCTGTAGCTGCTGCTCTATGGGATAAATTTGGTCCTGCGATGACCTGAATTTCCTGACATGAAGAAAAACATTTCCCCAGTAGTTTATGCATCCTAAAATACACCCAGAAGAGGAAAGTCATGCCAGACAGTGCAGAGCAGATAGTAACCCATCGCTTGCACCCGACGTTATCCTCCTGGCTGACTGCACTGCTGAATAAATGGTGCTGAGGGGATGATAAATTGTGATGCCGGTGCTTGAAGAGTAAATTACTGCTTTGCGAGCATAAGCAGCAAGGTTAGTTTGTCAGATATAACTTGTTTCTGTTAGGAAGGAAAAGCTTAAGCCAAGGAGCTTCTCTGCACAAAATCAAAATTTGTAAAGTAATTCATGCCAGCAAGTTATTACTTTTCTAATCAAAGTGAGTTTAACGTTAATAGCGAGTCTCTCCATACGTAACTTCTCGACATGTACATGCACATGAATACCTTGTCTCAACTGCTTTCTAGCTCCAGGAGACAGGAAGGTTGGGCAGCAGTAAGAAAAGCTGGATTCAGCCAGATGGAAGCCAGCACGGCACACAGACAGCTGACTTCTGAGGAGAAAAGGGAAAAAAAAACCAAACAAAAGCAGTATCAGAAAGAAAAAAAGCCCTGAGATGTCAGAGGGATGCTCAGTGCCCTGGTGCCGGGCTGGGTTCACCTTTCCTTGTTAAAGATTATCTTTTATTAGTTCACTAGCACAAACTGAGAAAAAGTCCTTGAAAATAAACTTGGAGTGAAATCTTGAACTCTCACAGCAAAAGCCCACTTGGCCACGGTTTTCCAGGGTCTGCTTTTGCCCGGATGCCTACATGAGAAGGGCCAGGCTCTCCAGTGGCTGCAAGCATCCTTGCCAGGGAGGGAAGACCCTGCTAAGTCAGGGACAGAAAAAATCCCTCAAGTCCAGCGCTGACCACCATGAACCACTACGGGAAATCACCATCCCATGAAGGTGACATGGTGGCTCGGGCTGGGTGTGAGGTGATGTGAGAAAGTCAGAAGCCAGCCCCAAATACACCCCCAGGACTCTCCGACAAGGTCGAGCAGCTCTTCTCCCCAGCCTGCGACACCCCAGCACCTCCTATTCATACACTCTACACCCTGTAATTGCCTCGCTCGGAGCTTTAATCAGCTGCAGCATAAACACGCAGGCACAGTAAACTGATGCCAGCCAGCGGGCAGCATCGCCGTACTCAGGCTCCCTGATGGCAGGGGGAAAGGGGGGGAGAAAAACTTGACTCTTGATCTCTCTTGATGTGAAAACTTGAGCCTCTGTGATGCTCTCCCCTCACACCGCAGACACATTTTGCTAGGGGCACCCAGGGTGCTGCGGACAGCAGAGATGTCCCAGGAGAGATTTAACTGGGGAAAACCTGTATATTCTGCAGTCTCCTGCCCGCACCCACCCTTGGCTTCTCGGGCAGCTTGAGCTGCCTGGTTTGCCCTAGCCCTGTCCCAAAACAGCGGGGGGTTGATCTGCCAGTCCAGGCTGGCGGGGGTGTTGAAGATGCCGGGCTGACGTGGTCAGTGCTGAGGTCTGTGACTCACACTGGAGGGTGGATCTGGCCTTCACCCTCACCATCTGCCTGCTGTGATGCCGAAGGCACTGCCTCCCCATCAGCAAGGCGATGCCATCGGGATCAGCAGTGTTCTGCACTATTAACCTGGATCTGCAAAGCAGGGGTGAGAAGGAGCGGAGCACCACGGGAGCAGCAGTGCCAACAGGCAGGGTGGGCATGTGGGAGCCAGAAACACACTGGGTGCTGTGGTTAAACACCCCGGGACGGCGAGGCAGAGCCCGTAGTCAGCTCCGGCACGTGCCCTGGCAAGGTGGTGGGGATGCCCAGCCTGCCCGGCTGAGAGGGCCGGCACGGAAGCCCCGGTGGTTTGCAGAGCTTGGGAACGCCCGTCGGGTCAGGAGATGAGCCGTGGTGTGCCAGGAAGGCGGAAACAGAGGGGCAAAGTAGTAATAAACTCTGATAAGAAGGGCCCTGTTATCAGAACAAATATTGAGTGATTCAAGGAAGGCGTTAAGAACACTTCTCCCAACGTGTGCCTTGCCGGGTGCAACGGCGCAACAGCATTGGATGAAGCGAAGCAGCAAACACCCTGAGCAGACAGCTTCCCCCATCGCCGCAGCACGTGCTCAAGTCCCGCAGCCGGGACCCCAAAAAACCTGGCCTCTGGGTGAGCGCGGGTCTCTGTCCCCTGGTGCTCGGCACCGGCTGCCGGGCAGGGGGCCAGGACAAACAGACGGGTTGTTCGCTGCCTGTCCCGGTAAGACAAACACTGCTGGCAACCCACGTTACGTCAGCGGGGCATGTTGCGGGAAGCGCAGTCCCCTCCTAGCCAAGCCTTGTTACGGCAGCAAACGGCCAAGTGGCAAGGAAACGTCCTGACAGCCTGCGCTATCTGCTCACACGGGGCAGGCCTGCCTTTAGCCCTCGTGTCACAGTGCCGGCACTGTGCAGTCCCCACGATGCTCACACCACCCTGGCTCTGGGTCAGCACCCAGCATGGCTCTTGCCTTTTATTTCCGCCCCAAACCCCCGCAGCAGGTAGTTACGAGAGGCGTCTCTTGCTCTCTTCTCCGGGGAGGCACCAGGACGTGTCACGTAATGCCCTGCACAGGGCTCTGCTGGGCTCAGGGTCTGAAAAGCCAGCAGTGCTTCAGGTCGCTGGTGGGCTTTCCATCGCCGCCGTCAGGAACACAGGCTTGGAGCCCAGGCTAAGCACCACCCCCTACAGAAATTCAGATCTCTTGAATGAGACCTAGAGCTGCAATGGAAGAAAGGAAACAGGAAAAAAACAAAAACCAACCCAACCCCAGCACCTCCCAAAACCATGACCCAAAGTTTACTTCTGAGAATCCGGGCTCTCACCCCACACGCGCTTCCTGCCAGCTCCACCCTCTCGCTCAGGGCACGGCTGTCGTTTCACAATACCCGGCTGGCAGAGAAATCTTCACCCTTCCTTGCAGAGACAGGTGTCAGCTGGGGGTCTCCGATGTGTGGGACCCGCACACCTTCAGCCCCTTCACTCTTGGCTATTGCAGATGAGCCGTGGCTCGGAGTTAGGCTGGTGGGATGCCTCTACAAACCAGCAAAGTTCAGGGGGCAAAAACAGCTAAAATGGCAACCAAAAAATGGTGGAGGATCGTATGGATCTCCACACCGTGACATGATGGAGGTTCCTTGATGGCACAGGTCTTACCC
Organism: Opisthocomus hoazin; assembly: GCF_030867145.1. Taxonomy (NCBI): domain Eukaryota; kingdom Metazoa; phylum Chordata; class Aves; order Opisthocomiformes; family Opisthocomidae; genus Opisthocomus; species Opisthocomus hoazin. The sequence goes on along the minus strand of NC_134420.1, from coordinate 66,252,066 downwards.
GCTGTGCCAGCTGCTGCGGTGGGGCTGAGAGCGGCTCTGCCGGAGCAGCACGGGGAAGAGCGGGAATAACTCCCTGTGCTGAGAGCCCCTGTCTCCTTTCACGGGAAAAGGGGAGCATCTCTGCTCCCCCTACGGCCATGCCATTACCAAAGCCGGCATTTCAAAACCACAGCAACACTCCGCTCCCACGACGCGGACACATCCCTACCCACATGGGCAGAGCTGGGCTTATTTACACCGGCTTCCAGCGCTGACTGAGCACAGGCCAGCTGGGTAAATGAAGAACAACCACCCCAAAACAAAACACAGGCACAAATAGAGATAAAATCAACTTTTCAGAGATTACATTTATACTTTCGCCTTGGTACAACGCCGCTCCTCCCCAGCCAGGAGCTGAAATGACACCCGCAGATCACAGATGGACGAAAACACAAAGGGAGAGGGAGGAGGATAAACGAGATGATACGAAGATCGTGCAGGTACCGAGCGGGGCATGTCTGCGGGCTGGCATGACTGAACGTGGGCTTGCAAAGACTTGTCCAGCGATTGACCAATCTGCAAGTGCCGAACATGACCTGCTAACCAGACCAGTGAGAGGTGGGAAGTCCCTCCAAGACCTGTGGTCACCGGCTAAGAAGTAGGGAAAAAAATATCAAGTAGAGGGTTCTGCCCCCATGGAGAGCACAGTTCATGGGACAAAAATGCACGGCCCTGCTGTTGTCCGACTGTTCGAGCTTCCCTGTCAGCGTAAGTCAAGTATAACTGGGGTTACGGCAGCCACCACTGACTGCAGTTCCTGCAGCTGGTGATGCACGGTGTGGCTCTGCAGCTGGGGTTCGTCACTGCTGCTCCAGCCCCACGCTTCTCACCCCACCGTACCTCCCCAGCCGCCTTCGGTGGCTTTGCCAGCAAAGAGGGGAGCAGTAAGAGGGACATGGTGGAGTCTGGGAACGTGTTATCAACGCACTGGTCTGTGTGTGGGGAAAACATGAAATGCTTGTCATGGGCTTCTTGTCACGGGCGCTCGCTCTGCATCAAGATTTTGTGCTCCCTTTAGAGAGTCCCTTGCCCATGGGAAAGCAAGTAGAGAAACACTGGGGACCTGCCAGCGTGGCCAATAGCTCTGGTAGCCCCCCAAGATCCCGGCAAAGAGCTGCTGTCATGCCACCCACCGCCCACCACCCCAACACTGCCCAACGCCTGCTCCGGCCACCATGGCCGCTTTCCCAGCCCACGGCCTGGCCCTGGTTGCCCAGGCTCCTCAGCAGTGCAAGAACCGCAGCCCGTTGCATCACCCTCGCTCCACCTCCCCGGGGCAGGTCTCCATCAGCCCCAAACCTGGCAGCCTCCCCGGGGGCTCTTCACCAGCCGGCCCCAGCCAGCCGAGGGGAGCTGGGGCGACGCTTGCCCTGTCTCCCGGAAAACACCCAACGTTTTGTGTTGTTTCCTGGTCCCAGGCCGTGCCGAAGCCGAGCCCTTTCCCAGTTCCTGGTGAGCAGCACCAGTTGCTGGTGTTCTCCTGAGACAGAGAGGGAACACCCTCCTCGGAGACTTCCGTGCCAGCTCCTGCCTGCTTGCAAAGACTTGCTCCAGAGGGATGGGGTTGACGGGTTTTCAAGTGCCTGGAAAGGGCTGTTATGGGCACATATTCAGCTTCACCCATTGCAAGTGAGATGATTTTACTCAGATTCCTGGGAGACCAGAAATGAAAGCAGAAGCGGAGCAATTATTAGTCTCCAAGGAGAGGCTGGAGAGGTGAAGGTTTAAGGGCAGGGCAGTTGTTTTCTCAGCAAAGTGGGGCCCGCACGCTGCCCGGGAATGCCTCGGTAATACTGCGAGAGAGAAGCTGTTCCAAGAAAGTGGCTCCCCTTGGGCTGGAGAGCAGGTAGGGAGGCTGCACCCCTTCTCCACGGCCACCCACTGACTTACTCCAGGGCTGGGAGTCACTGCTCTCTGCTCTCCTGGCCACCTGCCGTGGGGTGGTCTGTGGCTCTGCCATCAGCCTGACACAGCGGAGTCTTAAAAGCAGACACAAACCCCCTGCACACAAAAACAAACTCATAAAGAGCTTTTGGCCTGAGGGAGCCCATGAAGTCTTGTGGTGCACGGGCCGGTACCAGCGCCAGCCGAGGACCTCGGGGCGCCCAGCTACGTCTCACAGGGTGCGGAGGAAGGTAGCGAAGCCACCGCCAGGCATCGCTGCATCGCACCCACAATTTTTTAGGCCTTCCTTTGTGGGCTTTTATATTTCTGACCTTCCGCCCAGTCGCTTAAGCCGCTTTCCAGAGTAACTACAGCATTTGCAGCTTTCATTGACTTCCTCTGAAAAGGAGAGCAAAGATTCCCAGGAGGGAGATGCCAGAGCCACGTTCGCTTTGACGTGGTTGATTCACCTGGATGGTCCAAGGGCTTCAAATAACACCAGGCGGGCAAGCAGGCAGGCAGCCGGGCGAGCGAAGGGCTAGCAGTGCCCCGCTGGCATCTGGCACCGCTTATTTTACTGGCGACTAAGCAGCAAAAAATCTGATAAACAGAGCTGTCTGTTTACAACTCTCTCCACGCAGCAGAGGCTGAAGTAGAAAGCCAAATCACTCTCCACTCCACAACAAACAGTGGGTGTTGGGTTTTAAAGAGCATCTCACCGTGACCTCGATGGCCCATTTTATGTGCAGTGGCATGGAAGGCAGCCCAAAGGTGAAAAGGCTTAATTAGTAATACTTCAAGCTGATTACTACGGCCCATATATAGGGTGACCTGCATCTACTATCACTTAGCATGGTAATGACTAAGTACAGCGTGTGGTTTAAATATCTCCCTAATGCTAAAGCTAAATGCATCTATAGCCCTAACCCTCTAATTGACTGATTCTAAATATGATAGATTAGCTTTCCATCTCATTATACGTATCTAATCAGGGGATGAGGGTGTGTATACCCTTGGACACATGGTTTTTCATTTCTACTGTCCTACAACAGCAATTAAAAGAAAATTACTTGTCTGCTTAGGTTTGTTGCAGGCTTATCTTGTACCCTGTGTCAGAAAGCTGCTGGATTCATGTCACGACAATAAACACAAGCTGCAGAATTCTGCTTCTACGTGAACACCAAGATTTAGAAACGTAGGTGTTGCCTTGTGTGGCCTTTGCCTAATGACCCTGAACCGGCGCGGGGCTCCTGCTGCCTGTGGTCATTGCCCCATAACCAACCAGCTCACGGGCAGCAGTGCCCAGCGGAGAGCCTGGGAGCAAGGAGCAGGGGAGCGTCTTGGCACGGACAACAGCCTAGGCTTCAACTGCCGATTCTCAATGAGGACGCTCATTTAGAGATCGTCTAAAAGAAGTTTCCTGATTCCAGCAACCAGCTGTACAGGGTGCCTTCTCCTGCAGTCACCATGCCCAGCTGCAAGGTCCTGCACATCAGGCAGGCTCCACTCCCCTAGGAGCTGCTTGCCACGGCCCCAGCCTGAGGACATGGGTGGGTGGAGGACTAAGACGAAGTCCCCGAGTGACCTCATGTGCTTCTCCCAGCCCAGATGAGCACTAATAGGCTTTCTGCATTTTGGCTTTCACTCCAGGTCCGGGTAGCTCCAGGCACCTCCTTGCTCATGCCTTGTCTCTGCCTAGGAACTAGTCTCCAAAGCAGGATGCCATAGGCCAGCTGCCCAGTGTCAAACTCCAGTTGTTGCTGGGGGCTTCCTAAGCCATTTCTTGGTGCTTAAGAGTCCCCAGGGTACACTTGTGCTCCACCAAAACCAAGAGACACTTACACAAGGTCACCCTCAAAATTTGGCCACTACCGACAGGCTCCCTGGAGAGCTCACTCTGGCCTAGCAGACATGTCCCTTCCTGGTGGGAGGTGAGAGCATCTGCCCATCCCTCCCTCCCAGACCCTCCTCCTGGGCCTGGTGAAACAGGAGAGAAGAGGTGGTCACTGGCTTTTTGCCCCAGATGCTTGACAGAGGATTACCCAAATTTTACAACCCTCTGTTGTTAGCATGGCCACAGGTGCTTCTCTTCCTCTATGTTGAACCCAACACAGAGGCTATGGAACAAAAACAAAGGCCTCGAGTACCTTTACGACCATGCTGGCTGGTCCAGACCAATGCCAGTAGGTCTCTACGCAGACACAGAGTAATTCACCATGGGGAGATGAGCCATGTAGTAATTTTGTCTTTTTCCACTCAAGTGTCTCAGGCAGTGATTGCAGTTTGGGGGTTTTCCATCTCTGACAAATTACTGGAGTCCACCGAAATAGCTGAGAGACAGCCCCATTTTGGATGACAACATCTTCACCAGATGGGCACCGGCAGAGCTCCCCTCCGCGTGTGCAAGGAAAACGCCTGCCATGGGCAGGAGACTCGGGGCCACGGTAAATTGTTGCAGTGCAAGGAAAATTAAAGGAGTCGGGGTAACAGATTAGAGAAGGCATCCCGAGCTGGCAGGGGAAACTCTTGCTCATTAGAAGCAGAAACAAAAGACAGCCTTCAATTGCCAGGGCATAATTTAGACCCAGGCTCTACGTGGCAATTTTCATGGGTCTGCAGGGAGCCCCGGTCAAACTCAGTGATGAAGGTTCCCACAAGTGGAAGGATTTTGCTAAAGTCCAGGCTTAGCTGAGCAGGTTTAAAGGTCACATTTGCCTTTTTTCCCTCAGTTAAAATTGAGTTTTAAGCTAGTGAGATTAGCATTTGAAAGGGAATATTATCCTGTGACATTCTGCTCACTTGACCAGCTTCCTTAGGCAGTCAGAGGCAGGTTTTCTCCAGTGCCCAGGGGAGTGGCAGAAGCACTGAGCTGAACAAAACCACCACCCTGCCTTCCCCTTGGAGAAAGGGTTAGTGAAGAGCGAGAATAAAAGGCCTGGGAAGCGGCAAACAGAAAGCTTGCCCCACGGAGAGCAACGTGTCCAGGTATGTCTATCAGATAACGATACTTAAGCTCAAGCCCCAGAGTGTGTTCACAGGGCTTAAAAATAATGGTGGCTCAGCTCTAAGTGAAACACTGACTCACCTTGTAATAGTGCCCTCCTGCCTCAAGTCAGAAGGCTTGAGGTACCCATGGTCCAGCCTTCACTCCAAGTTTGAGAGACACCAACATCCCAGAAGCTAGTGGAGACATCGTCCAGAGTCTTGCTGGCGCTTGCAAACCCAGCGACCCAGTTCCTGGGGTGAACATGACACTATGTCTCAGTTCAGAAGAAATCTGTGGTTAGCACCAAACTCTAACACAGGTTGTTAAAACTCTTTCTTCTAGACTCTGGGTTTGGGAAAAGAACGATAGACTTTTGTGCAGAAGGTATCTCTGAGCAGTAGACAGGCCTGTAACGACTGGGAGGCCTGGAACTAGCTTCCTGTCTGAATCTAGAGGCAGATAAGATGAAGATATATAAAACTGCTTCTCACTGCCGGTCCAACCACAGCATACCTTGGCTGGTCTCCAACTGTGGTTTTATTGACAGCTCTTGCAGTATTCTTCTACCTTGGCATATGTGGTGGCTACGGTGGTGGTGTTGCTGTTGTTGCAGTGGCTTGAAGATCTTGAGATTGTTCCTGGTATCAAGTGAGATGAAGGTGAAACAGGTTTCATTTAAGAAGAAACAGTTTCAGTTTTCACTGTTCTAGAAAAACTGAGGCTCTAACCCCAGTCCATGTTAAACTTTCAGAAATGAGAAACCAGGTGATGAATAAATCCCTCATTTGAAGGAGGGGGGTGAAGAAAGCACTGGAGGAACTGAGTCATTCATTTTGAGCAATTCTGAACTCACTGCTAAAATCTCTCATCTCCACTTTTATAAGACCTGTTGCCAATAACAGCCGTGGGAGCTCAGAGCTGGAGCAGGAGAGCTGACACCACAAGCAAGTTAAAACTGTTTCAGGATTCAAACCTTCACACTGACGTGTTACCAGTGGAAGCCCACACAGCGAAGCCTCCATCTCTGTCTGACCCAAGCTCCTTTCAAGCTTCCTTCTTGGGATGAAAGGGTTTGGAGATGTTCCTCAGCAATTCTGCCCAGCAGCCTTTTGCCACAGTGGCTTCTAACTCCCACCACCCCCGAGACCTGTGGTCCCCAAGTCTCCTTGATTAAACCACCCTCATTGAGGCAAAGGCATCTGCCTCCCCCAGTGTGGACGGGGGCAGAGATGTAAGCGTGACTTTCTCGCATGTCTTCACTAGTTGCCTACAACTGTCCTTAGGCATTTCTGAAATATACTCCGCCCTCTTGGTCACAGCCCAGAGCCGTGACCCCATTTCTCAGAGGACACCCTCCTGTCCCCTCTTTTTTTCTGGCTTCTAATACAAGATGTGAGAGGGGAGATTGCCTGACCTTCTCCCACAGCTTCCAGTCATATATGGACATCACTGGGACACCGGCTATAATCAGAGTCCCCACCACCTCATTCAGGACCAGAAGATGCCCAGCTAGCCAACGGCCAACACACCTTATTGTTACTCCATGCTTTTTGACCTCCTGTTCTTCCTACAGGCTTGGCTCCGTTGGCAGGACCCTGCCAGCCAGCGACAGCCCGCAGGGCTACGCAGGGTGCTGCACACAGGGGAAGGCAGGGCGGGCAGTGGGGCGGGGGGGCAGTGGCAGCAGGGGCTGCGGGAGGCAAAAGGTGACAGGCTTGTGCAAGGACTGATGCCCAAGCTCAGAAATGCTGCTGAACAAGCCCTGCGCGCCTTCCCCAGCTGTCCTCTTCTCCTTCTTCACTCCTGTGCCTCCCTTACGCTGCATGCCCTGTTACGTGGGTTTTGAGACGAGGAGGCAGGGACCGCACTGCGGTGACTACGCATAAAGTAGAGGAAGAGGTGGAAAAATACATGAAACCCATGCCCTCTGTTCTTACAGTTTTATCACTCATCTCTTGGCGTTTGGCGTTCTCCTCCAAGCGCCAATGCCTGCCTTCACATCAATTTGTGTATAATTACACGACATTCCAGCCTCTCTTGATGTGGAGAAGAAGTGCAAGTCAGAATCCGAAATACTCATAATCCGAATGTTTTAAAAAAAAAAGACCCAACTTTCATATTTATTATTTTGGAAAGCTGTTGATTTCTGAGTGAGCCATAATTTTCAGACAATCTGACTCATCATTTCTGAACGCTTCAGTTTGACAGCCCTGTATGTATTTAGTAATACAAACCCTGACTTGCACCTTCCAATGAGAATCCTAATGGCATGATGAGACAGATTTTCATCTCATTCACGTCATTTCCAAGTATCAGGACATTTACTTAGCAGCGAGAGGTGTAAAAGCTGTGCAGTGGTCTCCCCGGGGAGGAGCAGGAACGCTCTGACTACACACTTGCACAGCGAAGGAAACCAGCAGAGAGCAGGCAGCAGCGTACGGCTCTTCACTTTCTGGCCAAGGGACAGGGCAGATGATCCCAGACACGTTTTCCTCTTCTCTTTTGGCTCTGGGCCTTGCTAATCAAGGCCTCATACCACAGCCACTGAAGCCTCTCTCACATCCAACTGCAGCTTCGGCAGGAGGAGCACGCAGCTTCAAGGGAAAATACTGTTGCAAACCATTTGGGACTTCACAAGGAGCAAGGAACCTGTGCCAGTCTTTGAGAATGCATTCAAACCATCTTCATCCAGCAGTTAGAACTGCATTTTTCACATTAAAATCCCTTAGGCACTTGGAGTCTGTGAGATTTTTTTTTTCCATTGCCTATCAAGCAGTGGTATTAAAAATGATGTCTTTGGCAGCACAGCCAGCCTGAGTAGATGCGAGATGATTTTCATCTATTCATTCTAGACCATCTGCTTGTCACCCCCAACTTTCAAAGGCCTTGAATGAGATGTAGGCCACTGAATTTTACAGCTAAATTTCACAAACCTCTTTGAAAATGAAAGGATTGCACAGAACACAAATTTAGAGACATCAAAGGGACCTTCCCTTTTCATGCAAGCACTAAAAGCAGTGCAAAGGGAACTAATTATAATTTGCTCTATTGCCAGTTTTCACACTGGAGCAAATACAAGCATTTTATGCTTTAAACCTTACTAACCCGTGGCTGCCAGCTTAATATACTCCTAAAGCCAGGACCAAATTAATAGACTAAAACCATCCTGCATCCACTCAGGCAAGCAACGAAGCCAAAAGAGCTGGCAGGCTAGCTCATGGAAAAACTCTCTCTTTTTTTGTATCCCTACTTTGTTTTAAAAAGATCAGTATTTCTTTACATATTCAATGGCAGTATAAACACTAATTCAGCTTTTTCAAAAGCAAAACTACTCCACAGATACTTTCAAATGAGCTGATCTTCATCCACACTGCTGACAGAGTCTGGAGGGCACCCGATCGAAATGGCAGCTCCTTGTAAAAAGTATGGCAGAGTTCAGGGATCTCGGCCAAACGTGGCTGACTCAGGATCTGCTGACTCGAGTGGCTGAAATCATTACGTAGACATGTGAGTTCCAGGCAGGCAACGGAGGGGAAGAGCTGCCCTAAACCATGATGCAAGATCCAGGTGAAATTGTGAAAATCAAGGAAATTACTTTATAGCAGACATCAGGCTTCTAGTCCAAACATGGGTCTACACAGGCGCTTTGCATCAAGGGTGATGGCAGGGTGGAGTGACCTTGACGCCACTTGAAATCAATGAAAAGCGAGGCTGAGGAAGAATCTCCCTTTGATATTTGATGCCTGCCCCATCAAGCCAACAAGCCCTGGGCCAAAGCAGGTACTGGCTGGCCAGGGCAGGAGGTTTTCCTGCTCCCCAGCATGGCCTCAGACAGCATTTTACACCTTCCAGTGATCTACATGCTTTCTGATTGACAGTTCACAAAAGTCCTAACAGAACACCAACGGAGGTGTCTTCGTTTCCATTCCCCAAGCTCTCAGGACACAGACTGGTGGGTACTGCTACACCAACAAAGGTCTCCAAAGGTGGATATTGCACATTCTTCATATCGTCAGTGGTGTAAGCAAAGCCACTTGGATCCTGGGGCCATGGAGGCTGAATCACATTTTGATGCTGAAGGCAACACTATGGCTCTAGCTTCTGCAGCAGGAAACATTCCAGAAGGTCTCCAGAGCCCCAAGGAATAACGCAATCAACGAAACCCTGGGATGATACCAACATGCTGGCAAAAAAAAGTGTGTAACTTACTGTTCTCCTGCACTGACCTCCAGGGAAGCAGAGGTCGTTCATAATCCTCAATGGTGGGAATGCCAAAAAGCTGTCAACACAAAATTCATAGACAGTTTTGGTGGTCCCACTCTCGGTGGCCAGCCTAGCTGCACTTATCCCTTGCCAGGTGGGCACTGAGGCAGTCATAACACTGGGAAACTGAGTGGGAAACTGAACGATGAGTTGCCTAGAGTCACATCTGCACCAGGCAGGTGAACACTACACTTAACTCACCAGTGAATAAGATGCCACAGTGGCCCCCCTCATCCAAATGCATTCACCCCTGTACCATTTCTTCCTATATGGGAAACCAGTTCAAGCTAGCCTGCACGACTGGCTCTTGCATCATTTTTTTGGATATCTGCTCTTCACTCTCCCACTTGCACTGTACAACCTGTCTTTCCTTCTCTCTTGCCGGGTATGTATGGACCAGCAAAGAGACAAGAGGCTGGCTGGATACCATGTGACCTGAAGATACCAATGCAAGGGAGGGAAGACCAGAGGATAAAGCTGTGCTTACATGAAAGAGGAGATGAATGAAAGAAAGAGGGAGAACTGGTCTAACACACAAGCACAAAGGAAGGAGGAGTCCAAGGGCAACTGAACCCAAGCTCCACCTGCCAAACAGTTCAGTGGTTTAAGGGTAGAAGTAAAAGGGATTCAGTCAAGTAAAGTGGGCTTGGGTGGGAAGGCGTGTCGCTTGTACGTAGATCTCAGCTTTGATTTCTTCTTTCTAACTTGGTCGCACAGCAGGTGAGCAAGCAGTACTGGTGGGTCTGTGCTGTACCGGGGGTCGTACCTGTGTAATTCCCTTGACAAAGGTTTATGCTCCACTACGTCACCTCCACAGTTCCAGTGAGGCAAGGTCTGTGCAGAAATGTCCCTCGCAGCTGCACCTCACCCTTCTCTCAAGTTAAAGCATGTGACTAGCACTGTGCAAACATGACCAGTTTTGCAAGAGGCTAGAAACCCTTCTCCTTCTCCAGTAGTTCACATCTGCCCACGGAAGAGGCTATAATCCTGACACAGAGCTTCAAGCCTAGCAAGGAGTGCAAAGGTGTGCCGTGAAGCCACAGAAAAATCATCCAACCTCCAGAGGAGCAGGGACAGCACAGAACCATCTCCTCGAGTGTCTGGTTTCTACAGACCACACTGAAAAATTGTCTCAGCCTGCCCGTAGCAGAGGTTTGAGGCTGCAACTGGTAAGAACTGCCCTGTGAGTAATAAGCCAAACCAAATCCAAACAAGACCAAGTCACCTTGTTTCTTATATAAGGTTTATCGTTCTCATGGCTGGAAGTTGTCCTTTTGTGTCACCTGTTGGTCGATGACTCTGCTTTCAAGCAGTTTGCCAGCTCTGTGGCTCCCATTGCAATAATGCTACAAATAATTTAAATGCTACCACTTTGGATCAAAATTTTAATGAGGCACTAAACCCACAAAAGGGGCTCTGTATAGCATAATTAAATAGAATGGGCCTAAATAAACAGTAAGGTTTTACAAGTTACATTACAGTTGAAAACAGCTGGGAGGCAAAGAAAGGAGCACTGAAGATGCATGACGTAAAAAGGCATTTCACAGAATGCAAACACTAAAACTTTTCATGTCGCACAAACAGTAAAACACTACGAGCACATGGCTTCCCTTTGATTTGGAAGAATCCAGGTGGGGCACAGGGCATTTGTTTTTTTCCTTCTGCTAGTCAGCACAATGAAATATTTCACATGGAAACCCAAACAGTGGCAAAGAGAGCCATTTGTCCTTCGGAAAGAAATAAATACTGCAGAAACAGGTAAAGTCAGTAGGAACATCTGGTTCAGTCAGGCCATGGGATGCTGGATAACAGCTCCAAAATGCCAGACAGTGCTGGGACTCCTCAAAACAGTCTTGCAAAAAAATCAGAATTGCAACAAGTCTGTTTGGCTCAGAGCTGCAAGACACTTGTTTCATGCTCACGCCGACTCCTCGAATCCACTGCAAGCGGTGACATTCAGGCTGAGCCAACTAGCTCAGCATTTAATTCTCTGTCTGCATCAGCTATTTACAATACCATGTTTGTTCCACCCTGTCAATATTTGATCCAAGAGCTGGGTAAATCCTACAAACACAGGAAGGTTTTGATTTCACATTAAGGTAACGTTGACAGTGGTGCTGCTGTATCACATAAAGTCAGTGCACTGTTGCTCCTTGAGAATTAAATTTCTGGTAAACTTGGTTCTCATTTCATTTCACCCCAGTCCTCTTAGCAGCCCTTCCCTGGAGCTGTAGCTATTGCTGCAGTTCTGGACTTGTGAATGAAAAGTTTCTAAACTCGTCTTGGTTTATCATCGGAAGAATTCCTTCTTCAATGGGAGTCAGAATGGGCTCCTCTTTTATAAAGTCAGGATCAAAGTTGCTCACATCATCTTTGGATTTCTGTCAAACAGAAAAGACAAAGGAAAGAGATGAAAGAAGTATGTAGCATCTGCTTGATACTCACTTTGCATCTACATTCTGGTCTTAAGCACGATGAACCACCACCTCCACAACCCAGGCTGAGCTTACTGAAAGCTTTTTCTGGGGTTGGTCTGAGAGCAGCTGAGTGTCCCCACAGAGCTTCTCGCAGTGCAAAGCCTTTTAGAGCCTCTGCAGGCTTTTGTCAGACAAACCCCTCTCTGACTGAACTGACACCACCTCTGACGGGTTGCCTACCCAGACAGGGCAAGGCAGGGGACATCAATCAGCTCCCTTCCTCCAGCGGCAGCACAGACCCAGCCATTCGAAGCCGTTATCAGCCATGTTTCCAATTACCTGACTCCACACAGTCCCTCCTTATCTGCAGAGCGTCTCAGCCGGGGTTTTTTTGGCGGCGGGGGGTACACTCCTCTACGTGTGAGCCATTAAACTTGCACAGTGAGGAATTCCTGGGCGGTGGGAAGACAAATGGCTTGCCTCCCGGTGCTGGATTCCTGCTGCGTGCCACAAAGTGGGACTGTTTACACCGCACACACACAAACTGGGCTCATGGCACATTTTGACAAGGTGTGTGTTTTTCCTGCATCCAGAACGAGATGTTTTATTGACACTGAAGTCTAAAGTTCCCAGATCCTGTCTAGCTCATGGCAAACTGTCGAGGTTCCCTTAGCCTTTGATTCAGGTCAAGAAACAACTCAAGAGCTGGATCTTGAGCTGCCACAGCTCCCCCGAGAGCCTGATCCTGCACCCAGTGACCTTCATGGAGCAGGACTGGGTTGACCATTGTAACTAAGAGCTTGCAGAGTGACCACAGCATGAGACAAAGCCACTCCAGGCAACAATTTCAAAGGCAAGGAAGCCTCAGAGACAACCTTGGAAAGGCTCTCCATGGAGAGCAGCACTGTCCTGTCACAGAGCATCTCTAGGGCTGTGTGGCACCATGGGGAAAAGGGGCAGCACTGTCCCCTCTGCAGCCTGCCTGCTGTTTGAACCGCTCGGCTGATGGTGGCCTGGGCAGGGAACGCTGTGCTGGGTGCTGCACAGACAGAGAGAGACAAAGAGAGACAGCCCCGTTGTGAAGCGGGAGGTGGAGTGGGCAGGATGAAGAATACTTACTCTGTTTTTAATTTGGGGCAAGGCAAAGGGTAGTTAGGTGCCTCGTCTGCTGCAGTTGCTTTTACAAACCTGCATCTTTTGGCTGAGCTGCCTTTGAAAATCCAGCACGGAGGTGAAAAGCGACCGGAACAAGGGGCCAACCAGACCACAGACATCCCAGCTCCCTGGCCAGGGCTTTTGTGTCAAGGTTGCCCTTCCTTCACCTCCTTTCCTGTCTCACAGGAATAAACCTGCTTATAGAGCCCAGAAGATAAAGAAAATGTGATCCCTTTCCCCGCCCCCTCCTTCCCACGTACAATTCGGGGCCTGAACGGTGGCTCCATCTGACGCTGGTTCAGCAGGTCCCAGTCCAGATCTTTGAAGTAGGGGTGCCGCAGAATCGCGCTCTCGCCGCCCAGCTCCAGGCTGCCCAGTCGCATGTTGGGGTTCTTCGTCATGAACTGCAATACAAAAAGGGCTGTTTGTTTCCTCCCATCCGGCCGGGCCACAGGAGAGGGACCTATTAGCAGTCACACAAAAGCTTGTCCTCAGCTTTCCTGTTGAACCCAGTTGCTGGCCAGACTTCTCAATTTCTTTGTACGGGAACCGCATGCAAGGAACTTGACTCATTCTCTAGAAGAAGTCATCGGGGTGTATTTCTCCTTGCTCCCTTTTGTTTTGGTCAAATCCTTGGTTACCACATTAAGAAAAGAAAGTTGAATTGCATCATTTGCAACATTATCAATGTTGCAGAGTGGTTTTGGTGGTTATTTATTTCTGTGTTAATTTCTCAGGAATAGCAGCTGGCTCTCAAACGCTGCTCACCAGCCAGCCAAGCTTTGGACTGGAGTCAGACCTGACCTGTGTCTTTTTCCTTAACCTCAGCCTGCTGAAGCAGAGCCAGAAGCCTACGCTTTCCTTCCTGTCATCTCAGGAAACAGAGGAAAATGAGCAAGGCACCGGCTTTTAGAGTCCCCCCCACACCCTGAGCAGATGAGAGCAGACAGGTGACTGTCTCCTCTCTCAACAGCGAAACTCTGAATGAGGATTCCTTTTTGTAACATTTTTACTCTGCTGCCAGTGAAAAGAAATCTCAAACCTGTGCCAAAGTGGCCTGATTTGCCACGGAGCATGAGCAAAGCCGTACATCATGCGCACAGCGTGAGAGGGCCCTGGCGGGTGCCCTTCAGGTCCCAACAAGAACGATGGAGTGCGAGTGCTGCAGATGTTTCTTAAGGGGAAGGGTAATATTGGGGGAGGAGGGGAATCCTTTCCCCAGGCAGCAAAAGAGCTAGTTGCTTGTTAATTTACGATTGTAGTTCTTAAAAATTCAGTAAAAACCAATCTTTCCCCTCCCCGCAAGTATTTTTATTTTATTAGAGAAATCGGGTTATGTTTAAACTGGGAAAATAGCTGCTTTTATTTGCCTACTGAAACAGCAGCATAAAGCAAGCTCCACTCTGGTGGAGGTGTCCAGACGATTTCCTCGAAGATGAAAGAGCATTATGTTTAGCAAATAGCTGAACCAGCCAAACCAGACAATCGGTCACTGTTTCAGGAATGACCAAGTCTGCTGCATCTCGGCAACGGGGAAGTGAAAAGAAGTGGAGGTGCAGTGAGAGACCAACTTCATTCTGACTGTAGGAGCTTGTCAGAAGGTACAAATTCTCCTAGGACGAGCGGATAAAAGGTCTAGTCATTCCCTACCTAGAGAGACAATGCAGAGAAGAAAGATAACTGCCAGATTTATTTTAGAAGTCTCCCCAATACCCCATCCTAAGGGAGCTTCAGAGCCAAAGTAGATGGGGCATCTGCAGCTGAGAGACCTTCTGGGACATTAGCACAAAACCCCCAGCTCCAACCTGACCTCTTGAGCCCTTTGAGGACATGTGCTGCCACAGGTTTCCCCATGGCAGAACTGTTTTCCACCATCCCACCCCAAAACATCAGTAGACAGAGCTGCCGAGTGCATCCAGATTTGTAAAAGCAGTCACCAGGACAGGAGCAAAGCCGACGCGGCTCTGCACCTGGGGTCCTCTCATGCTTCTCTGGACTCTTCAGCCCTTGGTTATGCAGCACTTCCCAAGGACAAGCACAACTTCTCTGCCTCCCCACCCTTTCAAGCTCTTTTTCTCCCTTTCTACCAGCAGAACCCAAACACAATTTGTTTCCCAAGAGGCTCTGCCCCAATAGTTCTGTGGGATACTGATCCCCAGACAACAGCTCGGTTTCCAAACCAGAAATGGGTCAAGCCAAAATCTCTCAAAGACCTGGTTCAGACAAGCCTTTGCAAGCCTCAAACTAAACTTCTTTGGTTTGTAAAACAGGCCAGAAATCTCCCAGCGGCCCCATTTTACTCTAGAAATTCCATGCCCAGCTTCTTTGTCCCCACAGATGGGTATCTGCCCCTCAATAGCTCTTATTTGCATTGCTGGAACACCTAGAAAGTTCAAAGAAGAACAGAGCTTGCTGGTGCCGGGAGCGGTAGAGACCAAAAGAGTCCAAAAAGACAAGACAAAGAGGAGAGAAGAAGAGAATAAGTCCCATGTCTCCTGGCTCTTGACCTACCACTGCCTTCATTACACCAGGAAGCTTCTGCTTAATCTGGATGGGGAAAAAAACCAACTATGAAAGCAGATAATCTCTGAAAACAAGTGGTAACATGTTTTGCTTGGGTTCCCATTCATGCTCAACCATATAAGACCAAAAACTAAACTGGACTGCCCATTCCCAGACCAGTTCAGAGCCCTGGGATAAAAAAGTGTGTTTACATTCCTATTTGCTTGCTTTATTTCACATGATGCCAAAATTGCACCAAGCGAAGGCATCCGATGCAACAAGCTGAGAGCCAACGTCAATGCATTCCTGGCTGCTTAAAACACCCTTTTTGTTAGGACAACGCGGATTAGCCAAGGGCCATCCCTTGAGGTGGGCTGTTTTGAGCTCCGCAAAAACGAAACATAACATTCAAAAACAAAAAGACTGGTCAGATTCGAGCTGCTAGCCCGACTTGTGCACCAGACCCACACATTGAGGAACCCTCGTCGGGTAACTCTAGGCACTATCTACCCCATGTTTGGTGTCCAAAGGAGGAAGGAGGAGAGTGAAGGCTTCAAACGCACCCACTGCTGGAACACGTCCCCCCAGCTGGCTGCTGAGAGCGACGCTGGGCTGCCACAAGGATAGGGTATCATTTCAGAGGATGGTCTGTCTCTTATCGTTAACTGACATCCCTGATAAACATCTTGTACGCTGTGCCGAGACCTCTCAATTGCATCTGTGCATGGGAACCGGCACTGAAAGTGCGTTCTTTAAACATCATCATGCAGTACATGAAATATGTTCCTGTGCTGTGGGCAGCCACAGCATCACTGCTCTGTCCATGGATGTGCACACACCTCTGCACCCAGGGGCTGTGGCAGAAAATGAGAGATTGGCCATTGCTGCTCCTCCCTTACTTAAAATCTCCTGGTGAACTTTGGAAACATCCAGCCCGTCACAGCCTGGTGAAGGTGAGGTGTTTTCCCTGGGAAGCGGCTCCAGTCTTTGGCAATTGGGCTGAAAAGTAGGTGTGCAAACGGTGACTCCAACAGAGACTGTACTGATGCTTTGCACTGGAACAGTTACCTGTCTTACTGTAAGAGGTATATAAAATTAAAGGATTAATTTTTTTAAGCCAGTTTCCACGAAAATTAATAACTAACCCTCTCAAACACTACCTGAATTCACCAGAAATTATTGCACTGACAAAGCAGTAGATGACATTTTAGTTTGTGTTGTCCAGCATGTCAGGAAAATCCAAAAGACTGTAATGAATGACCTCTCAAAGGCTCAAAAGCCCATGAATCCTTCTTCCTTCTCTCTCTTGGCCTTAGGCAGTGCTGATATTTCTCTGCTGTGATAGGGTAGCATCTGACAGCCCATCTCACGCCACCTCTGCTATCTGATGGCACTTCTAGCAAAGCAAACAAAGAACTTGGGATTTCTGAGGAACTTAGTTACAAGCTCAGCCTTCACCCCTGAAGGCAGCAGCTGGAGCCCACATCCATGTCTCTGACAATATAAGAGGCACTTCTGCAGCAGGAGGGGTAAAGCTGAGCAGTCAGAGCACACAGACGCTTCCCTCTGCGTCCACGCAGGCTGTGCAGGGGAAAGGTTTTCAGAAGTGCAGCTAATCTTTCACCTGATCCCTTCGGCGACGTTCAGAAACAGCTGGAAGATGTCTTACAAAGCGTTGGCTGCCCCTGGCATCCATGGAAAGGCCAGAGTTTGACTCTTGAGTCACAGGTTGGATAGCCCTAAATGTCCTTCCAAGTACAGCCCTCCAATGTTTATGCAGGTGATAAGAGATGACGTTCAGCAGAAAGTTTTTCATGGCAAAATGTCTTCTCCTAAAGTTTATTGAGTATCTCTAATTTTGCACGACAATCCAGAATCCAGCATGAGTGTCAACCTCTGGCACACAGAGATCAGTAAAGAAACATAGAGGAAAAAATCCATCAGTAACAACAACAAGAAACCAGAGATGTTCCTGAGCAAAAAGAAACATGTAATCACCCAAATCCAAGATGCCTGCCAGCAAAACCAATAGCAAGACCGTCAATCTTCAACTTGAACCAAGCCATCAAAGCTATCGCTCTGTGACCACATCCAGCCATGGGGAATTCTCCCACCCCTGGTGTAAAGGGTCCCTTGGGAGCATCCTCAGACTGGGGCTCTTCGGGCTACACCAGTCTGCCAGGCAGCAAACTCGAGCGAGGCTCTTGCCGACCTCAGCTAACCCTCTCAGCAGCATCACAGCCAAAACCAGCAGCTGGAATGAGCCAAAAACATGACTTCACGAAATCATTTGAAAACATTTACTGAAATAAAGTGCAGCAAGCCATGACAAGAAATTAAAAGCTGAAGCTTAGTCCACGGAGGGCCCGTGAAATTACAAGGAAAAAATGCAGACATAGCAGTGCCAACCAATGGGAAAAATCTGTGTCAGCCCTGGGAGCTCAGCCCGCAAGCAGGTGAGGGAGCGCAGGGGATCCATGCTGGTCCCCTCTTCACCCATTACATGGCTCAGACCATGCTAGGAAGGGCTCCAGGTCTCCGGACTTCTCCGGTGCTGCTCACATACAGCATTGCCACTTCTGTCTCAAGAGGCTGAGTTTGCAAATCAGTCTAATTATCTGAAAGTCCGTGAAGGGATGTGTGCACAGAACAGATGTTTCCAAGCATTAATTTCCTTGAATTTCTAAGTTCCTTTTCACAATACTGGAATCCCAAATCGATTTTTAACTCATGCATGTGCTATTTGCATCAGGATAATTACTTTTGTGAGTAATATCACGGATTATGTGAAATTTTAGCACATTCTAGGAAAACCCTAACAAGCCCAGACCCCTTCACTGTAGTAACGCACTTCAGGAAGAGGAATACAACTTTCTGCTCAGCCATTCCCTTCACACTGACAGCCATCTGGACAAGGAAGCAATCACTATTACTTGTATTAAAGAAAGTCTTCCATGCAGCAGCTCCAATGGGGCAGGGTGCATTTACCTCGCAAGCGAAAGCCCGTGCCCCCGAGCAGCTCATCTTTCAAACACAAGCGCATGGCAGAGATGGAGGCTCTCCCCCATCTTACAGACAGGGAACAGAGACCTGGAGAAATTCACCACTTCCTCTTGCTGGGAGCCCAAGGGCAGCCTGTTGCAGACACGATGGCAGATCCTCAGTCTCACCTCTCTCCATCACACCACGATGCCTCACAGGACCCCTATTCAGGATTGTGCCAATGCAATAGCAAAGCTCAAACCGTTAAAGAAAAGCAAGATTTCCCTGTTCGTGGTATTAACGTTTCCTGCCCATTGGTGTTTCTCCCATGTTGCTACCAAAGTGAAGCAGCAGCGGCACAGGAGATTAACGACCCACAGTCTCCCCTCAGGTAATGAGGGCGAGGGGGCAGATTGGGAGATACCCAATCTTCTTCAATCGTCTTCATTAAGATTCATGAGCTAAACTAACAGGGCAGAAATTAACTCGAAAGGAAATAAGATTTCTCAAAGATCTATTTGATCTCAGACAAAAGGGAATTGTTATATAAATAGAGCAATTACTCTAATTAAGACTTCCCTCCATGAATCTCTTGGCTGAATGCTGCAGTTGCCGAAAACAGTTTGGCCGCCTATTATGTAAGGCAAACAGCCCCGCAGTCTGGAGTTTCATTAGCCCTCATCCACCCCTAAACAAAGCAGAAGAAAGATGGCTCTGTGGCTCCGTCTGTTACTCTCTCTATTATTTTTAATGATTGGAAGCCAGGAGGCATTAGCACAGCAGAGAGACTTTTTTTTTTCTTTTTTTTTCTTTTTTTTCTTACTAAAAAGCTGCTCCTTTTGAGCCAGTCTTGTCTTTTGCTCTCTTGGGCAAGGCTCCCATCACCCTCCATCACAGCCCTGCTGGGGCGATGCTCATAAGCGTGCCTCGTGTTCCCATACACGAGCAGTCCAAGGCTCAGGCACACAAGTGGGTTATGGGGACCGAGGGAGCCTGATTTCAGCCGAAGCTCCACAGCCCGGGGAGCAGGGTGGGCTGAGAGCTCTCCCGTGGAAGAACTTGTACTTACAGCAGCTCAGCTGGTGTCTGGTAACTTAAACTGCAGCAATTCAGCTGTGGGTGCGAGCTCAGTGCTTGGGAGCCCAAGTCCTACTGACCTTCAGTAAGGATTGTGCTGCTGAGAATAGGACTTGGAGTCATTGCGGCTCTCTCGAACGCTACCTCTATTTTACACCAAGGACTTGCTCTGACTGCAGCCATTAGAGGCCACGTGGCATTTCAGCTTCCTACCCTACACACAGCAGGATCGATTGCTAAAAGCCTTGATTTGTACCAGTGCAATTCATAGAGGTGCTGAGTCAGAATATGACCCCTTCTACGCACAGGGTGCTTCTACCCCCATACCAGGGTCCTGGCTACAGAAACCTGGGAGTGGGAGAAATCCTTCAGTGCAGAGAAGATCCAAGGAGTGCAGTGCCAGGGCTCAAAAGTACAAGACTGCCCTGAAAGCATTTTAAGGAGCAGGGGAGGAGGAGAGAGAGAGACAGAGTGTGAAATCTCAGTTATTTTCTTTTCCAGATAAAAAAGGAAAGGGAAGGGAGGTAAAAACCAGTCTTCAGCCCCGCTCCTAAAAGCCAGAAGACTGCAACACCAAGCATGACAGCAGTCACATGTTCCATGTGCCAGCCGCAGGCAAGAAGGACATAATGTCAGTGCAGTGGATATTAAGCAGATAAATTTGATCTTGCTTTCCCCTAGTGCAGAAATGGCTGCTCGACGCTGTCCAGTCAAAGCTCGAGGGAACAAGAAGGATTAATTGTATTGCAAACAGTGCTGAGCATGAGAGACTAGAAAAATAAACCAAGGTAGACAGAGCAACTCACATGTGGGACAGACACATCTGGTTCCAAATCCCTTGGTAGCGTAAACTGATGTAACACTGCTGACTACCACCGGGAGAGAACTTGGCCCAAAATACAGGAATTAAATGTTGTCTGACTAGCTACAAACTTCCTTGCTGTGCTGAGACCTACCTGTTTCCCTGGCTCTCCCCATTCAACAACAAATAACTCATCAACACTAATGCAGAATGCAAAGCCCACAAGCATGAAATGTTTATTGGCCCCTGATGATAGCTAGTGATTTTTGGCACTTCTGCCTTTGGTACTCCCATAATAAACAACAATAAAGAGAAATTAACTTTAGTCATGAGATACACGGAATATTTAAGATATGTTTTGGTCAAGATGTCACTCCACAAATCTGTGTTTTCAGAACTGATGAGTCAACCCCAGTTCCAAAGTGGGTCACCAGCTGCACAGGCTGCTCAGACAGTCTCAGACTCTGGCTGCTGTTTTTAAATTACTCCAGCTGGACTACAGGTACAACATGGGGATATGCAGGTCAATCACTAAATCAATACATCAATCAGAGTAACACAAATGTGGAAGGAGAATAAGCATCGCACTTATTAACAGACTGGGGGCATGATCCGACTCTCGTTTGCAGCAGTGGTAAAATGTCCCTAGGGTTGCACGGGAAAACAATTAACCCTTTTCTGATAGTCTTGTCAAGAGGAACCAGGAACCTATTACACAACCCTGGGTGGCCTATTTACATAGGGTCAAGTACAAAGGGGACTGAAGTGCCCCAGACAAACCTGTAAAGGCAAATTAGGGGTGAGAAAAAAAAAAATCACAGGAAAAAACTTCAAAGGAACTTTTCTGTGGTCTTGGTTACATTTCAGATCTTTTCATTTTAAAGTCCCTGAAAACACAGAGCAGGTCAGAAAGTTCAAAGCTGGAAGGACAAGTAAGACATACAACCCTAAAAAGCTCGGGCAGTCGGAGATGTGCCACCCCCGCAGCGGTGCCGAGCCTTCCCAGTCAGATGGGCTGGCCCGCTCTGCCGGGGGCTGCACAGCACGAGCTGGTCCCATCATCCAGCGACCGCTCCCATCCCCAGGTCGGACCCAGGTTCTCGAGGGAATCCTTGAGCCGCCCTCCAAGATTAGATTCTAATGAACTGCACCAAAACGCCTCTGAGGGTCTACAGCTTATCTGCAGCGGAACTGAGAAGTGAGCCCAGGCCACAAGTTCTAGGCTAGGCCACAGGAATCGCTTCTTCCCAAGCACCTAGGAGCAAGCAGAAGACAACAGGGGGAAGACGAGGTTGGCCCAGTGAACGCTCTTTCACTGCGTTCCCATCTCTGGCAGGAAAGAGGAGCGTGAGTCACACCTGACATTACAACAGGCAGGGTTAGGAGCTTTTGTTACAAAGCAAATCTGAGCCTGCACACTGTGGACTTCAACAAGCAGCTAATTTCAGCCTATTGGAAAGGGAAAGGTAAAAGACCTAATGAGTAATTCAAGACGAGTTTAGCCTTGGCAAGCTACATAGAGATGGCTCCAGTTTTCTTTCACAGTGAATTATTCAAAAGCATGGCACTAATACTGTGGGGAAGAGGAGCACTTCAGAAAAGGGTGTGATCAATCAACAGCAGAGATTAAAATCACTGGGAAAAGCTGTTTGCTGTTTGAGAATTAGGAGGCAAAGAGTAAGAGACAGCACGTTATAGAGATGGGTATGCAAGCTCAGGCAAAAGAGGTAAGCAGGCAATCTGTGGTGGAGCACAGCCTTGTCACTTCACCGCAGTGCATGTTTATGGCAAAAATGGTCTAGACGAGAGATCATTTCAAACTGCAGAACTCCTCCCCAGCTGGGAAACAACAGGCTCCGGAGCCCTGCTTCTGCCACAGAGGCTCTGGAGCTAACCAGGAAATGCAAGATGAAAGCATTTCTAAAAAACAAAATAAAGGAAAAATGCGTACACAGATCCAGCATAGAGCTTCACAGAGAAATTTAGATATCGGCCTGACTCTGACAGCCAAAGCTTAATCAAACTGTGCAAGAGGATTTATGGGGCCTGCCCACTCTGAAGAGATGCCAAGGAGAATAATTTACCGGCATATTTGAAGGCATTTTTAATATCTGCCTTTGTTATCAGGCTCCTCAGCTCTGAGGATAAAGCAATGAGCTCATCTAGTTCCCTCTTTGATTTCAGCAGGTCCATCATTGTATTGTTCCTTTTCCTTTTAACCTTCATCTAAAAAATACTCCCGACATCTGGTTCATTCAGAAACAAGTTGTTTCTGGCTATTCCAGCACTGCATGTGAAAGAGATTATCTGCCTTTTTCTGCCTGTTGGAGAGAAGGAACCAGGCCCAGATCTGTAGGACGCAAGTGCAAAGGAGAGATACGCGCCTTCTGCAGAATGGTGTAGAGGCAACATAGGCAGCCTTGCTCCATCAGCTCCTCGCTGGCTCATTTCACAGCTCCTGAGTGTTCAGGAGAGGACTGGGGAGCACAAGCACGGGGGTTTGGTCTGGCTCACACAGTGGCCAAACTGCCCGCCCAGGACTTAAGGAGAAGGCAAGGCACAAAGGCAGCAGGAAGCGCATACGCATCGTGCTCGGATGTGCCAAGCAAAGCGCAGTACCCAGGTATTTTGAGTCCTGTGTTGCTCGCTGTAGCATGCAGGGAGGATGCAGGCACCCACCGTGAGCTGACGACAGCTAGCTCTGACCTCCCAGTACCCAGGGGTGTCAGACCCCCAGCAAGTGCAGCGTATGAGGAGAATAAATTTCTCCGGAGTTCAGAAGACCTCACCCTCCGTGTCGATGTTAGGGGCAGGCAGCTGCAGCGAGTAGGCAGCCTGGACCATCTACGCCTCTCCTGAACTTCGACGTCCTTGCCAGCAGTCCGAAACCAGCCCTTGTCACCACAGACTGTTTGCTTTGATTACATCAAAAAATCTGCCTCTGCGACTTTTTGCTGTAAAAACCCTGGCCCTCTGCCTCCTCTCCTCACTAATGGCATTTTCACAGAATCACAGAATCAAAGAATGTTTGGGGTTGGAAGGGACCTCTGTGGGTCATCTAGTCCAACCCCCCTGCCGAAGCAGGGTCACCTACAGCAGGCTGCACAGGACCTTGTCCAGGCGGGTCTTGAATATCTCCAGAGAAGGAGACTCCACAACCTCCCTGGGCAGCCTGTTCCAGTGCTCCATCACCCTCAGAGTGAAGAAGTTCTTCCTCATGTTCAGATGGAACTTCCTCTGCTTCAGTTTGTGCCCGTTGCCCCTTTCCCTGTCACTGGGCACCACTGAAGAGAGCTTGGCCCCATCCTCCTGACACCCACCCTTCAGATATTTATAAGGTCCCCTCACAGCCTTCTCTTCTTCAGGCTGAACAAGCCCAGCTCCCTCAGCCTCTCCTCGTAGGAGAGATGCTCCAGTCTCCTCATCATCCTTGTAGCCCTCCGCTGGACTCTCTCCAGTAGCTCCTCATCTTTCTTGAAGTGCAGAGCCCAGAACTGGACACAGTACTCCAGATGGGGCCTCACTAGGGCAGAGTAGAGGGGGAGGAGAACCTCCCTCAACCTCCTGGCCACACTCTTAATGCACCCCAGGATTCCATTGGCCTTCTTGGCAACCCGAGCACACTGCTGGCTCATGGTCAACCTGTCATCCACCAGGACACGCAGGTCCCTCTCCACAGAGCTGCTCTCAGAGGGGCCGGTCTGGCTCAGCACGGAGCACTCACCGTCCAGAAAACTGTTCTGAAAATAAGACACAGCACACACAAAAGGGGCCCTCACCAAGGGTCTGGGCCATCATGGTCGCATCCGCTTAGGATATGCAGCTTACTGCTCCCGCAGCACAGCTCAGTGTTCACTTCACTTTCTCTCCTTCAGCTGGGCCTGGGTGGAGTGCCCTAGGGACATCCCTTTTCCGTATCTCTTCAATCTTCTTTATTCTCAGTCTGTTATAGTAAGTTCATGCGGGGTGTCCTGAGTCTCCGAGGGCTCTGCTGGAGCTGTTCTCCTTCATCCAGCCAGACTGGACTGCCCTGTGCTCTGACCACGTGGGGCATTAGAAGTTCCTCACATTTCTTTGGAACAGCAAGAAATAACCACCTGAAGCCTGTACTCCCCAGGGAGTCCTGGATTTGACTCACACACACACACACACATACAAACACAAGAACAAATTTATCTCTCATTAAGAGCCATCACTTAGAATTCCTGAGAAACAACGGGAAACACTGCTCGTTTTCACCAGAAGGAGGGGCAGAGCCTTCAAATTCAGTTTTTCCTCATCTAGTATCACCTGCAAATTTAGGGAAGAAGAAAGTCCTAATGTGTACACGTTTTCCTAACTGCTACCTAACTTCTTTCTATGTACCCATATAGATGCACAAAGCATTTCTACAATTCACCATCAATGGTCTCTAGCTTAACCTCTTGTTTTAAGCTAGAATTGGGCCACATTTTGAAATAATATACATGGGCTTCCCCACATCAACTCAGGAGAAATTGCTGGTGGAGCAATACACTACTTATTATAGTACATTGTGGGGAAGTCCCTTGTGTCTGATGGTTACCCGACTGACTGAGGGACCTCAGGCGGCCTCATATTCACTCTTGTGGGCAGCAAAGGAATTTCTATAGAAAGTTTTGAGTGGCTTTTTTAATTAACAGGATGAAAATTTGCTGTTGTGAAAAGGCCCCCATACCTCTCTCCTGCTGAAGGTGAAGTGGCTGGTTGCTGTTTGCACTGCAACATTCCTGAGCCCTTTTCTTGCTCTCCAGAAAAACCTGTGTGTGCTGCCTCCTAGCAAAGGGGGACAAGTTACACTGCCAGCAAGCCCTCATACTGAACATCGCCGTGTGTGCTAGCTGTACAAACGAGCCAGAAAACCTAAGGAACTAACTGAAAAGCCCTAGTTTCTGTGTTTTGGTCTGTGATGTGGGCTCACAGGAACAGGAGAAGAGGCTTTTCCTTTCTAGATCACGACTTTTTTGACTTCTTGATCAGGCTTCAAGGTTGTCTGGAGGCAAAGCAGATTTAAACTGTGGCACATTTAACCATTGCTGCTCCCGAGAACCACGCCAAGCTCCCTCCTGGTTGCTGGCAGAAGCCAAGAAGGAAATCACAACTCCCTCATCTTGTGGTCCAACAGCCAAAAATGAGTCCATGAAACACAGGTCATCAGAGCAGGACCTGGCTCCTGCTGACCCTCAGAGCATCATTACTGCTGTGGCTGAGTCTGAAGCACTACTTCCCAGACATGACAGCCTCTTGATGTTAACGTGGCAGAGCAAGGGGATTTTAAGCAAGTCTGCAAGAGCAAAGTGTAAAGGAGGATGGGGAGGTGGTGGTGGGGTGCGTGTGTTAGACATTGGTGGTGATGTCGGGGTGCAGAGAGCGCTGGTGCATTCAGAGGGGTGAACTGAACTCAGTGACATGAAGCAGTAGAGAGTCCACTAAACCAGAGTACTGGCCTTTTGAGTCAGCGTCAATTCAAGGCTACTGTTCTCTAGAACATCAGATCAACTTTTTCTTTTGCATCCTTGGCACTGTATCGCTGACATAATTTTTCCCCCAGATATGAGTCATGTTTGCTCTCGGCTGAGCCCCCTCACCTTTCCATCCCTCTCACTCTTCGCACTAATCCACCAGCACCTGGATTCCCCCGTACTGTTCCACCTGCGCTGGGTGGGAGTGCAGGCTGCTAAAACCACAGCCAACCTCCTCTGCACCTTCCCCTTTTCTTGCCTGGCATTTATTTTTCACACGAAAACCACCTGCAGTGGGACATAACAATTTTTTCTCAGTCTTTTAACTCTGGTCAAGTTTTCTTCAAAATACATGTTTTTAACCAGTTTGAGGGAGAACAGGCTTTAGTCTCATTTGTGTCCCCAAAATATCCAGCCACAGGCAAGGCTGCCCAAGCCTCACTTTTGGAAGGAGCATTGCAGGTAGATGTTTCAGAGTTCACATGAAGACTGGCGGTTGGCACACAAACGCCAAGAGACACCGTCAGCTTCAGCAGACTCTGCTGTGCCAGGAGTTCAGAAACCCAGGGTGCAGAAGGCAGAGCAATGCTAACACTTCCCTGGGGAGACGCTGCTTTTCAGCCCCTGCTGTTACCTGGCTCAGAGTGACAACATCAAAATTCTGATTGGTGATCCAGATTTCCAAGCCTTTGGGCCAACCATTGCTACTACAGATCATCAGTCCATGGAGTGACTCAGTAGGCTTAGTCACAGAATCACAGAATGTTTGGGGTTGGAAGGGACCTCTGTGGGTCATCTAGTCCAGCCCCCCCTGCCGAAGCAGGGTCACCTACAGCAGGCTGCACAGGACCTTGTCCAGGTGGGTCATGAATATCTCCAGAGAAGGAGAATCCAGAACCTCTCTGGGCAACCTGTTCCAGTGCTCCATCACTCTCAGAGGGAAGAAGTTCTTCCTCATGTTCAGATGGAACTTCCTCTGCTTCAGTTTGTGCCCGTTGCCCCTTGTCCTGTCGCTGGGCACCACTGAAAAGGGTCTGGACCCATCCTCATGACACCCACCCTTCAGATATTCGTAAGTATTTATAAGGTCCCCTCTCAGCCTTCTCTTCATCTGGCTAAGCAAGCCCAGCTCCCTCAGCCTTTCCTCATAGGAGAGATGTTCCAGTCCCCTCATCATCCTTGTAGCCCTCTTCTGGACTCTTTCCAGTAGCTCCTCATCTTTCTTGAACTGGGGAGCCCAGAACTGGATGCGGTACTCCAGAAGGGCCTCACTAGGGCAGTGTAGAGGGGGAGGAAAACCTCCCTCAACCTGCTGGCCACAGTCCTCTTAATACACCCCAGTCCTTCTCCCCTCATCTGAAACCAGACGTGGAAAGGAAAATCTCTGCAGCTTTCCCTGTGAATTTGCTTCCCAGTGCGGCATGGACTTTCGAGACCCCATTTCACTGCGTCCTTTCATTCTCCTCTCCAACTAAGCCTGAGTGTGAGCAAGACAGTGTGATTGGATTGCATTTGAGAAAGTCATACGTGAAGTGAGCGAAACATGCTGCCAAAATTCCACCCCGCTTATGGGAAATGAGAGGATTGTATTTCATTTTGCAGTTCACCCAGCTGAATCCCAAAGCCTACGGCTGCCCGGAAAGCTCAAGCACTTTTTTCTAGTGACAATTTACAAACTCAGAACACAGACATGCTGTAACAAAGCAATCTCCAGCTGCACTCTCACCGTAAAAGATACTGTGCGGCAGTCTCTGCTCTCTGCTTGCTCACAAAGTTTCTCCTTCACAGTCTCTTCATCATCAGACACCAACAACTACTCTGTCAGCCAATGGCAAAGAGTATTTGAAAGTATTTCTTCACAGACACTGAGTCAATAGCTCCTCTGGCATAAACTCCCTGTGACTGTATTCAGGTAGGGCTATAGAGAAACCTTTTTTGGGGGGGAATAAAAACCAAAGCAAGACTTCTGTTCAGAATGAGCTGAAGTGATCTGAATCCATTCAGCAGCAATTCCCCTTTTCTGCACTTTTTTCTCCTCCCACAAGCAAATCCATGCCCAGTTTGACTTGGGGACCCCTCCATTTAAGTCCTCTCTGCCAGACTCGAACCATCAATATCTAAGTTCCCCAGTGACACACTCAGATGGGGAGGGCACGCGACTGAGATTTTTTACTTCCCTCCTCTGGGAGTATTGACTCCAGAAAAATCCTGCTGATTTACACTGATTTAGCTCTGCTCTACTCTTTCTCCAGCTCTTGAGGAAAAATATCGAGGGCAAAAAAAATTAAAAAGTGAAATAGATGAAAACTTCTTTTTCTATAGCATGAATACTTCTGTTCTGAATTCTAAACAAGCTCCCAGGACATTGAGGTTGTTTTTGTTTTCCTTGGTACCAGTGCTCAGAAACACACCAGGAACACCCACTGACCTAAATGAGGTCCTAAGTACATATCTTGGTTATTATCAGGAAACTGCAACGATGAAGAGGATGCAACCTTCAGAAATCAGGTGGTTTCTGATGAAGGGAAATTGGTGAAGCACAATTATGGTAAACAAAAGCAAAACAAACTAACAGCATCCGTGAAACAGGTACTAAAACCTATTATCCTTGTTTACAATAAAGTTCTCCATCAAAGCAAAGGGATCAAGTGCTTTCTAAACCTAGATATATCCATTTGTAGAGCATCGCTAAGCGCCTACACCTAATTGCATCTTCCTGGCAGAAGAACTTGATTTTTGTTTCAGAGCTTTGTACCATTCAAGACTAAGTGAATTCTCACTAGTGCTGTTCAAGGTTAGAGGCCAGAACTTCTAGTGATGGGATAATCCAGTTATTAAGGCTATTAAGGCCTTAGCCTGCAATATAAGACACCCCAGGTTTAATTCCCTGGTCTTCTAGGCTTCCCATGCCATGTAATTACTTATAATTATTTATGTCGCTGCAGTATTTGAGCGCTCTGATTTTCCAGAGCTCTTAATGTCACGGGTTAGAAAGCACTGTCACAACTGTAAACCAGTGAGCTCGAGTTCACTTTTTGTTGGAGGCAAACACAGTAGTGATTAGAAGATGCTCACATGGTAATAATGCTGCATCTAAGAGAAATAATATTTGCACCAGAAGTCTGTGAGAAAAAAATCTGCATATTGAGCAGCTAGAAAATCTACCGCCTTTCTTCATGAAACAGCCATAAGGGAGCAAAAAACCCAGGTTCACCACTCTCACCACTATACTGATGCCTAAAAATACTGACCAAACATTATCAGTACACTGCAAATATAATCTCTCAGCAGTGATGACATTTGTTATCATTCAAAAGAAATTAAAGTGTGTGGGTTTTTTCTCACTTCAGTCTAGAGCCCCAGACAATCTCATGACAGGATGTTTCCCTCCCATTAAAGCCAACACGCTCTGATGCCTCTGCAAGCTGAGCACGAGCAAGGGAGGAGGAAATGAGGAGCTCTTCTAGCGAGCACCTCTTGAATCCAAAAGCAGCTGCTATGAGGTTGCACAAATTCAGTCTGTAGCCAACTATCATCAGTGCTGTAAAACATGATGCACAAGTCAACACCAGGTAGCAGCCACTCAGGGAACAGAAACACAAAAGAACTGAAGGTCCAGTAAAAATACCAATTGTGACTTCCCACTAGTTGATCACAAGGCTCTTGGTTAATGCCCTGAATTTCAGCCTTTTTCCCAAAGCAGACATAGCGTAGAGCTTCCCTCGAGCAACACGCGCATTTCAGAGAGGCAGTTTTGCTTTCATTTGGGTTTCACCAGGAACACGTGATACAGCAGACAAGCAGAGTGGCCCGAGAGGTGATCTTTTTTAGGCAAGTAACCAGCAAGTGCTAAGCTGGCTGTGCAGTTTAGGGGACACTCAGTTGATCTCTGTTCAAATCCTCAGCTCCCTCCTCAACTCCGGCCCTCCTTCTCCAGTGCCTCTCATCATGCTGCTTGCCTGTTAATCACAGAAGGGACCTAAGGCAAAAAGTTGGACTTTGAACACAGGCTAGAAAAGCCTGGGGTGACTGCAGCTTGCGCTGGCTGTTCCTGGGAGGTTCCTATCAGAATTGGGAACATAAGCATTTCAGCAAGAGGCTAAACCACAAATCATATTTTATTACACGCTGAATTCCTGTTACGATGAGTATCTGTCTGACCACATTTTACCTCCGACTCATACGTATGCAAGATACCTGCAACAAATCCACTCTGCTATTACTTGTCACTGCAGAAGATGAATTGGCTCAGGCATTCAAGAGTCCCAATCCAACAACACAAACACTGCTCCAGAAGCTGCAATGAGTCTGAACTCCATGGTTTTTTATAATTTTAAATGTGTTGCAGGTTATTTCCAAAACCCAAGAGGGCCTTCAGCACGACAAACGATCGCTCCTGAGCACAACCTGTCATTTCAAAGCACAACCCTTTGCCTCCTCAAGAAGTGGGTTTTACCCTCCATTGATTTCTGTGGAACTTATTAGATGCATTTTCAGCTACAGAAAGTAGTTGCTCAGTTCATACCCAACAGAAACCTTCCAGCAGAAAACTTCCAGATTCTCACTACTAAAGATCTGATGAAAACAAACTCTCCTCTTTCCTTTAAACGGTCTCATCATTTGTTAACCCATTTCTTTGAGTCAGTGTTCTACAAGTGACTATAAATTACTATCCTATCCAACTGTTTCTTAGATCCTATGCTACCACAATATTTAGTAGTATCCAGTCTTAAATGCACCTTTGTTCACAGTGCTTTTGTAAGGAAAGGGAATACTCTGATCCCGCTCTCTCCAAAGGGTCCTTAGAGATGTTCAGTGACTCAATCAGGGGCAGGAAGAAGTCAGTAGCAGAACAGCCAAGTTAGGTCTCCTGATTCGTAGGTCAACACGCTCGTCATTTAATCACCTTTCGATTCATTACAGTAAAGTCAGGCAGTTTCAGTGCACTAGGCACTGTTTGTACATGCACAGCCTGAAATCTTAAAAAGCTTCATTCCCGTGTCACAGGCAAAGATGTGAGGCACGTGGATAAGAGAGCTCCTGGGAAAATACAGGAATACGTGGTAGAAAAAGGACTAAGCGCAGCCAGCAACAGCTCTCCTCAAACTGTTTGCTGTACAGCCCCATTTTTTTCCTCCCAAACACACAAAAATCAAAACTCTGTCCTTGTATGCAGAGAGACAGCGATCCCTGGGCAATGGCTGGTATGACCAACAGTCAGAACAAAGGGTTATCATGAGGCTGCCACTTCTTCGCCGCTCCAGTCGCATGGAAATCATACGGCTGCTACTCATCAAATACTGGGTATACCTGCTGTTTCTGCTCTGGAAGATGACCGTATGTTATAAACCATTAAGTCAGCAGGGGAATGCCCAGACACGCAGACATGCACACACGTTGCTTGACAAGTTGGTTGCTGAACCGTATAAAGGACGTAACTATTCAAACACACTCAAGTGTGGCAGGATTTTTTTTTGTTTACTCTTCAATCCAAGATAAGGAAAGGGTCAGGGTCAAGGCAACCGCGATTTCTGAATGCCCACAGCCCAGCCCTGTTTTCTTTTGCTGGATTTAGGCTGAAGAAAGCCAGGACAGAGAGCATGCAAATAGTCAAGGGAACTCACAGCTTTGAGGATTGCCACTGCGTCCTGCTGGAGCCACGTTGGGTAGACGACTTCGTCATTCAGAATGGCCTCGAAGAGGTCGTCCTCGTTCTCTGCCTCAAAGGGTGCGTGGCCGCACAGCATCTCGTACAGCAGCACGCCCATGGCCCACCAGTCTACGTCAGGGCCATACAGCATCTCTTGCAGGATCTGAAGAAGGGATGGGAAAGAAATGTCAACCTTGGAGCTTCTTAAACTGAGCAGGGGAAGAAAAAGGATTTAGAAACATGAATGGAGAAGTTCTTGCTACGTCCTAACAGTGCGCTCTGCTAGGCTGGCTGTATGTCCAGGCACATATAGGTGATCGCAAGCTGGGAACCTCCCGATCAGCACAAAGGTGCATCAGATGCATTAAACAAGGGCTGAACTAGCTTGGCTTCTCGCAGAGTCACCTGGGAAACAAGCCCTTAGAAATAATTCTAGAGCTTAGCAGGAGGAGAAGGGGCATTTCAGGAAAACTGGCTGAGCCTCAGAAGTGGCAGAGCAGCCATGTGTGCGGGTTGACACCACTTTTCCCTTGTCTCTGGGAAGGAAATGCTTACCCAGCTCCAACGGCAAGGCTTACAGCTGGAGAGGGGAAGGAGCACAAGGGTGCGAGAAAGGCACAAACACCAACCACAGACAAAAATTCAATTGTGTTGAAGAAGGACCTGAAACCCTGTCAGAACATCTGGCAGCATATGGAGGGCAGCTGTTCCTTAAAGAGGTGTTTATTAATTTTGTAGTGAGACTGGGGAATGACACGGAAGGGGAGGAGGTAGAAAAAGGAACTGCGAAACGAGGGAGAATTCAATCTCCTTTCAAATCAAACTGGGCCAGTATCTGTATCTGCCTCTCAAGGTTTTTGCAGCTGTGCCTCCATTTTTCACCTTACGCTTCCTAAAGAAAAAGACGGGCTTATCTTGGTGTCTACAGCAGACTGAAGATTTACCCATGCTTTGCCTGCATAAGCGAGTAATACAAGCATGCACCTAGGAGGAAACCTCGCACCCGGCAGTCAGATAAGGTGTAACTAAAGACACCAGAGAGTACGCTTGCTGCTCCAAAGCTAACCTATGCTTTTGATATTGTAACCAAGGTTTCCTGGCCAAAGAAAGGTTTCCAATACCTCTGGAGCGATGTAGTCTGGTGTACCACAGAAGGTGGCTGTGGTAATGCCACTGTGAATGCCCTCTTTGCACATTCCAAAGTCTGCCAGCTTGCAGTGACCCTCGTAGTCCAGTAGCACGTTGTCCAGCTTCAAGTCCCTGCAACGAGAATCGTCCACCGAGTCGCTACGTGCTTGGAGCAGCCCCAGCACAAATGGAGGCAGCGTCCCAGGCCTCAGAAGCTTAACCTGTAAACTGGACAAGCC
The DNA here is from genome assembly GCF_030867145.1 of Opisthocomus hoazin. Taxonomy (NCBI): domain Eukaryota; kingdom Metazoa; phylum Chordata; class Aves; order Opisthocomiformes; family Opisthocomidae; genus Opisthocomus; species Opisthocomus hoazin. Next base: position 66,219,462 of record NC_134420.1, on the reverse strand, counting down.
TCATCATCATAAAAAAATAAACAGAAGTCATGCAGGAGGGGTTTTCTTTTGCTTCATCTGTTACAAAAGGGAGGGAGGAACAAACACCTTTCTGCTGAACTGCATTTAATATGGGCAGGTGCTATATGAGTTCTCCCACATGGCTTTCCAAACACACCACAAGCCCGGCTGGCAGAGCTCCTGCTCATTTAGCTCTGGGACTCACTGGAGGAGAGGTTGCCTGAGCTGTCAAATTGTGTAACGATGTTATGATGCAGCAAAACGCACCGCACGGGATGTGCTCTGATTCAGCAAAGCGCTGTGCTGGGAGCATGCAGCTGAAGCCAGGGAGGTGTGCGAAGCCTCTTCAGATTCCCTCTTCTCCTGAGCTGGGGGAGGTGAAGTCCCAGACTTCCCCGTATCGGGGCAAGCCTGACTGATAACATTCCAGGTGGGGTTTATCCAAGCTGAGAAGAAAAGAAACTCCCTGCCCACATCGTGCCACGTGGGCAGGGTGAATCTTCAGCCAGCACAGGATGCCTCCACCACAAGGCAAAATCTTAAAGTCCTCCAGGTGTGTCGATTCCAGCAGGGCTGCACTAATGTAAGCAGTGAATGTCCCCTGTAGTGCTCATTGGGGTGGGGACCCCCTTGCCACAGTCACAAGAGACCTGCAGCCAAACACTGTACTGTACAAGCTGCAGAAAGGCACATTTTCCATTATGTCACCTCTAACAGCCCGGGAGCTCCTCATCAGAAGCAAAGCTGCCAGAATGACAGAGCCCTAACAAAGCTTATCAGCTTGCCTGACCTTGAGATTGCCTGAGGGTGTAGCCTGCAGTCAGCAGTGCCGTCAGGAACATGACCAGAAAGCACGGGGTCATCTGCAGACTTAGGCAATGCCTTCCTAAAAAACATAGACCAGCTCACAGCACCACTGCTTTTCAGCTGCCAGGCAAGCTCCAGGCACCGTCACAGATGGAGGAAAGGAGCTATGATGGGAGATCTGTGCAGCACAAATAGGTCACAGTTCAGTTTTTGAACCTTCTCGGGTATTGGCCCAAGAGTCGCAGAGAGCCCTCACAGCAGCTCTGAGGCAGGGAAGTGCTGCTATCGCCATTTTACTGAAATGAAGGACACCTTATAGGCTTAGACAAAGCCACTTTCAAAGTCATTCAGATGCCCAGATAAGGATCAAATAACTAAACACATCTGAGGGTCTCAGGGCCCCTTTATGAAATCCATGCTGGAACTTGATCCATTTTGCCCTCTGGTTCAACATCTATTTCTCTGGAAGGAGAAGCAATGGGGAGGGTGGTAACATAGGTGGTGGCATATTCATATCAATATGAAAACCTATGGGAGAGCTGAAATCTGAATTCAGCTTTATCCTGTTCATCATCTGTCTACGATCTTAAAGTGAAAATGAGGTGGTCAGCTGCCCCGTTGTGCATTGGCATTTCTACAGCCCATACCACCACCAGGAGCCTCTCTGCAGCTTGAGACAGCTCTCCCTTAACTTCATCGTTGCAGTGGAAAGACCAATGACACATTGTGCTACACAATCAGAGCCACATCCTGTCCTAAAGTGACAAGCAAAAGTATTATTAGCCTCTTCTGAACGGATGCGAAAGCAAGGGATAGAGGTTAAAAAATTTGTCCATGTCTCCCAGAGCCAAGACTGAACACCAGCTTCCTGAATTCCAGCTCTGAATCTTAATCACAAGATCGTACATCCTCTCTCTCCAACTTTAACATGGCATGGAAACACAAGTCAGCAAAAACCCCTCTGCAACGATGCTGTCCTTCCCAGCAGGCCCACCAGCTACTTGGTGGTCAGTCAAATTTGGATGCCAAGGACAGTGCCCACGCCTGTCTTCTGCTGCAGTGCTTGCTCTGGGTGGGATGCTCAGCAGGAGACACTTTTTATTCCCCTTCCGAGAATCAAAAACGGCTGCTAAGGCACGCGGGCAAAGGCTCATCTTGGAAGGGCTCTAGGCGAGCACAGTGAGAGGTATTGTACGTGCTCGCCCATGACAGTACACCTTCAGCAGCAGCTTACAGCCAAAGCTCCGTTGCTCTTCCCTGTGGTTCCTGGCAGAGCAGGGAAGCCCTCCGAGCATGAAGGCAGGCCTTGTTCCCAGGAATCTGCAATGATGTGGTTGAAACACGCAGTTTATTCTCGGCTCGGTTTTAATGCAGCAAACAACTTTTCAGTCCTGTGCCGACCTGACTGTTGGGGGATGCCCCAAAGGTGCGACTGGAAAGGGAATTTTGGTGAACCTGCTTGGAGGTCCCCCTCCCAAATCTCCCCTCACTCCCCAGAACTTCCGCCACGTCCTGGCACGCTTTGGGAATACCTCAACATACACCTTCCTTACATCCCAGCCAGCAGAAATACAGTCTCGTACATCGACTGAGTGTGCAGGTCACATTCACTCACGGAGACCCTGAGGAGTAGAGGCAAGAGGCAGCTCCTAGGCAGCGCCAGCTCTGCGGAGCAGACCACCAGGCACCTCGCAGCCTCTGCCCCACAGGACATGCTGCAGAAAGCCCAAAATCCCTGCTAGCTGAATATCACACAATGCTCATCATCAAGATGGCAGGAGTTTCTGCAGGTGCAAGAGCACTCTGCGCTTGCTGCGTCCTCCCAGAGAGCCTCTGAATTCATAACTGCCATTAAATTTAAACCACAGAATCACAGAATCACAGAATGGTAGCGGTTGGAAGGGACCTCTGTGGGTCATCTAGTCCAACCCCCCTGCCGAAGCAGGGTCACCTACAGCAGGCTGCACAGGACCTTGTCCAGGCGGGTCTTGAATATCTCCAGAGAAGGAGACTCCACAACCTCCCTGGGCAGCCTGTTCCAGTGCTCCGTCACCCTCAGAGTGAGGAAGTTCTTCCTCATGTTCAGACGGAACTTCCTCTGCTTCAGTTTGTGCCCATTGCCCCTTGTCCTGTCGCTGGGCACCACTGAAAAGAGTTTGGCCCCGTCCTCCTGACACCCACCCTTCAGATATTTATAAGCATTTATAAGGTCCCCTCACAGCCTTCTCCAGGCTGAACAAGCCCCTCAGCCTCTCCTCGTAGGAGAGACGCTCCAGCCCTCTCATCATCTTTGTAGCCCTCCGCTGGACTTTCTCCAGTAGCTCCTCACCTTTCTTGAAGTGGGGAGCCCAGAACTGGACACAGTACTCCAGATGGGGCCTCACTAGGGCAGTGTAGAGGGGGAGGAGAACCTCCCTCGACCTGCTGGCCACACTCCTGCATCCCAGGATCCCATTAGCTTTCTTGGCAGCCAAGGCACACTGCTGGCTCATGGTCAACCTGTCGTCCACCAGAACACCCAGGTCCCTCTCCACAGAGCTGCTCTCCAGCAGGTCCGCCCCAAGCCTGTACTGATGCATGGGGTTGCTCCTCCCCAGGTGCAGGACCCTGCACTTGCCCTTGTTGAACCTCATCAGGTTCCTCTCTGCCCAACTTTCCAGCCTGCCCAGGTCACGCTGAATGGCAGCACAGCCTTCCGGTGTATCTACCACTCGTCCCAGTTTGGTGTCGTCAGTAAACTTGCTGAGGGTACATTCTAACTCTTCATCCAGGTCACTGATGAAGAAGTTAAACAAGACTGGGCCCAGTACTGACCCCTGGGGGACACCACTAGTTACTGGCCTCCAAATAGACTCAGCGCCGCTGATGACAACCCTCTGAGTTCTGCCATTCAGCCAGTTCTCTATCCACCTCACCCACCATTCATCCAGCCCACACTTCCTGAGCTTCCCTAGGAGGATGTCATGGGAAACTGTGTCAAAAGCCTTGCTGAAACCTAGGTAGACAACATCCACGGCTCTCCCTTCGTCTACCCAGCCAGTCATGTCATCGTAGAAAGCTATCAGATTGGTCAGGCATGATTTCCCCTTGGTGAATCCATGCTGACTACTCCTGATAACCTTCTTTTCCTCCACTTGCTTGATTATGACCTCCAGGATAAGCTGCTCCATCACCTTTCCCAGGATGGAGGTGAGGCTGACCGGCCTGTAGTTCCCTGGGTCCTCCTTCTTGCCCTTTTTGAAGATTGGAGTGACATTGGCCTTTCTCCAGTCCTCGGGCACCTCTCCTGTCCTCCAGGACCTCTCAAAGATGATGGAGAGTGGCTCAGCAATGATATCCGCCAGCTTCCTCAGCATTCGTGGGTGCATTCCATCGGGGCCCATGGATTTGTGGACATCCAGATCACTTAAGCGATCCCTCACACAGTCCTCCTCGACCAAGGGAAAGTCGTCCTCTCTGTAGGCTTCTTCTCTTACCTCCGGGGCCTGGGATTCCTGAGGGCCAGTCTTAGCACTGAAGACTGAAGCAAAGAAGGCATTCAGTAGCTCTGCCTTCTCCGCATCCTCCGTCACCAGGACACCCGCCTCTTTCAGCAGCGGCCCCACATTGTCCCTAGCCTTCCTTTTGCTGTTGATGTAGTTGAAGAAGCCCTTCTTGTTGTTTTTGACATCTCTTGCCAGCTTCAATTCCAGGTGGGCCTTGGCCTTCCTCATCACATCCCTGCATGCTCTGACCACATTCCTGTATTCCTCCCAAGTGGCCTGCCCCTCTTTCCACATTCCATGGACCTTTCTCTTCTGCCTGATCTCTGCTAGAAGCTCCTTGTTTAACCATGCAGGTCTCCTGCCTCCTTTGCTCAATTTCTTTCTCAGGGGGATGCAGCGCTCCTGAGCATGGAGGAAGTGGCGTTTAAACAGTGACCAGCACTCTTGGACCCCCCTGCCTTCGAGAGCCCTGACCCATGGGATTCCTCCAAGTAGCTCCTTGAAGAGGCCAAAGTTAGCCCTCCTGAGGTCCAAGGTTTTGATCGTACTTATCGCCCTGCTTCCTCCACGCAGGATCTGGAACTCAACAATTTCATGGTCACTGCAGCCGAGTCTACCTCCGACCTTCACATCCTCCACCAGTTCCACCTTGTTTGTTAATACAAGGTCCAGCAGAGCGCCTTTCCTTGTTGGTTCCTCCACCACTTGCATCAGAAAGTTATCATCGATGCTCTGTAGGAACCTCCTGGATTGCGCCTGCCTAGCTGTGTGGTCTTCCCAGCTGATGTCAGGATGGTTGAAGTCCCCCATGAGAAACAGGGCCTGTGACTGTGAGGCTGCTTGCAGCTGCCTGTAGAAGGCCTCATCAACTTCCTCCTCCTGGTCAGGTGGCCTGTAGTACACACCCACCGTAATGTCACCCTTATGAGCCTCTCCCTTAATTCTAACCCACAAGCTTTCAACTTGTTCCTCATCTGCCCCCAGGCCAAGCTCAATGCATTCCAGTTGCTCCTTCACATACAGAGCAACTCCCCCACCTCTCCTTGTTGGCCTGTCTTTCCTAAAGAGTCTGTAGCCATCCATGACAGCATGCCACCCATGCGAGTTGTCCCACCACGTTTCTGTGACGGTGACCAAGTCGTAGCCGTCCTGCTGTATAGTGGCTTCCAGCTCCTCCTGTTTATTGCCCATGCTACGTGCGTTGGTATAGACACAGTTGAGCTGGGCTGTCAATCTCACCCCTGACCGTGGCACACCAAGTCTGGGCTCATCCCTAGTGAGGTGGGCTATGACTCCTTCCCCCTTCGAACCTAGTTTAAAGCCCTCTCAATGAGCCCCACCAGCTTGTGGCCAAGAATCCTTTTTCCCCTTTTGAGATAGCTGAGTTCCATCTGTCGCCAGCAGGCCCGGTGCTGTGTACGCCTCCCCATGATCAAAGAAACCAAAATTCGACCGATGGCACCAGTCTCTGAGCCATCTGTTAACCCATTGAGTTTTCCTGCCCCTTTCAGTGCTGTTCCCTGCCACTGATGGGATGGAGGAAAACACCACCTGCGCCCCTGATTCCTCAACCAGTCGCCCCAGTGCCCTGAAGTCCCTTTTGATGGCCTTGGGACTTCTCTCTCCAATCTCATCCCTGCCAACCTGCATTACCAAGAGGGGGTAATAACCAGAAGGCCGCACCAGACCAGGGAGTTTCTTAGCAACATCCCTAACCCGGGCCCCAGGGAGGCAGCAGACTTCCCTGTGGGATGGGTCCGGTCGGCAGATCGGGCCCTCTGTTCCCCTCAGAAGGGAATCACCTATGACAATGACCCTCCATTTTTTCTTAGTCGAGGCAGTCGTAATACGTGGGGCTGACCGACTCGTCCTAGGCAACCCCCTGGATGGAGCCTCACCTTCACCCATATCCTCTGTGGCCAGTCCCTCACATTCCAGAGCCCCGTATCTGTTGCTTAAGGGCAACTGGGCAGGTGAGGGAGGCCGGGAGGGGATTCGCTTGCCCCCCCAAGCAGGGACCCGTTTCCATTCCCCCCCATCTCTTGGGCCCCCTCTTTCTGCTCGGTGCCTCCTGTTGAGTGAGTACAGTTTTCACCACACAAGGCAAATCTCCGGCCCTTTGGCTTCTCTATACTGCACGTTAAATCCATTAAGAGCGCCTGTTGTCTACTCCTGCAGTTGGGACAATGGCTTCTCCTGACTTCTTTCCAGCAACGCGAAATCCAAAACTTGCATTTTCTATTTTCACATAACTGGTAACATGTCATTAATCTGCTCGCGCTTGCTCAGGCTCTCTGGCTACGTGCGGATCGTTTTAGAAGAGGACCTCCCGTGACCAAACAAGAATGATCTTCGCTTGGCAAGGCCACAGAAGATGGCCCCACGCATCCCCCTCGGATCAGGTCTCAGGGGCCAGGACAGTGGCAGGCTCAGCCACATGGCTCCTCTGGAGCCCACTCTCTCCAGCTGTCCCGTAAGATAATTTTCTGGGAAAGCTGTGGTTTGGTCTCATGTTTGAGCATTTGTCTCGAGCGGTCCCAGCAGTTGTAAGCTCTGTACTTGCTGCTAGACGCTGACAGGTCTCCCCACGCGTCGCATCCCACAAATCAGCAGAGCCACAAGAGAGGAAAAACACTGACAGGTTTCTGAGATTTACAAGGAGCTCTTCATTTTTGCAGTAAGGATTCCGGGAAGCTGATGAAACTGGAAGTCATCCAGCTCCGAAAGCCCAAATTTACCTCATTTCCTTAATACTTGCATTTTCCATTCAATATTTTTAGCAGTTCGATGAAGCAATAACAGCGGAAAGGTTTTCTGAGGGCTGCATTTCTAAGGTTCTGCTGAGGTTCTGCCTTTCACTGGCAAACCTCCACTGGAAAACAGGCTTCATCCCGACTCAGAAAGGCAGCCTTTGTCCTCGCAGGCAGCCACGGCACATTGGCTACACCGCCTCAGTTTAGTCTAGACCCAGAAAAAATGACAAAATGAGCTGGTTCAGTGTCACTCGCTGGAAGAAGTGTTCTTTATATATATATGCCGCTTGAGTTTAACATTTGTAAAAAAAACAAAATTACAATTGCAGATGATCCAGTCCTTTCCTGAAGCATCTGTCAAATGCTATTTCCCTGCACCAGGGAGTTTTGCCAGTGAATAGGTGTTATACACGTAACCTGCCACTTGCTCTGCTCAGATTGTCTCACTCGTGACGCAGAAACTATATTTGAAAGGATGAACTTCGGGGTTTATTTTTTCTCTTTTGGTTTCACCACCCTATGTTGTAAGGGCTGTGCACGTAGTAAGGATCTTCTCTGCAGGAGTAGTGGTGGCATAAACTAGCTTCCAGTTCCTACGCCTCGGCTTGAGGTTCTCCCAGGTTTGGTAACTCCAAAGATCCAGTTTAAAGCTCACAACAGCCTGCTGTTCCCACCTCCATGCAAATCATTCAGTCATGAAAGATGGAGGTACAGAGCAGTGGGAGCTAGCCACATACATAGATGCGACTAGTGTAATACTCCAGCCAAGGTTAAAAAAAGAAATACAGACAATTAAAAATAAAATCCCCAAACCTGGAATTAGCTACACGAATACTTTTTGCATTTCTGGATGGGAAAATTTTGCTTTTTCAAGTCTTCAGCACGCAAGGCCATTTAGACACTCCTTCAGAAACACCTTTGGGTTGAGCAAACATCATTCAAACCCCCCTTGCTAGTAGTGAGTAATTTTGATTTTTCTCCACTTCTGCTGAAATCATTTTACTACACAGAAACACTGAAATCTCCAGCACGACAGAGAAAAATGTGTTTCTATGGCCTGCTCTGGTAGCGAAAGCACTACATGTTTCCAAATCCTGCTCCAGTGAAACTATAATTATTTTTTGCAAAATGAAGCGACTTCAACAGAGGAGAATGAAAGACACACAACCTGTGGCATACCGCAGTTGGTAAGATATTTATCGGAGAGGTAGGATTTTTCAAGCTTGGAGGCCTTGCTCCAAATGCAGTGGACAACAGATTTAAACCAGTATTTTGATTAAATAAGGAGGAGAACAGATGGAGGTCTCAGTTTTATGTAAAGCCCTAAATACTCATGTGAAGCTATCATTTCCCATTTTCCTTTCCATTCATTAATAACACCCAAACCAAAACATTTATTTTACTTGAAACCAACACTCATGAGCTGCAAAAAAAATATTGTTGCTTTACAAAAGCCCTAACAATTATTTTGGGCCCACAAAATCTGAAACAATTTTATGTCTGTCTTTCCACACCAAATCTTGGAGACTCACTAAACTCAAAGCAAATAATTATTTTCACAATTCTGTTCCCCCTGGCTTAGGACTAGGGACCTCCACACTTCGTTCCCAAGATTTCATACCATGTTGGGAATTAAGGCTATTTCCAATCCTCTGTGCCTTGGGTTGTAGAGAGCTTGTTTAAAAATTCCATCACAGAAAACTGTTCACATTTCTCACATGTTTCTAGTAACAGCCAAACATTATTTATTTTTATGGTCTAATAACTTTTTATAACCAGAAACTCATATTCTCACAGCATCAAGGAAGACTTAAGCAAACTTCCTAAGCAGTGGCAAAGCTGAGCGTCAGCAGGCAGCAGTAAATACAGGCTAAAGAAGACACCTGCAATATATCATCCAGAGGGACCTGGACAGGCTCGAGCAGTGGGCCTGTGTGAACCTCATGAGGTTCAACAAGGCCACCTGCAGGGTTCTGCATGTGGGTTGGGGCAACCCCCGCTATCAATACAGGCTGGGGGGTGAAGGGCTTGAGAGCAGCCCTGCCGAGAAGGACTTGGGGGTGCTGGTGGATAAAAAGCTGGACATGAGCCACCAATGTGCGCTCGCAGCCCAGAAGGCCAACCATGCCCTGGGCTGCATCAAGAGAAGCGTGGCCAACACGTCGAGGGAGGGGATTCTGCCCCTCTGCTCCACTCTGGTGAGACCCACCCGGGAGTCATGCGTCCAGCTCTGGAGCCCTCAGCACAAGAAGGACATGGAGCTGTTGGAGTGGGGCCAGAGGAGGCCACAGCAATGGTACGAGGGCTGGAGCACCTCTGCTGTGAGGAAAGGCTGGGAGAGTTGGGGCTGTTCAGCCTGGAGAAGAGAAGGCTGCGGGGAGACCTTAGAGCAGCCTGCCAGTACCTGAAGGGGCCTGTAAGGAAGATGGGGAAAATATTTTCAGCAGTGCTTGTTGCAATAGGACAAGGAGTAATGGCTTTAAACTAAGTGAGGGTAGATTCAGACTAGATGTAAGGAAGAAATTTTTTACCATGAGGGTGGTGAAACACTGGCACAGGTTGCCCAGAGAGGTAGTGGAGGCCCCATCCCTGGAAACATTCAAGGCCAGGTTGGACGGGGCTCTGAGCAACCTTGTCTGGTTGAAGACATCCCTGCTCACTGCAGGAGGGGTGGGCTAGATGGTCTTGAAAGGTCCCTTCCAACCCAAAGCACTCTATGATTCTACAATTCTATGAACCTGGTCTAGTGGAAGGTGTCCCTGCCCATGGCAGGGGGGTGGAATGAGATGATCTTCAAGGTCCCAACCCAAACCGTTCTATGATACTCTACCAGAGCTAAGACATAAAAACCCAGGCTGAGCTGCTGATGTTTGCTTAGTTGCTACCACATCTTCAGAGTACGGGGAAATATTGAAATCACAAATGAAAACCTGGGTTGCTGGCCTCTGAAAAAGGGAGCCACAAAGCAGAGATCAGAAAAAGATCGAGCTGCACTGAGCTGGAGAAAACCAGTTTGAAATCCTGAGTTTTGCTGCCAAATAAGAGGACGAGCTGCTGTTCCCTTCCAGCCTCGGAGGCTTCCTCTAATTCGACTCCTGTCACACTTTAAAGGGGAAAATCAGGATAGCTGGAGCTTACAGAGGGCACCCTCCCGGGCGCAGAACCAAGCAAAGTACCAGAGGTAAGACTCAGCATTGTTACACAGCACACAACCAGTGTGCACCACTTACTTACACCGCTGCTTGGGGCTGACATGCTGAGATGGAAGCGTTGATTTACGTGTCCACAGCTTCACAACACAATCCCTAAATCCTGCGGGATTCAGTCCATGCGCTGTGTCCTTCCAGGCACTGCACAAAGTAACATCAAAATACAGCACGGGGACTGCAAAACATAACTTCAGCTCCTTGTTTTCTTGAAAAACGTTCTCTTGGGTAAAGAAAATGTTCCTCCTAGTTTCCAATCAACTTCTGAGGTGCAAACCTGTTCAGACCACCAGCGTGTATGTAGACAGTCCAACTACAGCAGGCGTACCGCAACTTGCAGTGCAACACAACAGGACAGAAACGAGGGGAAGATCTCCACAGCTATTTGTAATTCATAATTACCAGAAAGTAGGAATGAAAAGTAGCGAGGTGCCCTTCTCCACTGTCCTAACAACCAGAAGTTGTTTTCAAAAGCTGACCACACTTCAGTGCTTAGGGACTGTAAATACAGCCACAGCGGCTCCACACTGAACTTCTGCATTTCTCAGAAACAAAGCAAAAGTAGAAACATGACATAATGATACAAAAATCCAACTCAGACCCAGGATAAATGCTATGAGCAAGTGAAACTCCATTGAACACTCATTGCTAGGCCATGTAACAGAAGACAGCCGCCTGTCCTTGACTTTGTGCAGCTGTGGGAGGCAGAGGAGGCTTGTGGAAGGTATCTCAGTCCCTGAACAGCTCTCCAGCCAGGACACCAGCACCATTTCTGGGGATTTTACAGCCTCATCCCACCACCGCACATCCTACAGACTCTGCAGAGGGCTGCAGAGAGGGAACATGGCAGAAGATAACAGAGCCTCACAGCTTTTCTCTGCTTCACCTAAACCACCCACACTGACACACAGAGCACAAACCTTTTGAAATGCGCTGCAGCTGCGCATTAGGGTAAAGGCACGATGGATTACGGCCACGCCGCCACCAAAGCAGGCTCCACCTCTCTTGCAGACACCAGGATGGTGCAGAGTGATGCAATATGGACTCGTGTCCAGGGTCAAGTACAAGACAAGAACGCACAGCTGAACTTCTCTGAAAACTCACCCCAGAGCACATGGCCAAGGACCGATCCGGAGGGCAAGGTGGGTGTTTGAATTTGTGCAAGACAGAGGGAGATCCTCATACCCACCTGCATCTGTGCTCTTCAGTACGTCCGAAGGCACTCTGTATCAGTCTTATGCACTCGCAGGGATGAGCCTGATGAAGCTTTAAGATACATTCTTGCTCTGCTGCTTGGGCTTCAGACTAAATCCTGACTGGCAAGCACTTGTATCCAGAAGCGCTCTGTTATTACATTTTAATCTTTAAGTCAAGCAGCCCTTCAAGCATAAGGACAAGTTTCTGCAAGCCATCTGCCTGGGTTAAGGCAGCACCATGGTTTTTTTGGCAGAGATGGGCTGGAACCCGGCGCTGCCAGCTCCCCATCTGCCTGACCTCTTCCTGCCGGTGGGTCTCTCTGGAAGCTGGTTCCCCAGACCACATCAGAGCACCAGTCCCCTCCCGGAGCTCCCCAGGCTGCCACTCCAGAGACGAAGCGGTGCCCAAGGCGCTGACTTCTCTTATGGCAAAGGAGCTGGCGTTACCTGGGATCCAAGACTGCTCTGATGGTTTGAAGCATCAGCAGCCCCACCTCCCCTCCCTCTGGGCACTTCAGAAAAGCATCTGTGGAAGCTAACACAATTACCGACATGATTTCATTGCTATTGAGATGAACAAGCATGATTCACCCTCCATTTAAATTAAAGTGGTAGGCTAAAGTATACGGGCATAGACCAAAAAAACCCTCGGCATAGCACAACAGAAAATCACAAAGCTTCCACCACGTTAGTGGGGCTGAACCCGAGCGGTACAGATCCAGTGGGACCCCACGGGTGCCCGGAGTCTGTTCAGGGTCAGGCACACTTCTAAGCTTCCCCTTTATTATATGCATGGCAGCTGTAAGAGAGCTAATGATAGTTTCCAAAGGCAGCTTTACAAGGGCAAAAAGACATTCTTGTGAAATGGGGCAGCTGAAAGCCAGAGCCATTACTGCTAAAACACAGACGCGCTGGAGATTGCTGCGTTGGAGTAATCCCAAAGATGGCGCAATCCATATATATTTATATGTCCACATTCGTGTGCGTACTTTTCTATATATATAGGTATATATGGAATATCTATATTATTTGCTGCACTTTTATGTGGGACTGTAGTCAGGAAAAAGGAGTTACACTTGAGGTATTTCCCCGAATCCAAGCGCAAACGTCCTCCCGTTTACTGCGGTAAGGGGAGAGGTGGACAGAAAAAGGCTTCGTGTCCAGCTCTTGGTATGCATGCCATGCGCTCCCGCTCCGGATGAGCCGCCAGCCTAGTCCTGCGATAGACTCCTTGGTCCCACTGGGCAGCGACACGGGAATTTGCTGGCCCTGAAACATCACTTGCTGAGTTCCTCCCAACAGAGCTTCTATTTTACCCTTGCCAGAGAAAGAGGGAAAGAGAAAAAAAAATCCAAACCACAATGCTTCTTTCTGTGAGTCCTCTTGCCTGAAGTCTTCAGAAGAGGCATATGACAGACTTGAGACCCAAATGCATGAACAAGAACCAGGTGTGGACTTATGACTGACAGTACCAAGAGAGGTTAAAACCCATAAGTTTATTATGTCACCTTGACAAAAATAGACCAACGTTGATTCGAACCCTGATACAGAAATTAAAATTAAATCCGGCTTGTGCCCATAGGTACAACATGGTCTCAACGCTTCAAGATGGAGTGAAAGAGTTACCCAAGATTAACCATCACCAACTGCCCACAGCCCACCACAGAGCTGCCCAAAGGCCCTGTCCCAGCTCCAGGCTGTCCTGGTGGGACCAGGGCAGGATCGTGTCGTTGAAAAGGCTCCTCCTTCCACTGGCAAGGAGTGACATGTCCCCATTTCACCACCATGTGCCACTAAGCCTGCCCTGGGGGAATTAAGACAGTAGCTCACACCAAAGCGACTCTCCTGAGCCCCCACTGCTTATCTCACAGCTGCCCTGAAATCCATCCTCCCCACGCTAAGGGAACATTTCACTCCAGGAAATATCAAAGAAAAAGAAATAACAATAAAGGTGGCCCTATCCCCCATGATTACGTGTGCAGATTGTCCCTGACAATGGCTTGGGCAAATAACAAACCTGTGCTAGTATTGGTAATGCCAGCAGGGCTTTGTGGGGAAGATGACAGCCCTGCATTGAACCTGTACGTCTAGCCAGGCAGACTTCTCCAATCTGATCTGGGTAAAACTGACTTTACTCTGAGCCTGATCCTGAATCTAGGGAAATCGGTGGAAAAAAGTCCTGTCACGTTCAGTCGATTTTGGATTAGGCCCTTAGAAAAAAAAAAAAAATTACTTCATTATTAAGGCTCTGAATTACAGATCCAGATTTATAAAGCTAAGGCTATAGGCAGCAATCTCCTTTCTACAATGGAACAAACAAAGCTGAAGGCAAAAGTATTCTGCATTTTTAGATGGGGTTTTTAAAAGCACTTTGCTTTGGCCTGTAGATTTCCACTGCCAAATTTACCATTAACTTTTGAAGGAGCGACACTGGGGCAGCACGGGTGCTTTTGAAAATCTCACCATCTGCACTGAATTTTTAAGCACACAGCAAAAGAGCAGTCTCAGTGCTAGTGACACATTGTGGGCACAAAACACACAGGCATCCCAGTGCTGCACAGCTGGGGGTACTGCCTAGCCCCCCTTGGAACACAGTTTAAATGTATTTCCTAGGAGATGCTGCCTTGAGAGCTGTTTCTTAAGAAACTCAGACCATCGTTGGTATCACTGATTTGCTTTTTTTCAACGACTCTGGTTAAGATGTGGGCAAACAAAGTGCTTTCCTGACTGCTCTGATCTCTCTGCTTCTCACCACAACAATCACTTCAATAGCAGCAGTGAAATCAGATGGAAGAGGTATCTGTAGGAGCCTAAAAAATGGGTCGTTATCCCAAGATTTAGTTTCTCATTTCATGTGGATTACCATTGCTATTCACTGATTACAGGTGATTCACCCAGGGCTGTGTGAGGCCCAAATATCCTGGATAAGCAGGACAGAGCCAGGTGAAATTCCTGGCTGGGCACGCCGAGCTCTCTGCAATCCTGCTCCCACTTCTGGGAAGATCCAGCTTCCTCCCAAGCTGCCTGCGTGCAGGAACCAGCGACACTGAGCTTTCTGCCAGGTCAGGTATCTAACCCATAAGTCTCTTTGGTCAGGGCTCCCTCTCCAGCTAGCAGCAGGAGACAGGTGCTTTCCCAAGGCAGTTCAGCCCCTCTAAAATTTGACTCACCAGCTGGCAAAGCTATCTAAGTTCCCATATTATGTGCCTTAGCTCGTGGCCCAATCACAAGCAAAACAGAAGTAACTTAGAGCAGGAGTCAGTCAATGCTCAGCCAACGTGGCTACCATGCACAGAAAGCTGCCAGTTCCCTTGTTCCTGTAATACATGAAGCAAATCAGAAAATGAAAATTAGCCCTGTCTTAACTGACCCTGTCTAGAAAAAGGATAGAAATGGGACCTGAATGAGGAAGGTATCTCTTTACACTGCTCACCTCTTGAGTTTTCAGCCCACAGATCTGTCAAGTCCCTGCATGCGATTCACTGCAACCCAACTGGCATCACCCCAGCCTGAAGCAGAGCGCTTTGGACCACGGAGGGCGATACCCAGTGGTATCGTGGGTCTCTGGGAATACGCCTCCTGGCATGACTCGGCTTTCTGTGGCACTGCACTAAAAGACTGCTTTCCAGTCCAAATATTACAGTACTTCCCCCAGTCAACAAGCCAGCCCCTCCACTGGCACCTACAGTCACATCCTTGCAACATGAGGACTCAGTGCCCCTTCCCTTTCATCACCCAATACGCAGAGTATCAACTCCAGACGGCAAGTTTGTGTAAGGGAAGCAAAGGGGCATTTTATGGACAGGAATGGGAATAATGACTAATTTCAGTGTGCAGCAAGCTCCAGCTAAGATGGAAATTTGGGGGTGTCACCCACAAGTAGCATGTGCCTTTCAGTTGGCTGATTCAGAGCCAGCTCATGCTGTGACTCTGTGTGTTCACTCCTCTTTCCAGGACCAGGATGCCTTGCTTACTGGAAGGTAGCTGCGATAACTGTTCTTAACTCACCCTTTTTCAGGCCAACACCACAGACTATAGCACTCTCAGATATTACTATTTTAACTGGGGAAGATCTGAAGCTGTCAGGTCCCTCTCACACAGGCCTTGACTATATGCTGGAGTATAAATCTCTTGATTATAAATCCCCTGCTGCAGGAAGAAGACACCACAAATCCTCACTGAAACTTATTTCTAATCTAAAGAGACAAGAAACAACAGGCAAACCAAGCAGAAATCATTGCTGAGATGTGTGATGACACCACACCAGATCAAAACTCAGAATTAAAGATTTTGCATCTAAACCTCCCATGTTTGCACAGGCCAGAATTGCACAACAACACGCGTTTTCTATCGCAATACAAAAGCTAGTCAACTTCAAGGCAAGATGTTTTTCAAAAAACTCCTTGTCTGTGCTTGCTAAAGGTATGCTCAGGTGACATCTAAAGTGCATTGGTTTATAGCTCATGTCCTCATCAAAGTTTAGCACACTCCACCTACAAGTCTATATTTTTATTTTGTGGCAGGAAAGCAGTTCTTAATGTTATTGACAATTCTAGTGGGTTAGGTCATCGAGTACTTCAAACTCATCTACACAGTCAAGTGCCGCTACTCTTAGACACTGTTTTCAGATACTCTCCCCGTGAATAAATAATTGATTGAGGATTAATGGAAGACTGTAGAAGCCCAGGGGAAGAAGAACAACTCTTTAATGCCCTGAGAAAAAGGTACAAAAAGTGAATTATTTTAATTTTAACGTGCTGAAATGCATCACCCACAAAAGATACATTAAAGCTAATGAATTCCTGGAACTGTCCTAGACAGGCTATGCAGACAAGAAGCAATAGATGACCAGCATCCTCTCTGCCCTTTGGGGACACCATACACGTGTTATTTACCTGTCCCCCATCTCTGTTCTTCAGCAGACTTCACAGTGCTTTACTTTACAAATGGTTTGCAAACCTCTTCATGATTTTGCACAAGAAATGATTTTACGGTAGGGTTGTGAGAGCAGAGAACACTGCATGGGGACTGGTGGTGTGGGTGTTGCAGCGTACTTTGTGCTAGACTGTAACAGGAAAGCAACCACACCGTGACACAGCAGCCACTTTCACATCAAGATTACATCCATGTGCTTTGGGAATCAGCTTTTAAACACAGGGTTACTTTCACTTCTCACCCCACATTGTCCCTGTGGTGACGTGGGAAGTACCACAGTGATACGAACGCAAACCTGGCTTGCTTCCTCTCCAGCCAATTCCTTAATTTTGTACTGGTTTTCAAGCTCTGCATTTCCATCACACATGCCTGTGTCTGCACAGCCACCTCTGCTACCTGGATCTCCACTCTTGGGCACGGTTCTCTGCCCCCAGACCAAGTGCTTGCTGTCACTCCTGACATCGCCGGCAACCTTCACCATGGCTGCAATGACTCATAACACAAAATGTCCAACAAGAAGACAACCCTTATCAACCGCCTTCATTCCCCCACAGCAACCAAAGCACGCTCCCAGCCCAGCTCTGCCCAGACATGGAGCGGGTGCAGCTGACACCCAGTATGATGTTTGGATGTAGCAGGCTCTGCCCCAGAGCTAACCCAAGCTTCAGGGATCAGGCAGAAACACCTTCTGCTGTGCATCCCCAGACGAGCCTGTATGGCAGATTTATTCGCCAAGTGCTTCTCCACCCCAGCTTTCTCTCTCAAGGCGAAGCTCTCCACAGCCCGACGGCTCTGGTGCCCACACGGCACCTCCATACCACAGACGTCAGGGCTCCGGCACGAGTGACGCATTACTCAGACACGCGGTGACTTGCTGTTAAGCCCAGCAGCCGAGCAAGCAGAGCTCCCCTTTGTCCTCGGCTGCCCTGGGTAGCTGGAGCTTTTTCTGGCACCTGACTAGCAACCCTGTGGCTTTCACCTCATGTGCTGAAATGAGACAGAACATGGATTCGGGCTTAGCTTCCTCCTGCATCTTTAAAGGAAAGTGTTCAGGTTCAGCACTGGCCAGCTGCTAAGGTGCCAGCAGGGCTGATTTTAGCAGCTAAAGACATCAACGCCCCTCTTTCTGGTGGTTTAAGCCCTCTCCTCCAGCAGCACGGCCACATTTCTTTCCTACTCGAACCTGCCCTTCCACGCCCTGTCCCATTTGTGCTCTTCGGGGCAGCGAGGGTGCTGCGTGCCGGGCGGGCACGGTGCCCTGCAGGGAGGCGCAGCGATGGCAGGGGAACCCAGCGCTTGCCCACGCGCTACAACCAACCTCAGCAGCAAGAGGAAGGCCCTGCGCGTGGCACAGCTGCGGCCGTCACCCTCAGCAGAGGACAGCAGGACAGCACGTCACGTTACTCATCTCGCAAGCGACTAGAGGAATCGAGAGATTTCCCGGGTCGCTCTGGCCAAGCTGCATAGTGGCCCTCTGAGGTGCTAGCACAGGACTTCAGCCGGCCCCTGTCCTCTCTGTCGCAGCCCCTGCTTTCTGCCAAGCTCCAATGCCTTTGCTCGCACCACACAGCCCCCTGCTCCACAGCACTGTCCCCTTACACAGGTTGAGCCACTCCTAGGATCAAGTACCACTCAGATGAGCAAGACCGGAAAAATCTTGCCCCCCCTCCGTGCAAGCCCTATATCGACCTGCTGTTGGTATAAACCACAGACTACCTCATGACTTTCTGGCACCCACAATCTACATCATCAGCCAGTGAGTGGGATGGGTCATATACGCATGAGAGCACCTGGGCAAAACCACAGAAGGGTTAAAACCCTGCAGCGGGCTGAGAGAAAACGCAACCGGTACAGAAGGGCTCTCAGAGGAGCCAGAGGCTGTGACTCAGTGGGAGTGGCTGCTCAAAAACAGGGCTCTCAGCGAGCCCCACAGGAATTTCTTTAGGGAGATTCTTCCCCCAAAGACAGGCAAGGGAAGGCGCCTCACCTTTCCCAGCACGGAGCAGATCCGGTGACTGCCCTGCCAGGAGGGGAATCGCTATTGTCCGGCTGATTGTTTCCAGTCTGGCTAAAAACAGGATGACAGGAGACTAATTGTTTCACTGGAGGAAAAAAAAAAAAAATCCCACCCAGTCTGGGGTGACCAATTTATTTTGTAGACTGTTGTTGTTTGGGTTTGTTTCCATCCTGGCTTAACAAGCATTAATGACTTCAGTTGCAGGAGGATGGGGGAGGAAAGCCATTAGGGCGAGAACATGATCCACACAGACATCTCTCACCCAGCACACAACCTCTACAACCATGCTGGCAACAGCGTGTTGCATCCGTCCGTCCATCCCTCCCTCCTCCAGCCCTTCAGAATGAGGAAGGTGGCTGAGAGCAAAGGGAAACGTTAAGTTTTCTTTTTTAGTCTGTCTGACTGGAAGTGCCAGCCTTCCCGCAGCTCAAATTCTTCAGCATGTTAGCTATGCCCAGCAGCGTCTCCAGAAAAAATGCTCTCCCTTCTCAGTGACAGGGAAACAAAGGGAAACCGTCCCAAAAGAGCGGATGCTCCAGGAGAAAGCAGTAGAGCCCAAAGCCTGTAAAACAGAGTTTGTTTGTTTTGTTTGCAGAAGCCACACTGAAACTTCTGAGACTCCTTCTGGTGTCCAGAGAGACAGAATTAAACCTAAAGCCAAGACACGTAACTAATGTTAAAATTCGTCCTTACATAACAGTGCCTGGGACACAGCCACTCACTTGGCCAATGCTGTGAATGGCCCTGCCAACACAGGCCAAGGAGCAGCCTGCGAGCGAGCAAGTGATGCCAGTGTTACAGAATCACAGACTGTTAGGGGTTGGAAGGGACCTCTGTGGGTCATCTAGTTCAACCCCCCTGCCGAAGCAGGGTCACCTACAGCAGGCTGTACAGGACCTTGTCCAGGCAGGTCTTTAATATCTCCAGAGAAGGAGACTCCACAACCTCCCTGGGCAGCCTGTGCCAGTGCTCCGTCACCCTCAGAGGGAAGAAGTTCTTCCTCATGTTCAGATGGAACTTCCTCTGCTTCAGTTTGTGCCCGTTGCCCCTTGTCCTGTCGCTGGGCACTACTGAAAAGAGCCTGGCCCCATCCTCCTGACACCCACCCTTCAGATATTTATAAGCATTTATAAGGTCCCCTCTCAGCCTTCTCTTCTTCAGGCTAAATAAGCCCAGTGTTATACCCAGTGGTTACAGGCTTCCCCATGTACTCAGCATGGGCTTCAGGGAATTAGGGATAAGGAGCCTATGGGAATTACGTGCTCGCAGCTACTCTGCTGAAGGACAGCCATCTTCTAACTAGACACATCCCCCAGAGAACAGGAGAACAGCTTGAACCACCCCAACCTGGTCTAGGTGACCCTGCTTCGGCAGGGGGCTTGGACTAGATGATCCACAGAGGTCCCTTCCAACTCCTACCATTCTGTGATTCTGTGACACCACAGCAAGGTCTCAACGAAGACACAAGCAGAGTGAAGAACTGAAATATTAGGAGCTTCCCTGGAGGAGAATTTCAGCATGAGCCTGGTTGTGAGAAAGTGAAGAGAAAGTAGGGAAGGCCCCCAGTCAGTCAAACAATGACTGCAATTAACCTGTCTTAGACATGACAGAACATGGAGATAGCTGGTACTCTGTGACACATTTAACCTATGCAGAGGTAACAGCTAGGCCTCCAGAAACTGTGATTTGACATTCCCTCCCTTTCATACATCCCCAGTCCAGCATCAGCTTACCGGTTCATAGCAATAGTTGGAATCTGCTGTCTTGCTTCCTGGCCAGCAGATCCAGAGATGCCACCGGCTGATGCTGGGAAGCAGCACCCAACAGCTCAGTCAGAAACTTCTCCTGACTGCCCTGTGGCTTGGGGGAAGCCATCAGTCCTGAAAGACCTCAGAGGCATCTGTGACTGGAGATGATGAAGTGCAGTCAAGCAAGACAGTCTTCTATTAATTTTATCACGCAAAATATCTGCCTTTCCCCCTGGGGCTATCGCTGTCAGGGCAGTCACCAGTTTGAACGAGCAGGGCCATTTCTCTAGATCAAAAGAGTGTAGGGGGATGTGCAACACAGAGACTCTCCACTCACAAGTCAGATTTCAGCCTACTTGAGCCATAGACGTCTTATGGCTTTAGAGGTTTGAAAGCTGGTCTCTCTTTGCTCTGACTCCCTTCCAAAACATCATGATTTCCAACAAGAAGCACAGGTTAGTACTGCCTTTCTGAAAGCAGACAGGAAAGTATGTTTCAAGTGACTCTGTCACAGATAAAAGCTATCTATGTAACAGATTTGGTGCAATAAAAGCTTATATTGGGCATTTTCTCTTTGTGTAGGGATAGGGAAAAAATCTTGAGTTCAGGTATGAGTTACATGAGTTACCTACCATCAGCAGACCGGCTGCCACCGGTCTGCCATCACAACTTTGACATTAACTCTGCAGTTCAAGGCATAAGTTGGACCGGCTGAAGTTTTTGCTGCCCTGCTGCACCCCAGGCAGCACAAAGGAGACAGAGAGCTGTGACCCACCGCGGGGCTGGCTCCGGCCCCAACGAGACCCCAGCGGGAGCAGGACTGGCAGGACCAGCTCTTGCTCTGTGCTCCGTGCCGATGCAAGGGTAGAGCGGCCGGGCAGTGTCACGCGCTGACCTTCACAGTGGGTGGGCTGTCTCTTCGGGAGCTCAGCCAGCTGGCAAGAGTCAGAGCAGCTCCTTGGCTTTCTCATTTATCAAGGCTGGGCAGAGAGGCAAGAAGCAGGAGCCAGCTGCCAGGATTTTTGCTCCCTTCTGTGCTCAACAGTGGCTGAATGCAGAAATTCCGGCTGTAAAGCTGCTGTTTGGGCACCAGGTTTTGAACTAGTGATATGAGAAATACTGAAATGGGGAGCTCCAGCTGAGAAGAACAGTTATACTGGAAGAGGAAAAATTAAAGAGAAGGTGCAGGGAATGGCAAAGGCTAAATAAGATTATAAGATTGTGTCAAAATTCCCAAAACATTGATAAGAATACAATTCCTCAACTTATGATCAAGACACACTGACCAACAGAAATACAAACCACAGTAAATCAGCTTTCAGGCACAAGTCAGCAAGGACACGGGACCTTGCTACATTTTCACACTCAGGTAAATGTCAAAAGGAACGTAACTAGATCCAGAGAGGGGAGAAGAAAACCCAAAGCCTGCATGCTAAATGTCACACACCAGCTTGGACTCTAACACGAGTGCCACAGAGCCTCCCCGCCAAAATGTGCTGCAGCCTTGCTACAGCAGCACATGCAGGCTCACTGTGCAAGTCCATGAACAGTTTGCAGTGATCGCTTCCTACCGCCCCTTCCACCACACAGGTTTGCACATAGAATAATTTCCCCCTGCTGCCTTGCACAGCTAACCCTGCTTTGCCCAGTTCCCCCCCGTCCCCTCCTCCAGCCCCCCTCCTTTTCCAACACAATAAACAAAGAAGGCATGACCCACTTCGGCAAGGCACCGTGACACTGCTGCCTTCCCCGAAACGGCGTAGATCAGAAATGGATCAGATGCAAACATTCACATCCTTACTGGATGGACTTCGCCACGGCAGTCTGCCTGGATGGAAGATTTAGCTATTAAATAACCTGTCCTACCTGGAAGTAATTTTCCTGATTCGTGAGTGCTGCTCTACTACGCTGGTGAGCGATTTGCGAAAGCAGCTCTAGATGTTAATAATAAATCATGCTTGTGAAACTTTAATTGATTCAGAAGAGATCAGCTCACAGCGTGGAGGATCTGAATATATCACACCTCGTACGCGGTTGAGACTCGAAGGCTTGCTCCTGTTTCCATTGCTGTCAGCTGGAATGCCGCCACCTGCTTTGGTGGAATAATAATCGGGTAATAGAATTCTGAGACTAAATTGTGCCTTTAGGCACAGGCTCATAAAAGGGGAGGTTCCCAATCCTATTAACAGCAAAGGTGTTCTGACTCAGAGGCCAAATGATGAGTAATGCTTTCCCCCAGCTCCATGGGAAGAGGCTTCACAGTCTGCACCCCGGCCCGCACCACCAGTTTACCACAAGCCCCAGCACCAGCTCGGCTGGCGCGCAGAGGGCAGGAGCTAAGCTGCGCCCGCCATCCTGCCCAGGGTACCACCCGCAGACGATGGAATTTTCTCCCACAGAAATTCTGAATTGTAAACCAGACAACTATTACTGCAGTGTTGCACAAAATAGCTGAAATTTTCTACTGTGTTATTATCTTCAGTTTATTTCTGCAATCATTACTGTCAGCTGATGACATCGAACCAGAATCTAAAGACAAGGCGTTTCAGTTGCACCACTGGTATTAAAAGTTGCCGGGTGACTTTACAAAATCCCTCTGTTTGCATAAAACCAGAGCACCTACACACTCACTGGCATAAAGAACAAAATCTAAACACTGGGATCATTGACTAAGGAAATATAAGGTGCTGAGCTTGCTACAGCTAAAAGAATATGGCAGATTCTCCCTGGATAGCTATGGCAGTTGCTGCAGGCCAAGTATGCCAACAACATGGATTTTCTCATTGTCTCCCTTACAGATAGAGTAGCTTCATTCGCTGCAACACGTCATGTTGCAAGAAATCTTCCATTTCAGCAAGCCAGAGGAAGCAGACGCAACAGCATTTTGTGGGCATAGCCTTTGTTATAAAAAAAATGTACAAAACATTTACTAAGGTTGACAGAGGCCTTTTGCTCAGTTATATACATCAGCCTCCCTAATGCTAACTCAGAAGTCATATTCTCTGACATCAGTATTGAAAGCTTCCTCCATTCAAGATGTGTAGAAATATGAATAAAATGATTTGATTAACGCTGAGCAATTCTGGAGATCTCAGAGCAAAAGTTTTCAAAATTGGGTCCTTAAAATCACAGACCTGAATGCCTTTGATATCAGGGAACACGTTAAAAATCAGATGAGCAGTTCTGGCTAAAAAGGTAGCATTAATATTTAGGGGCATCTTTAAAAAATAAATTCTACGTAACTTCTTAAAATTTATTTCAATTTTTATTTTTTCTCCTTCTCATGACCTTCACACCCTTAAAAAAGAATGAAGAGGGCAGGAAAAGGCAGAAAAATGGTCTTTTAGTAGATAAGTTTCTTAGTTTCAGAAGTTCTAACCTAAATATTCCCTGGTGCTCTGCAACTAGAATATTGAGTCTAATTCTGGGCTCCTTTCTTTAACTTCTCTGTAATTGTTACATATAGCTATTGCTTAATTTGCGTCTGCATGCTTTTTAATTGTGAAATGCCTCCATAAGGATGTATTAGTCCTGCAAAGAATGACAGAACAGAAGTCATGTCTGATCGCTTATCCCCTCCACAGATGAGCAGCATTGCTTATTTTTATCACACCAGTACTGGAATTCCCAGCTACCACTAAGCTCTCATTTCAAACATTCGGTAAACGGGAGTCCGTGCCTGTAAGAGTGTAGTACACAAGTTATTACATGCAAATATAACAACCACACCAAAGGAGAAGAAGAGTGAAAGTATCAGAGACTTGCATTTAGGTAAAGGTTATTCAGCCTTGGGGCAGGTGGCTGAACTACACAAACTCTTGAGGCCCCTTCGAGCTCTGGTTTTTAATGATTTATACAAACTCATTATGTGCAGGGTTTGCAGGTTTCAAATCAATCCCTTTAAATAACCATAAAGGAAAAGTAGACACCAGCAGAGCCAATAACTTCTGTAGCCTATTCAGTAGTCCTTAGTCATGTGGAAAGTTGCATTAAAGTTCACAGACTATATACAGTGGAGTCAGTGGGGCACAGAGATCTGATATGCGGATCTCAAAACAGGACCACTCTTCGTAAGCATAACTGCAAATCAGGACTCCACTGTCCTGCACGGTGACTGATTAAACATGACATGGAAACGTGAGAGGCTGGGGTTTTTTTTTCTCTGCGCTTTCCATTTCATCAAGTGCAGAGAAACACCACTTTGCACACTGCGTGCCAGAGGCTGTAACAGAGCCCAGCTCGCCAGCACGCAGCAGCCACATTCGAGTGGAAAACAATGCAGAAGATGCACTGTCTAGCAGCACAAATCAGTCTGCGAGAGCTGCTGACTGTCAGATAAGATAGCTGCAGACATTACTACACTCCTGACCCTAAGAGACATCCCTTAGTGTTTTCTAAAGCTGAATGAAGCACTTGCAGAGACTCCAGCATGAAATTTTCTCTTCTCCACTAAGCAGTTGTTGTAGGGACGGGGCTGTTAGTATGCTATTCTGTGCCAATTTGCAGCTTCTAGCTGATTTGCTTCACTTGTTCACCGTAAAATCAGCTTATATTTCATTCTTTCCGCTGATCTCATAACATAGCACATCCTTCATTTTGTTCCGCTTACATATATCTCCTCTCATCTTCAGGGCCCCAATCCAGGAAAGTGCTGAGCCTAGGAGATCTCATGAATCTAGGTCTCGGAAGAACAGGGCCCAGATCCCACAGCTGAGGTGATGGTGCTCCAGAGAGTGGAGACTCACGCTCATTTTGGCACTGGATGAGATGTTTCCCACCCTTTCCTCTCGGATGCAAACAACCTGCCTCTGCCTGTGTGTAGCTCAGCCAGGGTGGGGAAGAGGGAGGCATCAAATGCAGCAAAGACTGCCTACAGATGCATCTACTGTAGCACATTCAAGCAAAAACTTTCAGAAAAGCTTAAAAACACCTCCTTAAAACAAAAGATTTATCTTTGTTTGCTAAGAAAACGAAAGCTACACATAGCACCTAAGCAAACCAGTCGCAATCCCTGGATAGCCCCCAGCCAGCCGGTTTGCCTTGCAGGGCACTGCTGGTATTGGTCACACATCCAGCTCAACTGCTAATTTTCCTCCCTGGGGAAAGCCCCTTGACTTCAGGGGAAACCAGACCTGCCTCCAGATGTGAAAAAGGGCATGAGATGAGAATAAACAAAATCACCGTCTGCCAAAAAAACTCCCCAAAAAACAACAGAGAGAGAACATAAGGGATCCCATGTCTACTCGGTCTTGACCCATGGAAAAAGCAAACAGCATACTAATAAGAGTTGCTCTGTTAACAGTGGCTCTATGTAATTAGGAAAGGCATTCAGCTTCTGTTTTCAGCATGCAAATTTTAATTGATTTTGCTGAAAGAAACTTTAGTGTTGTTTCAGTTAATAAGAGTCTTTCCAGCAAAACTGGTCTCTGTAAAAGGCTTATGTAAACCTTCCTCCAAGTGTCACAGGCTTACTGCCTGAATTGGCAGGGTATTAACCTGTTGCAAAAAACTCCTTCCCTATAAAAGCCAACAGTCATGAGACACACAGCTGCAGACCTGACAAGTCTCCTACACTAAGGAAAGGTGATGATTTCAGAGACCTGGCCGGTACCCAGCAACCTTTCCAGATCTCAGAGGAGACGGAGCTTTTCCCTGTCATAAGGAGCATCACGCAGACAAAGGCGATGCTTTCAGATAACACACAGAAAAGTAAACACTTGCTGTTAACAAGCACATCGTATTTTCCCCAAGAGCTAGTGTTCAGCCTCAAGGTAAGACCACGTTCTCATCTGGATAACTGCATATTTATCTTTTGCCTTCTAAAGGGACCACACACCCTATTGAGCACAGTCAAGTCGCAGCAGCTACTTAACAGTTTGTTGCCTTTAGTCGTGGTGGCTGGTGCCACATCGGAGCTTGGGGACTCTGTGCACACTGTCCCACGTTCATAGGCGTGATGGAGCACAAGCGGACCCCGAGCATCTTTGAAAGCACCAGCTGCATTAGAAAGATCAACACAGACTCAAAGGCAGTGGAATAAGCTAATCAGCACGAGCCCTCGAGATAAAAACAAGGTTCTTCAGCCAGCCAACAACCAGTCCTTCTCCCAGGCTCCCTAGCCCAGCCTTTCAGCTCCTCTGTCTCTTGGTCAGCTACATTACCTAGATGCTACGCTACCGACACCCTTAACGATGTACCCGCCACTTCGCTGTGCCACGCGGTGAGCTGGGGCATGTCGATGTCTCTACTACCGAACTCCATACCTAGGGCTGGCAAAACCAGCACCAGAGTGCAGAGTGCAAAGGTGACACCGCCTCTGCTTCCAGATACAGTTCAGCTATGTCACCATGTACTGGGTGCTGTTATTACCTCTGCAGGTAGCGAAGTGAAAGGTCAGTGTAAAGTGACTGTCTCAGCCCATGCATCCTACCAGTGAGACACGTTTGCAGAGGGAGAGAAAGAAGCTTTGTCATAAAAATCAAGACCATGCCACCAGGTTGGGTTGATTGCTTTACGTGTAAAAAGGCCATTATTCTTCTGAAATTGAAAAAGTCCACAGGACAAACCCTGAAGACCCCTCCTCCAAAAAAAAAAACAACCAACCCCCCCACAACAACCAAGTTTCAGAAAACATTTGCATTTGCCCTCCGTACGCAGGTAGGATGCCTCTACTGAGGGGCACCATGTCATGACCTTGGCAAGTGGACCCATCCACTAACGAAACTGTATATCAGCTATGCAAAGATTTGAATTTGAGGGCAGCAGGGAAGACCAGCCATTCCTACAGTAATGCTACATGGAAGGAGAAGTCTTGCTTTTAAAATGAACCTTTATAATCATTTACTATCTCTTTGCTTTTTAGAAGAATATGAGCAGACTGGCTCACTTGCACTGAGTAAGCCACTGTGCAATCTAATACTGCTCAGACGTGCACGCTGTTTTGTTTTGTTTCCAGCATGCACAGAAGCCAAAATATGCTCCCCCTACCCTGGGAACTGCTGAACTGGAAAGTGAAAGCTGGGAAGAGCTGCCTCAAGAAAAACAGCACACACCGTCTTCAGATACAAATCAGAAACCAACAGACCAACCTGCAACAGGACCCAGCATCCTGTTTTCCTTTGGAAGCAAGCTAAAAGAAAGCAGCAGTGCAACAATACTGCCCTGTGAGCAGAGATTCTATCTCTAATAGCTCTGATTATCGCCTAACCTTTTCCTGGCAACATACAGCAGGAGCTGATCCCAAATATGTCCTTGCCCTTCTCCTCCACGGGGTGCACAACATACTATGATTTGACGTGTTGAAAAGCTTGCTTTCATGGCTGGATTCATTCTAGTCCTACCCCCTGTACGATGAGATAAGGAACCACACTGTACTTGTCCACATTTTTTTCAGGAAGCAACTATAAATAGGCACTGCTGAGCTGACAGCTAAACCTCAGCTCAGGGCAAGACAGAGATGTTCCTTTGATAAGGCCAGAAAGACATCTCTCTTTTACAGTAATGAAAATGAAATATAAACATCTGTGAAACTGAAACCTCTCTTTGAAAAAAAACCCACCTACACACACGCACGCTGATGTGACTCCTATTCAGGCCAGGGCTTAGTAACAGAAAGCAGCCTTGCCTCGAACTGAGCCGCAAACTTGCTGAAAATTTCAGGTGCGTCTCCCTGTGAGAGCACCAGTCCAGCAGTAAGCCTGGTTTTGATGTCAAAGGGTCAAATATAACCAAAACACAGCATCTGCCTCAGGAACCCCATGCTCATGGTCTCACAGAAGCAATTGCAGAAATACTGCACTGTGGCTACTCCAAATTGCGTATGTGTGGCTGGAAAAGGAATCAAACACCCCCCCGATTTTAGCTGTTGCCACCATTGTCACCCTAGGCCAAACTGACACGTTCCAGCTACTTCTCGATGAACTTTCAGTGCTGGCTCTCCAGCCTCTCTGGCAATTCCAAGGAGAGAGGACTCAGCTTTTAGTAGCACTTGTGGCAAAAAACTTGATTTACTGGGAGAACTATCATTGTGTTCGTAAATGTAGACTCTCTCCTGAACTGCTTAATCTTGAAGAGGCAAGGAAAAATATGATATTTTTATGTTTAAGGTTAGCCCAGAAGAAAAACAAATGGCCCAGGGTATTCTCGGCCAGCGACTCTTATTCCATGGACCTGGGAATCCAGCAAGAAGAGGCGCATTGAGCAACTTGCCGCAAAACACCTTCTGGACAGGCTTTTCCTGGTGTCTCTCCCCCCTGCTCCCAGCTTCCCAAGCAAGCACTCACATTCTGATCATAAAATCTCCAAACTCTCTTACACAAGCACACTGATTCCCTTCTGAGTGTCTCCTCCCACCCTGCAGACTCGCTCCTGGAGCCCAGTGTTTGTGCCCCAGCAGAAGCAACCTCTGCTCAGTACAGCCACAGCCAGCAGCTCTCTCCCCTCCCGTCTTCCAGAATGGAGTCACCCCAACTAATTTTAAAAAAACCCAAGTCATTCCCCAGCAAATCTGCTCCCTGCAGCTGAAGCTACCTGACTCCACGGCTCAACCAGTTTTCCAACAAGATCAAAGCCCATGCAGTTGTTCAAGGAGCTTTTCAATTACTCCTCCAGTTTCTATCCTGAATTACGGCAGCACTTCAAGAGTGCCAGAACCTGGAGGGATCGATTACTCCTGCCCTGCGACAAACAGCAGGCTGGGGGGGGGACAGGAGAAGCTGCAAGCACAGTGGGATTGCATTATGCACAGACACAGTTTTGCTGCTGAATGATTGACAATAACTACTGGATGTCACTATTTTAAGGATAATGTCGTTTGCGTAATTATCTGGCAGGGTGTCTCTTTAGTGGCTGGCATTATTCATTCACAAGGGAAGAATTAGCCTGAAATCCAGCTGTGGAGTAAGCAGATTTGCTATTCTATGCAGGCAATCACAGTGCTTCAGAAGCTCCATACTTATGGTATGCATCACTAGTAATTTTCATACTCTCAGGACCTGGAGAATATTAAAATCACACTCCTTCTCTATTTCACTGTGCCACATATATCATATGATTTCATACTTAAAAATAGTTTAATATTCTCTGTCCTCACCTGACCATCCGTTTCTTACTGGAGCTCAAGCTAGGAAGAGAAAGAGAAGTTGCTTTTACTTGATTTAGCCTATCATCTCACCATCAGATAGGAGAATTTTCCCTGCACAGTCCCTGGGCCTTTGGCCACATTAGCCCTTAGCTATACTGGTTTTAGTGTGTTCAAACTGGGGTTTATCTGATACTGGAGGACAAATTACTAAACACAGCACTGTATTGCCTGGGTTAAACAATGCAAAGCCCCAAACCAAACGGCATTTGGCCCAACCCGCGGTCAGAAATGGTACTAACAGAGCCTGACTGGGATTGGAACTGGTCCCATCCTGGACCCAGTTGTGGGTCCAAGCTCTACAACCGTAACCAAGCAGCAAAAAGAGAGAGCTGACATTATTCTTTGCAGTGCTGGCATGCCGCAAGCAGAACTGAGCAGGGTTACAGCAGACCATACCCAAACATGCACGCTTCACTGCTGGAACCCGGCTAATAATATTCCAAAGAAAACAACTGATGGTGCCTCCTTTCCAGTGCTCTGGGCAAGAGGATGCCAGAGGTGTTCTGCAAAGCATGTCAGACAGAAACCTTTCTGTACAACCAGACTGTGTCAGTGCTGACATCTCCCTGCTCCACCTGTCCTGTCCCACCCCAGAAGAAGGCTTGCTTTGCCCCTGGCTTACACAGGAGGATGCTGGTCAATTGGTCATTCTTGGCCAGGGAGGCCTCTGCAAAGTGGACTGGCGGTCTGCTCCATGCTGTCTGGTCCATACCTTGATGCTGAGCACTTTGGCAGTATAGAAGCGAACAAATACAACCAAACTGCCCCTCTGAGTACAGAGGAATGACAAAAAAAGAGCACTGCGTATGGGAAATTGCTTCCTGAGAACGGCCTTGAGACCTGGGAGTGGAGGCTGATGCAGGGAGGCATCCTGTTGCAATCCTGTTGCAAACAAGAAGATGCCACACATGGACAGGAAGGAAAAACTCCTGCTGTAGGGTTATGGCAGGACTGAACAGACTTTTAGTGGCTGAGCTGAGAGGCACTGGATAGGTATGTCAAATAGACAGGGTTTAGACACAGGTCCATGGCCAATACACGGAAACGGAAGAGGCTTGGGTGCAATCAGCACATATTAGCCTTTAAATAGCAAGGCACACAGTACCAAAAGCAACAGCTCCTTGCATTTACCTCCCAGAAACTCTAGGAAGGTTTCACTCCATGCCTGCCCCTTCGTCATCAGCTTGACATGTGCTCTCCACAGCAGGTCAGGCCCAGAGCAGCACAGCACAGGCTTCTTTTGGTCAGCAGCTAATGCCCAGCAGCCGCGCAGGCACCTGAGGTGCAGACGAGGTGAAGTTCTGGGGCTGATATAAACCAGCAGAGCAACGTGAATTGACACCAACACAAGATCTAGCCCCTGTGCCTCAGAAGGAAAACCTGGTTTTCTACGTGCTCACACGTATGTCATAGGAAGACCCTCCCTGTAGTCAATACTGCAGCCAGAAATTTCACTCTCTCCTTGAAGCCGATGTGCTTTGGACAATGTGCAGGGGAAAAGCGAAGGTACTGTTATCCCAGCCGACAACTTGTTCCTGGTGGGCAGCAAGTGACAGTTATTTATTCAAGCAGAAAACTCAAGCTATCATCTCAGCCGTGGGGTTCAGACAGAGAATGAATGAATGAATGCAGAGCTCACCGATAAATGATGCCTCTTTCATGGAGAAACATAAGGGCTGAAATAATTTCTGCAGCATAGAAGCGGGCTCGATCTTCGTCGAAGCGACGCGACTTCTGAATATGGAACATCAAGTCCCCGCCATTTACGAACTCCATCACAAAGAACAGGCGATCCTTCACACACGCAAACACAACAGATATGAACAGCATTAATCATATCCTCTGTCAGGCTTCGAAAATTCAAAGTAAAACTATTAGCTCCTGAACAAAAACAGACTAAGCACCCATGAGACACCAAGGGGGGAAAAAAAAAATCTCATTTTTTTCAGGAAAGATTACGCCAATACCAGGAAGATCTGTTAGTACCTCCTTGCCCTGCACACCTCCCAGAAATTTTTCCCCCAGTCATGAAATGAATTCCTGTTCACTGTGGATCAGGCATATCAGTAGGTGTGTGCTCCTCACTAACTATCTCCTGGAGGGTTTCCCAAACTGTCCTTAGCCTGAATCAGCAGAGGATGATACCCCTAAGAGAGCACACAAGAAATCTGGGATGGGCTCAGGAATAGCGATGACGACGCGGTCTCCAGGTTATCCCAACACTATTTCTGGGGAGTGTGCGTTGTTTTCCAGAATGGGATTTCCCGCCATATGCCTGCATGGCAGCTGCCTTCTGGGCCCTCAGATTTCTGCTTTCCTCTGATTAATCTGCAGACACCTCTGGCTGATGAAGGGACTGATAAGGACGAAGTATAAACCAAAGTTTCTGCTGGGTAGAAAAGCGACCTGTTCTATAAAGTTCAGCTCATTAACCGCAGCTGCTGGTCTCTGAGGTTTCTTTTTTGGCTTTGTTCTGGTTTTCGCTAAAGTCTACAGACAGGGAGGCACTTGCTTAAGCTGCATGTTCAACAGCCTGGGTATGAGTTTAATGCATGCAAAAGAGGTGCGTGCTTAATTTGAGAGGAAGGACACACAGTGATTTGTCACAAAACTAAACCTGGTTCAAAAATTTCCCCTAGTAATTGTTTCAGAGCGTTCGGAACTGATTGTTTCAGGTTTCACTCTGACTGTCAGGAACAAGTGGACTGGAAAAAAAAGAGGCATACAATTCATTTGAGACCATTCAGCCTTTTAATGGTACTATTTGCCCTTCTTTCCCCACAAGCCCCTTCCCAGGTCTGATGTTAATCATCTACAAGCTAGTTTCAAACCCTTTCTAAGTTTAAGAGGATAAGCATTGTCATGCTCCACTTTCTGGCAGCCAGCCAGCCTGAAATGACTACTGGTATTAACATCTTGAGATGCACACAGCAGCAAAAAAGCAACCAGGAATCCCTTCACTCCTCTCTGGACATGAGCAGGAAAGCAACCGGCTCATGACAGATAAGGACAGGTTGCTTCTCGTCATTATCCCGGGCTCTGCTCAATGGCTCCTTCTGGGCTCCATCCAGAAGCTAAGATAGATATGTTCCCAACAATCTCACAATACTACTGCGTATAGCACCAAAGCTACACGTTAAGAGCTGTCTCCAGTCCATATAAACAACAATACTTCATTGTTTCACTCTGCCTTTATTATAGGGCTGCTGAAAGACACTCAAGCTGGCTTGTCTACGGCAGCAGTCCAAGCCAGAGCAGCATAAACCGTGCAAATCCACCACCAACCTTGGCTCTTCAGCCCGCATCAGATCTCTAACGCCACATCTTTGCTGCAGTTAGTTAAACTGAGTCTGGCTATGCTGTGCCTACCTGTTTGGCAACCCTCCTCCAGCTGCAGGGCAGATATCACCTCTGCCTTGCCAATCAGGCCAGTTTTCACATCTCCTTATTAATTCTTTCCCATCTCCTTCCTCGCT
Source organism: Opisthocomus hoazin (assembly GCF_030867145.1). Taxonomy (NCBI): domain Eukaryota; kingdom Metazoa; phylum Chordata; class Aves; order Opisthocomiformes; family Opisthocomidae; genus Opisthocomus; species Opisthocomus hoazin. Next base: position 66,186,697 of record NC_134420.1, on the reverse strand, counting down.
GATCTCTCCACATGCCACGTGCTTACCTAGCCCAGCTTGTCCAGGCATCTCTTCAAGCCCGTACTTAAAAAAGAAATCCCTCTTGCCAGATCTCCAACAGGAAGTAATTTAATTTACCAGCAGCTTGACAAGGGATGTGTGTGTGGGTATTTATGTAAGTAATATATATGCTTGTATAAACATGCATGCAGTTAGGTGAACAGGCATATATTTTCTACTCTTTCCTTAAAGGTGAGCTTCAGGGAGACAAAGTTAACTCTTCCTATCTTAAAACATACATGCCTCGCTTCTCCAGTGCTGGCAAAACTCCACAGCCCATCTGGATGCACCCGTCCATACTATGATGCTTAAAGGAAGATACTACTGCTTCTTTCTCAAATGTTCAGGTGAGCACAGAAGCAGCCGGCTTTAAAATTCACATCACTGCTGACATGGAATTTGCATCTTTGTGTTACAAACAGCTCTTGCTTTGGACTAACTGCAAACCTGAGCAAGTACCATTGCATGTGTTACACGGTGCTCACAAGTGTAACAGCGAACGCCTCACCTCCACCCGTGGTCTCATTTCACAGGTCAAGCATAAATATGGATTATTCAGTTACTGAAGCTCTCCCATTTAGGCCTAAAAAAACCTTCAACTACCCAATTATTATTTTTTTCTCAAAAGAGGTCCAGGCAAATTGTCTGTCCAGTTTTCTAACACTAAGGAATCCCATGAGGTTGATGAAGAAAAGAGCAGGATGGGCATTACAGCCTGTTTACAATACAGCATTTGTGCATGGGCCCGCTACATACCTGGCAACAATATTAGAAAATCAGCACTAATGACCACCCTTTGGGGAGCAGGACTTCAGCACCAAGCAAGGCCTTCCAATTTTTACTCTTAAGCAAGGCCATCAGCTTGCCAACCTGCAAAGACCAACCGCTCTCCCAGGAATCACCAAGAAATAAAAAAACCAGCATTATTTTAGGGGGAAAAAAAAAAGGCAATTTACAGCAGGCAGAGTAATAGTGAATAAATAGCTTAAATATGGGCAAGGAATAGGAAATCTCAAAACAGCAGATAGTTCAGACACTTGCAAATTTGTCCTGACTTAAGAGTTATGTGATTCCTCTCTTGGGGTCTAGCAGGGGGAATTAGGAGGAGCTGAAAGCTGGAGTGGTTTTTTGGCAGCGCTTAATGCCGAAATCCTCGCGTTTCTATTTTTCTGTTTTGCATTGCTCAGAAGTCTTCCCCTATCTGCTATCTCTGTTTGACGTCAGTAAAAGTCAGAAAAGACCACTGGAGTCAACAGGAAACGGTGACGCGCAGGCCTTCGCAGCAGCAGCAGCCGCGTGAGGAAATCGCGTTGCACCACTGCAGAACCGGGACCACGATGAATAAAGCCGCAGCGCAACTGTTACTGTAAATTAAAGAAACACTTGGATGAAACAAACAAAGTCCGTGGGAACAGGTGGGCTCATTTCCAGGCTGGCCTATAGCTAGAGATTAGCCCTGCCAATTTCAGAGCAAGAAAGATGTTCGCGTTGTTTTATTTGTTTAAATTTCGGTTTGCCATTTGTATTTGTTCGCCTATTAGCAGGGCAAGAGCTGCTGGAAGCACATACTGTGTCCTAAGGACAGTGTTTGATTGCAATTACATACACCCGCTTTTGTTTGTTTGTCGTCTTAGCAGGGTGTTGGTGGGGCTCAAAGAGAGTCCCTGATTGCAAAAGCCACTGGGTGGGACAAACCACATACTGGTTACTGCACCTTGCAAACACAAGCACCCATCGAAATCACGGAATCACAGAATGTTAGGGGTTGGAAAGGACCTCTGTGGGTCATCTAGTCCAACCCAAATCCAAGTCAAAGATCACTTTAGGCCTTTGTCCTCACCAGCTCTACTAGAAAGCTGTTTTGAACCCTCATATCTTTCCTCTTCATCATCACAGGGGGAAAAAACAAATCCAGATTTTATTAAAAAAGCATCCTTTCTGTCCCCATGCCCAAAAAAGGCCAGTGTAATGGCTAACTTCTACCTCCTTCCAGTTAAGAGTCATCGCTGACGTCCACGTACAACCCACACAAGACCAAAGACCTCTGAAGACAGCTAGCGTGAGAGGCCTATCTCCAACCACAGCCTTTCATGCTCAGTAAATCGGACAGGGCAGCACCACTACCCCTGGTTCAGGCAGCGCAGAGGGAGGAGATGGGGAAAGACAAGCATTTATAGAATCATAGAATCATTAAGGTTGGAAAAGACCTCTATGCCCTACAAGAGCCGCTGTGCCAAGGGCAGTGTGGAGGCTAGAGGGGAATTCTCTCAAGACACTCATCGGTGGAGGTTCAGGAGACCCACTGGAAACACCAGCAGGGTCTCTCCAGCCTCCAGAGCCACCAGGAATAGGCTTGGACAAGCTCTGCACATCCCCATCACAGCAGAGCTCTGCCAGTCACTGCTGCTGCCCACACCGAGTCCTCTGTAGGACGAGGGGCTGAGCTGCCCCACCAAGGACACATCCCAGCAGTAAGGTCACCCCAGCCGCCTCTTTAGCTGACAGCTGCCGTATAAGGCAGCATCTGAAGGATACGGAGACCTCGTTGAATGGCATTTAGAGCAATGGTCCAATTCCCCCTTCACCCCCCCCCCCCCCCCAAAAAAAAAAATCAGCCTAGCTCAGGAATTCTGCTAAGTTTGCATTTCATCTTTCTGGAAATAATTCATGCACACGACTCCTTAGAAAATGAGCTCTGGGCTCAACCTGAGCTCACTGAAGCCAATGGGTTTCCCCAAGAAAGCAGTCGTTTTTCACTGTTTTGGCAGTTTATGCTTTGCAGAGCAGAAGGCAGGCTTTCAAAATCATCTCCGTACAGAGACAGCTGTGTCACTGCTTCCCAGCGGAAGTTGATTGTTTCCAAAAAGAGTAGCAGGGCTGAGGGAGCTTGCAAGCAAATTTATTATGAGACAATTACAAGAGCTAGAAGGCTCCCTCAGCGCTCCCAATGTTCCTGTTCTCCCTTCATGGTCCACAACCCTCACACAAAGCAATCTGCCTCAGGTCTTGCTGGGAGTGGGCAAATAAACTGTGCTCTGCTGTCTCGGTGCCGGGCTTTGGAAAGCCCCGTGCACAACTCCCCCAGCATCGCGAGTGGCCATCCGTACCTGGGGTAAGCCACGCCACAGCACGGGACCCAGAGGAGGAATAATAAACAGGTTTGGTTTTCAATATTTATCTTCCTAGGAGTAACACAACCATGAACCGTGCCCAGATGCCAAAATGCCTCCCCTCTGTACCCGGTCCTTCGAGCAGGGAGCGCCGCATCCTCCTGAGCTGCCTGCCGCTCCCAGCCGAGAGCTTTGCAGGAGGGCAGGCTGTTCAGCGGGGTGACAGGGGCAGCGTCACAAAACCCAAGAGGATCGCAGGTGTCATCAGAACGGGCTCACCAAGAGGGAATCGCCAAAACGACCTTTGCATGCACACACGTGTGCAGAGGAGCTGAAGCTCAGCCTTAAACTTTCGGACAGTCTCAAAGCCGCGCTCACCTGACAACGACTTCTGCTAGGTGAAGGTTTGGTCCTTTGATTTCAAACCAGAATAAGTACCTTAAGCAGAGGAGAAGAAATGCCCCGTACTACGCCTGCTCGGCCAGAATTATTTGCACACATTAGTGATGCTTCTTCAACACGGCCGCAGCGATGACGGCCACGGCACCTGCTGCTGCTCCGCTCGCCGCCGCAGCCCGAGACTCCCCGACGAACAAAGCGGTGGCAGAAAGGCAGCAGGTTTCACAGCCATCTGCTAGCTGATTTTCGGTGCTCTGTTAGCCATTTCACCTCTCTGCTCCAGCAACTGCAGAAGTACACGCCAGCCTCAGGAACCACTTCTGCCTAGGAGAAATCAAGCCACGGCAAGGGAGCGTGCCACAGATGGCACATACAGCCCCGGGGCTATCGAGATGGGGGAGATCACTGCGCGCCGCACCACATCTGAAAGGCTGGGAAGGGGAAGGTTTCGTTCTTCCGCTCATTTTGGGGTGTTTTTTAGCCAGGAGGTGGTGCAGTGAAAATTCAGCTTCCCCACACTGGGCTCTTGTTTTTAGCTCCTATAACAAAGAGCCGCTGGCGTCATTGTCACGGCTATGGGAACGGGGCAGTTATCACCGGTTACCACTCACAACCGCGCTCTGCTATCTGACGCTGCTGGTAATGGGCACGACACAGGCTTTCCTGCGCCGCGGCAGCGAGGCACAGAAACATCGCCCAGAGAATAACAAATTGGCTCCTGCCATTTGCATAAATCAACTCCGCAGGGTCCCTCGGGGTGAAGGCTGCCTCCCGCGCATGCATGTGTGCACGGCACAGTATTAACGCTGAGCTCATTCCAGAAGAGCGGAACGACGACAACCACAACCCGGGGCGAGCTGATGCAAGTTGTGGGTGCCCACCTGCCCCAGGAAAAAAAAAAAAAAACAACAAAAAACCAAAAAAATCAGAAACTGCACCCTCCAAATTTCCACCCCTGTTTCCCTGTTTTCTTAACCGCACAGCTGAAATTTCAAGCTCACAGGCCGGAGAGTTTCTGTAAGACACAAATTCCGTCATTTCTCTGGCACAACGCATCCTTTGGGGTACGCGAGTGAACCATACACGCATCCTTCCTCCTCACCCCCTCCCCTCAAGACGGTCTAATTCACAGCAGGATTACATGCTCAGCTCATCTTACCACTAGAAACTTGTACTCAGCATACACGCAAAAGGATGATTTTTATCACTCTTGTTCATTTGTATCTGTTCCACTACAAACAAACAAAAAAACAACTAGGAAAAAAAAAAGATCTCAGGTACTAGGTCAGCCTAGTAATCATGTAAAAAAAAAGTCTGTGTAACCCCAATGAAAAAAAAAAAAAGAAATGCCAGTTGGGCCACCATTAAAACAAATAATACAAAATATGCAAAACAAATTGAAAGAAGAAATAAAATTAAATCCTCCCCTCCAGACCTTTTAAAATGGGACAGAAAACTACATAAACACTCCTTCCCGCCTGAAAGCTCAAAAAATGAAGGGCTGGCCGAACTTATGGGGGAATAAATAGAGGAATAAGGAATTAGCATGTATCCAGCTATAGACCTCACCCATTAATCAAAGATTTATAGGACACCTGCACCCCTCAGCTGGCTGCTGGTATCATGGTGTCTCAGAAGAGAGTAGCTCTGTAAAGCTCATGCTCTTTTTACAGCCCTCAGATCAGAAAAAAAGCTACTGGAGTTGCTGTTTCCAGTTTGGAGTGACCAACTCCAGACAGCTGTGTCCTTTTTTTAAAAATACCTGCTGGCCTCAGACTGTGCTGGGGAAGGCTAGAGACTTCTACAAGCTCTGCCAAACGTCTCCAGGAAAATTAAGAGTGCCGAAACACCGAAAGGCTACTTGGAAATGGCTTGCTACGAGGGCTTTGTGGATCCCTCCTCTCACCTTAAACATCACCTGGGAAACAACAGAGATTCAAAGAGACTCAAACCTAAAGCATCGCTGGGTCACACCTCAGCTAGCGACCTCCTCTCTGAGCTTCGATTGCCTTTTTTTCGCCCCTCCTCCTCAATACTGACTGGCATCTGCTCACTCAGGCTGTTCGTGACTTGGATCCACTTCGACCCCTTTTTATACCACAACTTCCTCCATTTTAAGTCCAAAGAAAAATATTATTTTCACGGACTGTGGCTAACCATAAGCAACAGTATCTCCTTCAGCTACCCTTGCACTAAGCTCGATAATTTTGACTAACAGGTACAATCTCTCTCGTAAGCCACTGCAGATGGAGACAGGCATTTTCTCAGCTTCATAAAAATGTCAGTATCCAAAGTCCCTCAACAACCAGGAGTGGGAACGTTACACTCAGGCGCTACAACACGATGGTGGCAGCCAACAGCCAACCCTTCAGTTCATATTTTCACTTTAGCTTGTATCACCTCAATGTTCAGCCCAAGTGTGGACACCCAGCAAAGTTCATAGATAAAATCGGAAGTGTCAGTATGATCTTGTTTCATCTGCTGCAAGCTACACTACTCTGCCTACAAAAAAAACCCACCCTGTACGTCCCCGCAACAAAGAGACCACCTCAAGGTGTTACTGTGCACGTCAGAGAAAGCCGAGCCTTTCGGACTGGGCTTTGGAGGCCTCACACATCTGATTCACAGGCAACTTGGGCCAGTGCACCAGCCAAGATGCCAGGGGTTTTTTGGTGGATGTGAACATGGTAAAACCACACAAAGACACAGTTTTGACCAGTCTGCCTTTATTCGGTGCTGGACAAGACGGGAGCCAGAGAAAGGCAAAACTGACTGCCCATTCCGTGGTTGCAAAGCCAACGGGAGGGTACCATGGCACATCCACCTACAGAGGCCAGCCTGAAGAGCGAAGGCGAAGAGAGGAAATTCCCCTGTACCTCCCTGTCCAACAGCCCCCCAGAAACCTAACTTGTCACCCCAGGACCCCGGGTAAAGCACAACTCCAGTTCCTTCAAGACTGACTTCAGAAGGCCTCTGCAGTAAGCCATCAGTGGAGCACCTGTGGTTACGGTCAGAAGGCATGCTAAACTGCACCAAGCCTTTTGGAAAATGCCAGGCCTAGAAATAGGATGTCCCCATCACCATCTTCACTTGAATTTGACTGGCAGCAACAAAACTGAAGTGCATGTTGGTCTTCCAGCACAGTGGCTTGGGGCTAACAACAGTCTTAAGAACTGGGGGAAAAGTCTCAATGCTTGCAGAAAAGCATCCAAGAAGTGCATTTGGCTGTCGGGTGCATGCACATATTGAGCTGTGCCTCCCTGACATGCCAGAGAGGGAAGGCTGGCAGTTTAGAGCCCAGGAGATGATCAAAGCTGTCCTCTCTGCTCCCGAAGGGCTCCCTTTCAGCACCTTTCAAAGAGAACATCAAAGAGGCCTCACCGCTTCCTTACCGCCCACCAGCCTGCTCCAAGGCCTGTGTCAGGATGCTCGTTCATCTAACCAGAGCCCCGGGAAGGCTGCCGCTGCCTTTCCAGCCTTCCTCACCTCCACCATGCCGGGCTCTGACTCAGGGCTACGCTGTGCTCTGCCCGCTTGGTGACAGTGCAGTGGCTGGTGGACAACCAGGCTGATGCTGAAGATCCCCTGGAGCGACCACGACTGAGGGACTCCAAGGACATGCAAGTGCACCCAGACCTCTCCTGTGGCGTCCAGGGACCGACGGGTGGGTGAGCAGCCAGCCAGCTGCCACTGCTCAGTCCCACTGCTTCTGCTGGTGGGCCCTCACTTGAAAATTACGTCCCCGTCAAAGGCCCCAGGTTAGCTCTAGCGCTTCTAGGAGGTGAACTACAGGCTCATGTCCCTAAACACCCGGGTGATCCACGGCATGATGCCCACACTGACCCTGGGACAACTGCTTCAGTGCCCTAAGAGCCAGCAGAGGTGTGGAGAAACATTTCCCCTCCATAGCGAGAGCATGACGTCAGCCCGCAGCTTGTAAAGGGGGTGGAAATCTGCGTGCCGGACAGCAGGCTGCTCTCGTAAAATGGGACCAGTTCAATCATTAGCTGCCCTGGAGTCCCCTCGGCCAGTCCCTAGCAGCTTCAACAGCACCCCCGACAGCCATTATCTCAGAAGGACGCTCGTTATAGAAAACCATGTCCCTCTGCCAAGTTCTCGTGTCTCGTTATTTTCGGAACGACACGGGCAGGCTCTGTGCCTCAGCAACTGTCAGCAGAGCCACATGGAAAGCAAATCCATACAACGATCAGGCTAGCAGGGACAGTGCTGGAAACAGCATCGATGCGGGGACAGTCCCCTGGAAGCACCCTGTGGTCATGAGAAAAGGGATAAGGGCAATAAACATAAAACCCAGAAGCTATTTGACACTATTTGCATGGGAAGCTGATCTCCCCCAGCCCTTCTCATTCTCATGCATATGAGTGGAGACAAAAGGATTTAAAAGCAAACCACCTGTGCAGGAAGGATGGCTCCTAAATCCCAAAGAAGACAGGACCTACTTACTGCAAACTCATTTTAATTAAAACATTCCAGGATCCACATTCCCCAGGATTAAATTACTGATTTAGCTATTTATACATCTAGCCCCTTTCACCCGTTCTAGGACAGTATTGTTTAGGTGTTGGGTGACACCAGTGTCAGGTAAAGGGAAGCAAGCATTTTCTGGTGCCTGTGACCCCTAACGCAGAATCCACGATTATCTGCAGGTCAGCCCCAGCACCTGTCAGCAACTCACAGATTACTGGAGTGGGAGCATAATCCTGTCCAACACTAAAGGATGATTCTAAGGCCCTAGAAAAAGCAGAGGTAAATGGCTTAGACAAGGTGCAAAGTTCCCAAGGCAAGGCTTTCAATTAAGAAAAAAAAAAAAACCAAAAAAACAGAGATGTGGTGAACAAGGAAGACCTAACACAGATGCAGCTGGAGCAGAATTTAAACTCCCCCCCCCTGCAAGAGACCAGCAGGACTCCTTCCTCGCCTTTCACAGGAAAGGAATCTGGAGATGCAAGTCCCAAATTGCCCTGCCCAGTGCTGCGCACACACAGGACCATGTCCAGCCTCTGCCAGCCGGCTGTGCAGCTGAATATTTCCTCTTTAGGCTCTGAAAACTGCGACTCAACCCAGACAGAGACAGCCCTTGCAGCTCCTACCACCTCCTGGCTGCAGTATTTCCCCGTGACAGAGCACGGAGGCTGGCTGGAGGTCACGAAGCCTCAGCCCACCCTGGGCAGAGAAAGCAGCCCTTCCTAGCGGGTATCACCTATGCTGCAGCTGAGACTAAATTATGAGCATGCTGTGGACACAGGCAGCACAAGAGAACAGAAATCCTTTCTGAAAACCACCATCAGCTAATGTAAGCACCAAAAAACCTCAGCTAGCTCTAAAACAGGTGAGCAAAAGCAGCAGCAACACAGATGGACCGAGGCAATGCATTGCTTTTTCTGGTATGGGTGCCAGCTGAGTTAATACTACATTACCAGCGCTACATGACATCGCGCCGCGCAGCACAGACATGCCCCAGGCTGTTTAAGTCAGCCCTAGGCTGCGTAAGGCAGGAGAAGAATTTGCTAGTTTGGGTGGAATATTATACAAGCATGAAAATGGCTCTAGATCCAGCCAAACCCTCAAACCATTTGAGTGCTCTGTCCTCAAACTGCTGCAGCATTTCAGGTGCTTCCAAGGTCCTTTCCTTCCAGTTTCCACAATTTCCTCTTGAACTGGGACAGGGGAGCCATAACCGGACACCCCTATTCTAGGTGCAGCTTCACCAGTGCCATGCAGAGGGCATAACAACTTCCACTGAGATCCTGAAGCAGCCCAGTATGTAATTTAACTTATGTGCAATGAGACTGCACTGCTGGCTCATACTGAACTTGGCACCTACCATCAGCCCCAGGTACCTTCCAGGTGAGCTACTACCCTGCCAGTCAGTCCCAGCCTGTCTCGATGCATCTTATGGGATCAGGCTCTGACTTTGCTTTGACAAATGGTAAGAAACCTCAAAATGGCTAGTTCGTGAAAAATTCCTAAAGGCAGGCCCAGTAGGTCATTATTTACCCAGGTTCTCCACAGCAGACTAGAGTCACGCTTTGTTTTTTATAACACGAACGATTCATACCACATTTTCAGAGTTTCGGCTGTAAGTGTGATGCATGCGATGTGGTTTCCATGTCATTGCAAGTGAAATCAGGTACTGTTTTGTGTAATTCTGTCCCCAAATCTAAACATACGTAACATTTTTAAATATGGCTGCAAGCTGACATTTTGAATAAGTGGTTACTCTTTTTTTCTTTTTAAAATATATGTACATTTATATTATTTTCTGCGAAGTTTGTGTCAACGGAGGGGATAACCCAATGCCATGTAAAGAATGAGCAGAAACCCCAGGTACTGTGTCAGCCTGGTTAAGCCCTCCTGGAAGGACTCTGTCCATCAAATACCCTGCTGTTGCAATCATTTCTCTACTATAGCAAAGGAATTTAATTATGCTTTTATAAGCAATTTAAATCTGGTTATTCTGGATTGAAGTGGGTGTCACTGAGCGCAGAACATGGGCAAAAGACGCAATGAACTACATTAGTCTGAAATGTACTTTCTTTTTTTTTTGTAAATGCTTCCCTTTTTGGTTTTATTTATTATAGGAGAGAAGTGGTTTTCTGTTACTGACAATCCAGATAACGAAGCAAAGTGGGATTCAAGTCAAAGCGGAACCTGGGAAAGACTGGAAATAGCAGGGTCCTGCTAGACAAGCACCACTCCCTTGGCACCCTTTCAGAGACTGACCAGCTCTGTGCTCCGGGCAGCAAGGGCTGAGGGGTTCTTCCCTCCGCTCCTCTGACAACAAGCTGGTCCAGAAATTCCTGTTCCAGGCTGCCCTACTGTCTAGCAACCTCCTTTTCATTTCCAGTCTAACTGTATCCATAGCCAGTCTAGACTCATTTAATCTTAGCCAGCATCTTGACAGCTTTGTTTCCCTCCTCAGTGTCTGACATCTGCAGACATCGATCAGATCCTCTTTCTGCTTTCAATTTGCTAGCCTAGACAGGCTGAGTTCTTCCCTTTTTTCCCCTTTGCAAAAGACTCTGCAATTACTTCATCAGCCCAGAAGACCTTGTCTGCACCCACAGCAGATTGCATTCATTTTTTGAAGGTGACGGACGGTACTAGCACAGTGACCTTAAATCTTCCCTAAGTTCATGGGAAATTAGACAGCCCAGGAGCACACTTGCTGTTTTCACATCTACATCGCAATTCAGAAAGCAAAGCCATAGCAAAGAGCATAGCAATGAATGGCAAAAACCACTGCTGTCCCACATCTGACCTCAAACAGCACACATCAATACTGGACTTTTCTGACATTTTACACGAGAACTTCAGGAAAGCCTTTAAATCTGGGCCCCGTGTCTTCATATTATGAAATAACACAGGAGTTTCCGTGGTTACCAGTGACAAAAGTGAGCTTTAAGTTTTGTTTGTGCTATACAGTACAGCTGCTCTGTGAACCACGCAAGCTGTATATAAAAAAAAAAAAAACGACCTAAACCACCTCATTTCTATTACGTGAGTCTACCCAAGGGTTCCACCCTAACTCAGCACAATTCTTAAACTCCATAGCTGGCTGTTGCATCAGCCCAGTGAGAAGAGAAATGGGTGGGTGGCAGGACGCATTTGTCTGCCTTTTTTAAAAATTTATTTTTTTTTTTTAGTAATTTGGGTTTATGTAGGAGGAGTGAAGCCACAATTAAAAGGGCAAGTTTCTCCTGCCTCTTCTAAAAGGAAAACGAGCTCTATCACCATTTAGCAATGGACAAAAAGCAACTGGAAAGGAGCCCAGGTAGTTTGGAAGAGCTACACTGCAGAACACGCTTCGGTCCTAAAAACAGCTTAGCTCAGGGACTCCCAAACTTACCTTGCTGGTACACGGCTGTGGCCACTGCCTCCATCACAGCCACTCCTTCCTCCACCACCCACATCAGCAGCAAGCTCCCACCCACACGCACACACCGAAGGAGGCTCCGAGCTGGACAGGCAGCGCACGGGCAGTCCTCCATCGAGGTACACGTACCACAAGCCACAGCAATGCTATCATTTGCCTTGTCTACACAAGAAGAAATACCAACTGTATATGGATCTGATCCAGTGTCCACCCATGCCTGTAAGGTCCTTTTCAGTAACCCCAGAAGGATTTTTCATTTGGTTCTGAGCAGTATACAAAGGCTGGTGGAGACAGGAGGCTACCCATGCTTCCAGGTACAATTCACTGAGTTTGCAGGTAATCAAAAGCAAATATAGTCCTGTTAAAATTCAGATAGCAAGACAGCAGAGCCTGAGATCCCACAGCAACCCGAGGACACTGCAGGTCTGTAGACATCTGCGCATATGCATTTGGAAACATTCAATGGCAGAGTTGTTTCTAGGAAAGGCTTCCCTGTTATTGTCATTTCGCTAGGGAGATTAGAACAAGCCAGAATTTTGTTTGCCAAATGCCCAGCAGATGTTGGAGGTGGAACAGAGCAGAGCGCTCTGTTCACGCTTGTGCAGAGAGGTTTCTCCTGGGTCTAAGGCGGACATTCATAACAGGCCAGGGACCAAATACACAGGAGAGTGCCTCTGTCCTGAACATGCCAGACAGTGTCAGAAGGAAGGCTGTCCACTGCCTAGGCTATACTTACAGGAGTCTGGAAGCAACAGTAGAGCTTGGTGAGGAATGGGTGGTTTCTTGCTAAGGAAAGGATGCGTTTCTCAGTCATGGTGCATTCAACATCGTCATCTTGGAGAATGACGTCCTTCTTCAACACCTTCACTGCATAGAGCTGCCCACTCTCTTTCATCTTGGCAAGCATCACCTAAACCAAAGTGGAGGGTGAATTGCAAGGGCTGAGCCCTCAGACTCTATGAGCAATACAGAGCCTTTCACACCTTCTCACACCAGAAAGGTCAGTTATCTCATGACCAGGCTTGTGCATGCAAGCGAGTCAGCCTGTTGGTATGGGCATCAGTGTACAATCGATGACACACGTTACTGTCTGCAGCAGGCTTCCCCGGATAGAAATGCCCACACACATTGCTCCAAAGGCTGGCACGGGGCTAGCTGGTCGAAGCCCACCGGCTGTGCCAGAGCCCCCTGAGCAGCGCCATCCATCCCACTTCCCAGCTCAATTACCAAATTCAGATGCCCCATTTCTCATCGCCTTTGTGGCAAAGCAGAGAAGCGAAACCTCCATTCACTGAATTTGAAACCACTGCCTTGTTTCCTTGCTCCAAGAAATGCTGCCCAAACGAGTGCTAATGCACACACTTGCAGTTTCTGGTATGGGCCCTGGCATGCAGCTGTTCCTCTGGTTGCTAACTTTGCTGGGTTTTGTGACATCCAGTTCTTCACTCTGCTGTCAACTTTCTTTCTCTCCCCTGTTCTCCCTGCTCTCTGTAACCAACCTTGTTGCACAAAGCGCACTCCACTGGACAGTCTGTGTGTCACATTATGATATAACTTCGTCTGTCTTGGAGCTTCTTAAATAAGGAATGTGGTTTCCCCCCCGAACGAGCCAACAACTCCTCTCACCTTTCCAAAACTGCCCTTCCCCAATACACGAAGGAAGGTTAAGTCTTTGATCCCAAGTTTGCTTGCTGAACTTTCACTAACGTTGTTGCCATCTTTCAGGCTGCTTTTTCCCTGGTGTCTCAAAGTAGATCTTGAAACCAGTTTCTGTGGAGGAAAGTAAATAAGTATCAGTCTGCATAGAAAGTGTACTTTCGCCTCAGCGGTTTACACAAGTAGCCGACCCACCGACCTCGGCATTTCGGACCTGATCAGGTTCCCTGTACGGCCACTGGACCAGAAGGAGCGTTGGTACCACCACCCCGCACAGCCGGTGTGTGTGAGCGGCGCAGAGCTGCGCTCAGCCGTCAGCATTGGGCCCCAGCCTCAGCATTTTAAGTTGCAACCCCACTGCCCAGCAGATCCCGGAGGCACGTCCGCCTCTCTCTGTCCTCACTCCCCCGAAAAATCAGATAACTGGTGAGGATATCCAGGTCTCCCATCTAACATCAGACCGAGGAGGACTGCGTAATTTCTGCAATATGCAAAGTGCTGGTGAGATAGAGAACCCGAGCAGATCTCACCTGAATCTCTTCAGTTTCTACCTGATTTTAAGACTCTTGCTCAGCGCCCAGTTCAGTGGGACTCAAACTTCAAAATATTTTTCTTTCCCACAGCTGGGCTGCTGCCTTTCTCCACTGCTGTAAATTCGGTGGAAGGCTGTTCACTCCCACACCAGCAGTGAGGGGTCCTTGCATTTTCAGGAATTGTACCGATATTAGCACACATTTCCAGAGCTTCTGCTTTCGCAGTATACAAAGATCAAGTCACCCTCCAGTGTCCTCTGTTCACAGCTCTCCAGGTCTGAGCAAGTGTGTAAACCACGAGTATTTTTGCTCAGTTTATTAGCCCAAAGTCACAGGGACTTCTTGAGCTCCACCTTGTGACTGCTTTGGTGTAAAGCAGAACTCTTCCTGCACAGGAGACTTGTCCACAGCCACGGAAACACCAACCCCAACCACGGGGAAGAACCAAGAGCATTCAGAGCAGCATCCTGCAAAACTCCCAACAGATTTCAGCTCACAGCGGAGTCTGAACACTTACCTAGAGCCTTCAGGTCACAAATAACGAGAAGAGATTGTTAAACACCAAACACAGATTTTTATTTTCCTGGTTTCATCTCCTTTTGATGTGGTGATTATGCAAATAACAAATGCTAACAAGTGCTGATTTTTACCAGAATGAGAAGGGAGTGTGGGACTTGTGCTTCCCTGTAACTCCCAGGATAACTGTGCCCCTGAACCGCCACAGCATGAAGAGCGAAGGTGAGAAAGTCTCGTCTGCTACAAACCAACTGAAACCAAAAGAGGCAGCCCAGCCTAACGAGCAGGCTAGGCTGATACACAGTCAATGTAGCTGACAAGATTTACCAGGTCTGACAAGAATATTTGGAGTTTGAATATTTTCTTTTTGGCCAAACAGAAATAGATAGACCCACATTTTATTATGGGTTACTGTGGTTTTAAGCAAAGTCACTTCTCAAAACTGCGAGCAAATGAAACGTGATGAAAACTTGTTATCAAATGACAGCTCTGATTTCCATGACCCTTTATGGGCATTTTCACTCAAACTCTTACAGGGTGTTTTAAACTCTCTGAATAGACTCAGACATACAACAGCTGGGGTTTTAGGATGCCTTCAGTACCGACAAGCAGAAATTGTACACATCTGTCCCAATCCTGGCAACAAGCTCACCAGGACACTGCCTTGGACAGTAAAGACCAGAGCTGATGTTGCCCTGATAGGGACCATAGATTTTAGCTGGGGAAACTGTAGTGAAGAGTGAAACTGTTTCCCCCAAAATCACTCAGAAAAACAGCGATAAAGCAGGGAAGAGAACCTAGGCCTCTTGCTGAGCTCTTCTGCTCTATGCCACACCACCTTTGCAGACAGTGCATTTGTGTTTGCAGGAAAAGTAAAAAAAAGGTATGGCACGGATTATATTGACCGTTAACTAGTTTGGGGTCTTACTCTCCTCTCATTCACGCCAAACAGATAAAAGAGCCAATGGAGTCACACCACTGCGAAACATAAGCAGACAACAGAGCAACACCTATAGACCTGAGCTTCTGCCAGGGTAAACCTGGCTATAAGACATCCATTGCCCAGCGAAGTCTTTGCCACAAGCCACAGACAGTAACAACCTACTTGTGCAGTCCACCACACAACACCATCTGCCATAACTGCAGTCTCTGACTTCAGCTGTAAATGGTTTACATTAAATTTGTTGTAAATGTTTTAAATAGAGGAGGGGAAAAAAAAAAAAAAAGAAAAAAAAAAAGAAAAAGAGACTCACCGAATTTGGGGAAATGCTTCCTGGTTGCAGCCCCATGCACGCCAAGGTTTTAGCAAGCTCCGCTGAGTTCACCCCACAATTCGGTGCAACGTTTGCTTGGCATCGGATGTGGACGTTCATTTTACAGACTGACAGGGGTGATCATAGGGATGGAAAGTAAAAGCAAAGGAGCAATTAAAATAACTTGGACGGATTAATTGCTGAGAAATAATTTAGCAATTCTATTTCAGGAAATATACCCATCTGGATCTACCCTGTCTCTTTAAACTGAAAGGATTTTTGCCACTGAGCTCAGCAGAAACAAAATTAGGACTCTCAGAAAAGAATAAACTCCTGAAAATCAGAGATATACCCCAAACTCTCCGAGTAGCATGCCACACTGCCTGAAGCTATTCATAAGCACTTTTTGTCAGGTATATAAACACCACTGCAGCTATGCCTGCAGATAAAATTAGTATTTATAATGCCACAGAATCCGCAACAAACTTCTATATTTGCAGGTATCTAATTTTAAATATATATTGTTCAGTGGGAAACTAAAATCTTTCTTGCTCTCATTCATGGACCCACACACCCCCTCTTGTGGGAGATGAAGGCAAACGGTGTCTGTTACGATTTTACAGTCTGGATCACTGAAACAAAGAGGTAACACCACGACATGCTTTGTCATCAATGAACAGCATGACAGACAGGGTAGTCAGCCTAAAGCAATGACCTTTTTTTCCCCTCAGATGCCTTTTCATTGCCTTATTTCACTAGCTGAGGAAAAACCTTCAGGTAAAGGGAAAAATGAATGCAGGAAGCAGTGATACCCAAGAATATTTTCAATAATGCAAATTAAACAAAGCTGTGCTGAGAGTGCAAAGTAGAGTCCTGGAAACCAGAGATTAAAAAGTAGATCAGTGGGTTTTTAACTCTTGCAAAGATGAATATTCATTGCTTGGCTTTCTCTTGAAGGTTGCACAAATCAAGCCCACACAGTGCATCAAGAGTCTAAAAATACACATATTTTGTGAAAAGGCTGCAGTAAGAAGTTGCTCACTTTTACACTGTAGGCCCTGTCGCATGATTCCCCAGAGCAAGGAACCGCAGTGGTCACAGAAAGTCGGGACTTTGTAGTTGTGGACACTGAACTTATGGGGAATGTTGATTCCAAACCTCTGTTCAGTCACCTGAGGCATAAAAAGAAAAGCACAGATTTAAAATTCAAATACATATACATAAGCTGACGTTCATTTTCATACAGGTATTTAAGTGCAAAACTATGAAAATAATTCCAACTCAGAAAATGTCTCAATCCATCACCTCACTGAGGTTTACTGCAAGCGAACATTGAGTGACCAACCTTGCCTGCTGCGAGCCTGCTCTGGTTTCCTTGCTGGTCAGGCTGGACTATCTGACAAAGCAGATTTTTAAAAGGGCTGCCTAGCCAAATTTAAGTTCTTAAAAACAAGTTAGAATTAGAAGTGTGGATTACCTCATCACAAAACTATCACACTGAAGTGCCATGTATAAATTATGTTACCTACAGCATTTTGTAACTAACCAGTTTTCAAATTATTAGCTTGCATACTGTGTGCAAACATGTAAATTTAGGTCAAACTGTTGATTTTATTAGATTTAATATAGAGTAGTGTTCCCAGCTCCCCCTAAAATTCTCGTTCTTCTTCTCACCCTCCTTGTTATTACTAACAGCCTTTCATTTCAGGCCCACATTTTGCTTTATCACTTGCTCTCATCCCCTTTTTAACCTTGTTCTTTTCCAACGGTGAATCATGCAGAACTCAAAGACACCTTAGAAAATGTTAGATCAGCTAAAGAAACCCATTCCCATCGAGCCTCTTCTTTGCTTTCCATTTTGTGTCTCAACACGCAGATCCTGAAAGACCGAGGGGCAACCCACCACTTCCCAAAGAAAACTCAGGGGTGCGACTGAAACGATGAGTTTAAAGTGAACGGTGCCTCCTCCTCTTTGCCTTCTTTTAAAGCAGCTTAGGTGTGTTACACACCCTTCACAATCCTAAAAGAGGGGCAAGGAGACTCACCATTTCACTTGCACTTTAGCCTTAAGCATTTTAACTTCATCTGGTTTGGCAAGGGGTCATTTTAAGAAATCTAGCTCAGCAGTTTGGAGGCAAGAAGTAACGAGCAAAGGCAATTGCTTATCTGCACCGGAAAGAAGGTTTCTGCAGGGCATACAATACAGAGCTATTTCCCAATTGAAAATATTTCTGTTGAATTTTCCTTGCATGGTTATTAAGCAATTTCCAGTTATAGAAATGAGACATGCCATGCACAAGGCAGTTTTAGGTGGGGATGCTACTCCTGTCAAATACAGCTAAAACTAGAAAGAAACAAAACCTTCAGAAACACAAGTTATGCAACGGTTCTTTCTTACAGCATAAATAATTCCACAGAGTAAAGGTGTGGAGCAATGACTAAATGGGCACTTTAAGTTACCAGAAAAGAAAAAAAGAGGCAGAACAAAGACCAGTGGTTGGATTTTTAAAGCCACAGAAATCCACATTAAGAACCAGGCACCAAATTTTGATGACACCACAGTTAATCATGCAAGCAAATTACCAAGGAAGACATTGGATTTGCTATTTCTTGATGTCTTCCAGTGAAGATACCCTGCCTTCCTACACCATGTGCTAGTCCAACCAGTTATTGGCATTAACAGAAGAACAACCAGATCATACTGCATGGCCTTTATGCATGCCCCTGTCACTCCTTCTGACTTGTAAATCAATCCATGAATCAAGATAGCACAGAGTAAATTCTGTTATAGGACAACCCCAGCAACCCAGACAAACCCAAAGACTCACAAATTATGATGACCCAAAATAACCAACATGACCTTACCTTGAGATCGGTCTTGCTCGTATTGTTTTGGCATGTGCAAGCCGTAACAATTAGATGATGGCAGCGCTTGTGTACAACACAGGTGCATACTAGGAAATAAAAGAGGCATGCTGAAAAGAGCTGTCAAAAGACTCAGAACACATCATCCCATCAGCTGGGTTCTTTAAGGCTCAGCTATACCATCAGGACACAGTAAATATGCGAAAAATAATCGGTGGGTTGGAATTTCCAAAATCTTGTAGCAGATCTGGAAATGCATCTCCAACCCACTGCAACAGAAATTCTGCACCGGATCATTCATACAGCCTAGAAAACAGCTTCCTATATAAAACACGCGTGATGCACACAGAAATTCTCAAATGAACTAAAAAAAAAATGCTGTTGAAATAATTATCTAGTGGAGAATATTTCTCACAACACACACAAATAATACCAGAGAGCACAGGACTGAAATACCAAAAGCCACCCCTCCATCTCAGTGGCACCATGCTTCTTACACTGGATATCCAAGCGAGTCCTGCCCAGGTTAGTTGGTCATTTGAGGCTCAGTGCAATGCTCGGGTCTGGGAAGCTGGGTAACTGCAGCAGATTGGTGCTGTGTCTAATTAGCTAGTCCCCATCAAGAGGGCTAATCTGCCCTAAAGCAGACTTGGGGTCTCCCCAGGTCTGAAGCTGGCTTGGCTGGAACGAACTTGGATTCCTCCAGTGTGTAACCCAGCGTGCATTGTAGACACAACCAAGGGCCATAGCTACTGTCTACGTAAGGAGATTTTTTTTGATGGAAACTGCAATCTGCAGATGTGTTGCAGGGTTCCATGCTATTCTGCTTGTTGCTGACTCAAGCTTGTACCCATGAGGGTCTATCAATAACGTTCACCTCTACCCAGAAATTTTGCACAGGATACCCATTTGTTTACGTGTAGCTTCCTTTCACGTGAGGATACCACTGTCCTGTTACACTGCTCAAGAACCAGGCTGTGTTAGAAGGCTACATCTAGTGACCATGCACCTGTGACACAAGTAATTCCATCATCTTACCATAGAAAAAGGGAAAGGCAAAACAATAATTAAGCAATACACATGTCTATACAGGCATTCAGCCAAAACCTGCATCCAGACAAAGGCGCTGTGCCAGCCCACAAGGCTGCCCTTTGAAGTCACATCCCTAGTTTCACTTTGTCGAGCTACAGAGGGAGAGAAAGGAAGAGGGTGGCCATTCCAGTAGGGTACCTGGTGTCCAAATACCAGATGAACACGGTCCTGAAGGGACCCTGGCTCTCTCAAGCCTAGCTGGGTGTTGCACATACTCAGCAACTCAGTGGATCTGCACAGGAGGAAAACTGTGGGTGAAACAGAGCAACCAGAGCTCTAGGTGTTTGCATGAATGTAGGTGGTTGCTCCTGCATGCATGCAAGCCATCAGCCTGACAGCTGCCCAAATGCAGAGTTTTGGCTGGCTGGGGAGGAAGAGGAGCGGTGGCTTCAGAGAAGCTGTAACCGCAGGATGTCCCAGTGGCACGGGAAAGTGCTCCCGAGACAGCACATCCTACTCACACACCGTGCAGGAGCACAGCACCTTACCTTGGCACTGGTATCCCTGCTTCCCAAACACGCCCCTGTTCAAAACAAAATATGAACGTAATTTGGCATCAGAAAGGCAGTCACCTCGCACATCATTTACAGAAGAGAGAGCCAAAATATCAGAGTATCCCAGATGACCAGATGCCCGAGGCCAAACTGCCCAGCAATAATGGTGCAATTCAGCAAAGGGGTGTGAGAGCGTAACTAGGTGCTATAAGGGCCGTAGCTTACAGGGCAGGCTGTCAACACGCATGTTATTGCCCATATTCCCCCTTACTCTAGTTTCTGAAATACCTCACTTTATTACAACACACACCACACTTCTTAGGCTGATCCCAGCAGCCCACACCCTGTTATTATCTCTCCCACTCCATGCTCCTTTGGGACATAACTAAGTTTTTCTCCCTGCTCTGCCTACTCCCCCACATATATCACCCCACACCTCACACCTCTGCGTGCCTTTTCTGTTCTCAGGCATTTTCTCTAGTCTTTCAAGCAACTGTTTTTCTCAGTGTAATCTCAAAGCTCCACTTAACATCTGGGGTCTTTCTTCAGACTGCTTGGGTTACTTCCACCCCCTCCCCCCCCGAAGTAAAATCTGTGCTCACAAGCGAGCAACACTGCCCCATCCCCACACCCTTCCAGTGTGCTGCCAGCATCCAAGACACACATCACCTCCGGCCTCTCTGTAGTAGGCTCCAGTCTGCAGCATAAATGTACCCTGCTAAGCCTGATGGCCAGGGGAAATCGCGTCGGTGCACTTGGTAAAGTGCTGGGTAACAGATTCAGGATCGGGGGCGGCATGTCGGTCCCCGAAACCCAAAGGGACAGGAGCTCCACACCACCGTGTTCGAGCCGCTCTTACCAGATGAACTCCCTGCAGTGCGAGCAGTACGTAGGCTGTCGCAGGTAGGTAGCCATGAATTTGTGCCCGTTCACCTGATGCACTCGCCTTCGCATCGCCCGCTGGCGTTTCCGAGTGAAGTGCTTAAAAATTCGATCCCTCTGCAGGGTCCCTGTGCAGGGGGCAGGAATAAAAAAAAGCAACAAAACATCAACGTTATCATGCACAGTTATTACTCCTGGTTTTGCTATGGCACAAAATGCTTTCAAAGTCCATGATTACATCCCTGGTTTAGAAGACAGGGGACCACACTCTAGAACAAGGAAAACGTGGGACAGGCAACAGAGGAAACTAACTGCAAAGGCCCCTTTAGCTCAAAATTACATTCTTCATCCAGAATTAACTGCCTCTTCCCATCTTCCTCTAGCTCCTCTCCCGTGTTGAGACATGTCACTAACCCTTTAATTCACAAGCTGTAAACAGACCAGAAGCTCAAGGCTAATGAGTTATTATAACTCATAGCTTTTTGGGCAATAAATCCTGAAAACACGACTGCGTGCAACTAACGGCCCAAGCCAAAGTGATGCTTTGCTCGGTGAATGGTGTGTATCTACTTTCTCATGCTACACGGCAGTATCACCATTTGTAGCGATTTTGCTTCCTGTATTGGATAAAAATGTACAGCCTAGTTTTTCCAGGACTGTTGTTTGATATGTGCCACTCTCAGCTTTCTTTAAAGTGCTCATTTTCCAAAGGGTAGATAATATCTTAAAGCTCTGGGAAGCAGGGATCCAGGAACTCCTGGCATTCAAATCTGAATTGTCCCAAATTTATTTTTTTTTTTTACTGGGTTTAGTTCAGCCATATAGCTATTTCCTAGCAAAGCTCCATTTACACAAAACAAGTCACTCTTAACAGGCAGAACTGAGCTCTAGATCAAGAAAGCCATTCCCATACAGCAGCAGCCGTCTGACTTGCAAATCCCAGCCAGCTGGTCTCTGGGATCCTTGCACAGACCGGGTCAGACTCAGCTGAGCCTCCCAGATCAAAGCCACACCTGGGCCACTCTCACCTCAGAAGAAAGAAATGAAATCTGCAGTGTTCGAGCTAGTTGCTTTCCGAAGGAGAGGATCAGGCCCTGCCCGCAAGTGCCTTCTGGGGACACACAATGAGGTCTGCTAGAGGTGGTTGTGCACTGACTTACGTACTCAGGACTCTCATTTTGAGCACAGACTGGACACCAGCTATTGCCAAACCCCCTGCGCAGATGCAGTGACCCAGGAAGGGACAGGCAGTCTGCAAACTTCCCACCCATCGGATCATCCCGGAGTGGTGGATCGGCAGCAGGACCCAAACACAGCTGTTACCTCACCACTTCATTTACCCATAAAAAGGGGGCAGAGCGTTTCCATGCTTTCAACTCGCTTTGTTGACTAACCGCTGGGGGGGGAAGAAAAAAAGGAAAAAGCTGTCAACCTGATCAAGGCTTGAAATGTCAGAGTCCCACATCACAGGCAGATTTCCCGGTCCTCTTTGTAGGAGTGGAGATAAGGGAAGCCATCCTGTCAGTACTGAACCCAGCCACTTCAAAGGGCAGCGGGCCACACGATGTATTCCTCTCGGTACTCTTGCCACACAGGTTTAGAAGCAAAGCCAGCCACAAAGCTCGAGGGTTTTCTTCTGCTGTGTTCTCCCAGCCATTTGTGCATGCGTCCCCTCCACAGGCACTAATGGAAACCTCCTACCTGATGGCACAGCTGCAACATGGAGCACGGCTTGACTTTAAGACAGCTTACATTTATTTTTAAAATAGAAGCACACACTATAAATGGGGATTTTCCCATTAAAACACAAAAAAAGGTGCAGTGGGGCTGATCCAAGCAGTTAACAGAAACCTGCTTTTTTCACTGCAGAACTTCAAGCAGCTGGGCAGAGAGACGGGCGCAGAAAAGCCTGCCTTACTAGGGAAGTGCTTGAACACGTGTTTAATTCTCACTGAAGTCAACAGGACTCAGGGGACTGCAGGAACTGCCAGACGGAATCAGAACATTGGTCCATCCAGTTCAGCATCCTGCTTCTGTCAGTGGGCAACCAGAAACACATGACAGCAAGATGGAGGAACCCTGCAGCTGGGAGATAATTTGGCTCTTTCCCACACACAAGATGTCATTTTGATCTCCAGAAGTGAGAGCTGATGTGCGGAGGTTTTAATACCCCTTCCAAACATTCAATCATCATTGCACCATTTCAATAGCCCCACTATCCACCATAGGAAACATGGCCGAGAAGAACTTCAAGAGGTCAACCAGTTCATCCCTCTCCCTCAAAAGAAAGATCAAGAGCCAGGCTTCGCTGAGCCCAAGCCTTCTGCAACTTCACGTGAGAATTAAAAAGAAGAAAAAAAATTCCGTATAGTATTACAGAATTTGCCCAGCTTTACATTCAAGAGAACATCTCCTTGGTCGAGGTTTAAGCACACACTTAAGTGTTGTCCTGGAGGGCCGAACACCTCAGCTGGCAAAGTCTCCCATCTTGACGCTGAGCACGTACAGGAGAACTGCCAAGGCATGGAAAGGGAAGAGCAGGGTTTGTGAGCGGGTGGCGAGCACAAGCAAATCACCTAAAGAAGCAATCCAGTTACAAGCTTCCTTCACACCAGCTGCTCCATTAGAAGCCCAGCGCCGATGCCCTTTAAGTTCATACACTCACATCTACCAGAGTTTAAGAGAATATGTTCCCAATTTAGCTCATGTAGTTTCTGGTGTTGTTACTGTTCCTCTCGAGGATCAGCATGGGGTAATTGCTTCCCTGGTGCTGTCCCACGCGAGAAGCTCACAGGCAGCCAAGAGCAAACCAGTCCTTTGCACCACGAATAGGAGATGCTTGAAGGTGAGCCGCAAAGTCACCGAGTGGGAGACTGCTGCGCGTGCGTCCCTGTGGTTGGCCTGCCTTCAGAGAGACTGCAATTTTGAAATGGTTCAGACAGACTAAAGACTGACAGGCACTCACTTTTTCATGGGCAGGAGAGGAAGTCTCCATGCTGCCCGCACTGGTGGATCACATCCACGGCCAGCCTTGAGCCTTCTCCTCCAAGCTGTACTTGGCTTCCATCTCCTGTTCTCCAGCCACAGACATCTCATGCAGTACAACAGCTTCCCTCTTACAGACCCACTTATCACTAAAAAATTTGCCATAAGTTTTTTGTCTTTTTTTTTTCTAAAAGCATAATTCACATTTAAAATGTTCCTCAAATTTCACATTTTCCCATACCACGTGGCTGTGTTACCCTGCTCACTTTCTCCAGATGCTGCACATCTTCCAGGTGATCCTCACCCATGCTTACATTCACCTTGCATTATATTATAACAAATCTAAGTGTCACTAAGCGGCAGACTGACTTCAGCAAGGCTTGGATTACTTTTCATTTGCAATCATCTATTTTGGGCACTGCTCTTCCCACTTCCTGATGCTGCCTTGAGCGAAAAGGAGAGGGGGGAGCACAGCACAACCTCAGCCACACCCCGGGCTCAGGTGCAGCTGTGGGAGACCATCTACCAATTGATTTGGTGGGTCTACATATACAACCACAGCCCACAGAATAAATCCCTCTTTCAGAGGCTTTGGATGCTCACGCTCACCCATCCCACGCACTAGACCATGGAGCAGGCAAGTTCAACCCTCCATCAAGGCAAAAGGGATTTTGAAATGATGGAACATACCGCTGCCAAAACCACCTTCCTCCCAAGCACCGAGATGGCAGTTCTTCAGCTCAGACGCATCACATCTGCCAAACAGCTCCCAGCGCCACCGGGCGAGACTTTGTAAACAGAAGTCATCAACACAACGCTGAAGCCTGCAAGCAGGCAGGGTGACCAACACAGCAGCCCCTCGTGCCTCTCACCTTCAGTGTCAGAGGACGTAGAGTCATCATAGACATCTTCCCCACTCATGTTCTGCACCCTGGCCACCTTAGAATCATAGCTTGGAAAAGACCTCTACGATCATCAAGTCCAACTGTCAACCCAACACCACCATGCCTACTAAATCATATCCCCTAAACATTTTTTTAACACCTCCAGGGATGGTGACTCCACCACCTCCCTGGGAAGCCTGTTCCAATGTCTGACCATTCTTTCAGTAAAGAAATTTTTCAAAATATCCAATCTAAACCTCCCCTGATGCAACTTGAGGCCACTGCCTCTCATCCTATCACTAGTTACTTGGGAGAAAAGACCAACATCTGCCTCACTACAGCCTCCTTTCAGGTAGTTGTAGAGAGCAGTAAGGTCCTCCCTCAGCCTCCTCCTCTCCAAACTAAACAACCCCAGCTCCCTCAGCCGTTCCTCAGAAGACTTGTTCTCTAGACCCCTCACCAGCCTCGTTGCCCTTCTCTGGACACGCTCCAGCTTCCTACAGAACATATATTTTCCTTCTGCATGTGCAGGGCATTTTACAAAACAAAGCAGCTCTAGGCCACTCTAGGAGACCCAGACTTTTAAAAGCCTCTAATCTCTGGTAAAGTAACAACCACCATGAATGGTTCAAATGTTCAAATACTGCTATAAAAACAGGCTCAGTGAAGAGACTTGTCCACATCCATGGTTAAATTTGGATGTCTGTAACTATGGGGTATTTACTGTGCCTGGCTATGTGCAAAAGCAACTACAAAGTTAAATACTAAAAAGCCTCTTCCTCTTTCCTCCTCTCCACTCATGCCTAACACGTGTTTATGGCTGTGGAAATTATGCATGTGGAGGGAGCGGAGAATAAATAACCCACGGAGTCATCTGAGGACATCCTCATGCACAGCACACTGCTCGCCTGCTCGGCAGCCTCCCCGTGCCACCCCACCTGCCCCCAGAGCCTACCCGGCCCTGCCCTTCCCGCCAGAGATCCCCCCTTTCCTCTCCCCCCCCATTTTTCACTCTGGGGGGTAATTTCAGTTAAGCCCTCACAGCGGTGGCATACCTACAGTAGTAAGTAAGAGGAAGAGCTGCAGAATGAAGTGTCGTGCTTGTAACCATTTGCCTCAAGTAGTTAAAGCCTTGTCAGGTCTGATCTATTGGAAATCAATCTCACCACCACGCTATCAACTGCTGCTACAACGCCAGCACGGCAAAGGTCATTCGGGTACATCCTGATACACGACGATTTCTAGTGTTATACTCCCATACATGTCAACAGGATTTTTCTTTGAAAGAAATAAAAGATATTCAAAACAGCAATGTAAAAAGCCTTAAAGCAATAATGCTAATCGGTTAAAACTTAATTAAGCCTTTTTCATTAGTAGTGGTAACAGTATACACATTTTCCTGTGCCTCCCTGGGAGCACTGCAAGCAAGATCCCACTCCACCGAGTGGCACACGAGTGCAGAGCAGAGACCCACCACTGAACTTACTAGGCTATAAAAAGCAAGATGGCAGATTGGCAGACACTCGCAAGCACTGCAGCACTGAACAACAATCTCAGATCAGCCTAAATGCTCATCTAGTCCATGCCCTCACAGTGAGTAGTAGTGGGTGTTTTAGGAAAAGAATATATAAAACAAACCAAAGTAAACAGGGGGGAATGAATGCACACACCCACTCCTCCAGCCATCAGCATATAACTGTCTTCTCAATATTCACCTAACAGCAGGCTTCCTCACACCTACTGGACATCAACAGGGGCTAAATCAAAATGAACCAAGACGTTTATTTTCCAAGCTGGAAACACGTATCTTCTGACAAAAATCCCTTACAAAGGCTTGGTATCCTTTAACCAGGAGTTTTATCATCATAATCCCGTGGATGGTCAAAACCACGGGAAGCCTTACTAATTAAAACACCATAAACACAACATAGCATTGAAGAAGAGGCTGACAGCCTGACTCTGGAAAGGAAAAAGGATTTAAACGCTACGACTCAAAGCAGTATCTCCTGACAATTCTACTTCCCCAGCGTCAGTGCTTCAAAGCGAAAACCTTTCATTTCCTAACTACAGCCAAGTCTTCTCTTGAATTCCCCTCCAAAGTCACTTGGATGCATGAATCGGCCAGCTGGAAATCAACCACATCCGCGGAGATGGTGTTCACCACACGGCGTTTCTCCTCCACGTCTGTCAAAGTTTCTGCCCTGCTGCTGCTTTTGCCAGTCTGTGCACAAAACCAGATCGGGTCAAATCCCAGGAGAGTCTCACTGCAAAGCAAACATGTGGCACATCAAACACAGGCTGGGACTTCTGTTTGATCCAGCTGCCGTTTCCCCTCTGAAACCAGATAAAGTTTCGTACGAAGACCAGAGATAGAGTCAGCTCGTGCTGACAGGACTAGGCTGTCTTCTACTAGGACTTCACAGAAAACCCACGTTAATGGGCAGCTCATCTTTTAAGAAGCCAACTTGTCAATATTGCCTGAAAGAACGAGAACAAAAACTGATGCTCTGAATAAAAAAAAAAAAAAAAATAAATTTCCCACTTATGAATATGAAACAGCATTATCAGCAGTCTTGGAAATGTAAAAACGTGTAATCATCCCAGCATCGAATGGCACAGAACTTCATGCTCGAGGCAAGGTCTCCATTTCTCGTCCAAGTGCTTAAGTAGGGCAGATCGATCTTCCTCATTCTCCTGCCAGATCTAGGACACAAGTTCATCTCAGCTCTCACCCTCAGCTCCCAGTGAGCAGCAGCATTTGTGTACTGAGGCTGAACAATGATGTTGCAGTGCAGCAGGATCAACGAAGTCCACACAGCAATATGAGTGAGCATGACAGTGCTCAGCTGTTGCTCCAAAAGCCCATGATCGGCTTATTTCTGGAATTACACAATGATGCCAAAGCTCTGGTGGCACCAGTTTGTGAGGAAGAGACCACAAAGCCAGTGGAAACTCTCCACACTTTCCAGGCTCACCAGCTACAGCTCGGCTCCATCCATCACTGCCATCCTCCCTGCTCACCTCTCCAGTGGGGAACCAGGGTCCAGGACCTTTTTGGGGACATTCAGTTTGCTTCACATCCATCTTGCACTTGGAAGTAGCGTTGCCGGGGAGAACGGTGCAGCTCTGCAGAGCTGCAGCGACCAGTACGTGGCTGTCGGGGAGGCATCCACGCATGCAGGCGGGGAAGAGGGCTGCAAAGCGGATGGCAGAGCCTGGCGCTGGGGCTGCAGGAGGAATAGCTGCTTTTTATCTGTTTGCATAAAGTCTGTGAGAACATGAGAGAGGAGGAAGAAGGCAGCTTGAGAAACTCTTAAAACAAGTATTCTGCTGCTGCTTCGAGCCTACCGACCAGTTATGAATATCATACAGATTATTTTGCATAGAGTTTTAATCATGATTGCCACAAAGGTTTTCAGACATGCACAGGGCAGCTCAAAAATATTATTCTCCATATCTGCTTTCACAAGTTACTTCTGGAAAAATTTTTTTAGATGTCTGCATGTGGATGTTGACATCTATGAAGCAAGGCACTGCAGCATGTTGCGCAAGGCTGAAAAATTTGAATGGAAAAGCTTTTCCATTGATTTCTGTAGTGAGTAACAATGAACTGAGGAAATGGGATGCTGAGGGTAACAAAAGATTTCAGCAAACACGAGCAAGCCCTGGCCATAAGAGACCAGGTTCTCCACAGAGATGGTTGCATGCCAGCCCATTCGTGCCTTCCAGGCCACAGGCTGCAGAAATGCTGCTGGCTGCCAAGGAGGATGTGTCTGAAGGGGACAGCCACTTCCCTCTCCCTTCTCTTTACAGCCACACCACTGTGAGAGATGGAAAGGGACAGCCCCGTTTTTCATCTTGCGCTTGTTTCTCTGCCAGAGGCAAGAAAGATTCTACCTGAATTCCATTTTATCATTCCATCTCTGCAAGTTTTTGCATTAGTATGGAGATGGTAACCTCATGATACTTCTGTTTGCAAGAGAGACCAGGCTGGAGTGATAGTAGCAGACAACTGTCTCAGCTTGCACAAAGAGGAGATGCCAGGACAGAATGATTTTATTTTAAATTAGAGGAGGGACTTGAGAGAGACAGCAGAAGCCTCCAGAGCCCGAGACAGTCACTGTAACTGGAAGGCCAGCTCGTATCTGCCCCTGTACCCAGCAGGAGGCACACAGTACCCATGAGGTATGGAAAAGTAAGATAAATGAGCCAGGTCATGTCCAGCCGGACAACAGATATGCATTTCGCTCTGGTTGTAGTTCACATGGTCTTCCAGCAGCAGTAGAGGTCCAAAAAGACACCGCAGCCCCACTGCTCCCTCCTCACGATGGAGACCCTCCCTCCCACCTCAGACCTGCCAGCGTGACTCCATCTGCAACCGCTCCACAACCCAGTCCTGTCACATTGATCTGGGATAAAATCAAATGGCAATAAAAATTCCCCCTATTATTAAAAATTTAAGTTGACCCACACAAACAGTGAGAAACAGGCAGTAATAACCAACTCCCCTCCTCAGCTGCAGGCAGAAAGGCACAATCTCCCTCCTTACTTTAAGATGTGCAAATAACACTAATACCTCGTACGTATTACTGTATTGCTCATTAAAGCCTTAATGAACTGATTCCTCTCCCTTCTCCCCTTGCCAATTATAATCATTATTATTTCCTTGTGCTTAGGCAAGTGAATTTCCATTGTAAA
The DNA here is from genome assembly GCF_030867145.1 of Opisthocomus hoazin. Lineage (NCBI taxonomy): Eukaryota > Metazoa > Chordata > Aves > Opisthocomiformes > Opisthocomidae > Opisthocomus > Opisthocomus hoazin. Next base: position 66,157,394 of record NC_134420.1, on the reverse strand, counting down.
ACCTCCTGTTAGTCCTTCCCACCTATTAAACGCAAGAGAAAAATGTTGAGATGCGATTTATTAGAGAAGGAAACCATTTAAATACATTATTCATTAAAAACAGGAAAATAAAACTAACAAAGCAACTTTGATCTTTTCCATGCTTCATTCATGTACCAGAAGCCCTCTGCAAACTACGCTGGCTAGAGAGCAGAAGTAGCACTAACGGAGTGACAGCATTTGCAGGTCAAAGCTACCAGCACTTGTGCAAAATCCTTGAGAAGCGCAGAACGGGCAGGCTGGGCAAACAGCAGGGAGATCCCGAACCCTCCTCTGCTCCCAACGCCTCGGGGCTCATGTGTGTTGTAACCATCAGCACCTCACATGCTCGTAGGTGGCTGCGTAGTAGGTATCACAACATGCTATTAGGAGGCCCTACCCACACAGGGAAGCACGAGCTCCAAGCTAAACCTATTTTTAACCAGATGCAGTTTCAAGCTATTTTTAAGCAGATGCTCTGAGGACATCCTTCTTTGGGGCTATGTGGCCAGCTTCAGAATTAAACTCGGCTGCTTTGGTATGAAAACAAGAGTGTCCACACAAGGTTTTACACTCAACTAAATCTGTTTAAAATTCATACCTTTATGTTTAGGCAGTGTAACTTTTCCAGAGACACGGGCTCAACATCTGCCTCAAAGGAGGAGCACCAGGAAAATATTCTTTACGTAACATGAGACAAAATGCATCAAGCACCCAAGGATCAACAGCCAGCCCGTTGAAATGGGACTGTCAAGCAGCTCGTATCCAGAAGGACCCACAGGTTTGCAGCAACTCCACAAACAGTAACCATGTTCCTCAACACGGCAGCCATCCCTAGGACAAAACCTTAAACCTTCCTCACCAGGGGCACCGCACCTCTCAGAGTGAAAGCAAATTGTAACCCAAAGCGCAACTGGAATCTAGTCAGGAACAAACTAATTGGGAGAGCTAATTAAGTAGGACACGTTAAACGCTCCCTTTTTTCTGCTGTCAGGGCCTCTGACTGCTATCGCGCAACGACTCAGTCTTACCCCGGTCCCTGCAGATGCACTGGCCTTGTGCTCACCTGGGAGGATGACCACTGCCTGAATCACCGCCCTGCAACACCTGGATTCTCCTGGTCGACTGGTCACCCAGCAGTTGCACAGACCCAGCCCAAGTGGTCCGGCCACATACTCAGCTTTGATTACATAGCTGATCCTCGGTACTCCTAAGATTTCCATGTGGCAGCTTGCTAATAAGTTGTCTAATTGCAACAGCCTTAAAAAGCAGGTTGTTTACCATGTCACTCTCCCACGCAGATTCCCACACACCATGGGCTGAGCAAGACACTGCCGCAGCAAAGCATCAGTCGAAAAAAATAAATTCAGCCTCCTGTATTCCAAGCTTAGTGCTACCATGCAGACACCTGCCAAAAGGCAGCACCTCTTCTCATCAAGTCTCCAGCTTGGTAAGGCGGCAAGGAAATACCTGGTGCTCAAGCACTCAGGCTAGCAACTGCACTTGGCTTCACTGCGTAGCCTGTCCTAAAGCACTTCTGCAGGTGGCACGGACCATTACTGCTCTGCTGTGCAGTGCCGGCAGATTATTGTAATTTCCTAAAGGGATTTCCTAAGGGCTGCAGCCCAAGAGGAACGGCGTGTTCGGAAAACACAGTTGTCCCCATTAGCTTCCCATTCAGCTCATACAGCTAAACTTGACCTATCCCCCTTCCCCATCTCCTTCCCAACAGGGTTTTCACGCTGCAACACGTATTTCTCCGTTCCTGACATTTCAAAAGCAGATGTACCAAATCCATACAAATCCAGCTTTAAAAACGTGGGGTGCCACATGGAGAGGGTGTTGCTTGCCGTGGCGCAGGATCTCTTTGTACTTTGAGAGACAGAAGGACCCTGCTGGTTCCACCAGCTCCGTAACGGCCACCAGCACCACCAATCAGTTTTATTCTTGCAAAGGGGTGGCCCTTTCCACCAGCCGTAAAGCAGCAGTAATACATATTCTGCCTGCCCACGGGCTCTCCCATCTCACTCGTCTCAATTAATGAGCAAGCAAAGATGGGTGAGCAGGAAGAAAGTCACCTTCTTCAACAGCTTGTGAGAGACACCTAAACCTGCACCTCCTTTCATCTTTTTTCCCAGTGCCTTGGTGGAGAAGGAACACATGGGGAGGGAATTTGTTTACGCTCAAATGACATGAGATGAAAGCCAGACTGAGGTTTGACGCTCCCAACAGCCCTTACACAGATTTAAGCAGTTCTGCTCCCAAAGGGCACTCTGCCTTACTTCCAGCACTCCCTTTCACATGGTCATTTTCCAGCCGGATCAGTTCCCGGATCTCATAAACAGCTGCGCTGGCACGATGCGGGGCGCGAAGGCAATCTGGGAGGAAGCCAGCCAGACTTCATTCCGCCTTCTGCAGGGTCTGCGTTCCCAGCAGCCAGGCTCTGCGCTCCTCCTTACAGCACAGCCCGAAGCCGTGCGTGCTGCTGGACGCAGCCCTGCGTGCCCGCTGCAGGAGCACAGGGTGCCTCTGCAGGCGAGGTGTGCCATGGCCCCGACGTGCAAGTGATCACCAGCCCCTTTGGATGCAACACTGGAGCCTCTCTCTGGAGGACTTGTTCTTCTCGCCTTACCCCACATTCCCAGGTGAAATAAAGGACCAGAGACAATGCAGGTACAAACATGTGTAGGACCAGGCTGAGGCCCCAGATTCCTCCACCACTTCAGTTCTCTGAGCTGGGCAGGCTGGAGAAGAAACATCTTTCTGCCTTTGTTCTTGCTGATCTGCAAGTGTGATCTGCCAGTCTGTATCATGAATGTATCGGAAGGACAAAAATTAGACAGAAAAACTCAGCATTACCTGACTTTTGAGAGTTTGATTTTCTAACATTAGTGATATCCTCCAGATGAAAAGGTTTCTGGTTTTAAGGTTTTAAGATGGTTTCCTAAGTTTTCCAAACAAAGAAACTTGTCTTTGGAAGTAAGTCCATCCACTGGAACCGGAGCAGCCTTCCCCCTCCACGGTTCTGGTTCACCAGTACGGCTGTGGTCTCAGACACACAGCTCCAGGGAGAGAGGGCAGCACTGACAGGGGAATACTTCACAGAAAAGGACTGTGCTCTGCTGTGCAGACCCAGCACTAGCGACGGACAGCCATGCTTGCTCAACGAGTCTGACAGCTAGACGGCAGAAAAGAGCCAAGATTCTGGGATTAAAAACCTCATTCCAAATTCTAGCAAGAAACGGGCTTTGCTGGTCACAAATCTTCTGCTGCAGCCTTTCCTTCTCCCCTACAGCTCCTCTACCACCCATCTGTCCATACTCTCCCTTTCCCATCTTTTCAACCCTTTGAAATTCTTAAGTTTCTTCTTCCTTACCGCTCCGGCCCACACCTACCCATCACCACTCCCCAGCCCAGTTTTCTACTTCCTTCTACCTCTCCCTATGTTTCTCCTCTGTCCTTCCAGACTCTTATGGCTCTATTCCTTCTCCGAGTGACTTTTCCCAGTGTTTCAGCTGTTCACTGTCCTTGCCCCGTGTCCCAGCAGATGGGACATGGAGAGCAGGGCACCTGCTCAGCTAGACCTCCTGCCTTCCTCCCTCCTGCCCTGCCACAGCACCCTGGGCCAGCGCTGAGCTCAACCACAGGACAGATCCGGCCCAAAACCAACCCACACCCCTGCTCCAGATTTGCTCAGCTCCCCAGTCCAGCCAGCCAGAGTAGAACTGGCCCCGCGCAAGGCCAGCCCAAGGGAAACCTGAGAGCATCGTTTTCAGACAGACAGATTTACCCTCAATTACAAAACTGCCTCAGTCCCATATCTGCAACAACCAGGAGGAACAGCCACCGAGGTGGGAACCTGCTCAGTGGTGATGGTGTCCACAACCCTCAAAGTCACGCTGATCTCATGCAGTTTCTCCCAGAAGATCACAGAATGGGTGGATTTTTCCCAAAGATAGCAAAAGGCAGATGGAGTCGTCAGAGGCTCTCATCCCTCTCACCCTCTCTCCTCTGCCAAGCTTGAGGTCACCCTGGCAAAGCCACATCAGAATCTCTTTGCTCAAAGCTGTATTTTGATTCAGCACCTCATTCTGGAATACAGCGGAATCATTTCAGCTGAAGCACTCCAGAAAATAAAAAAACTTTTTCAGTTGGCACTGAAGAGTAGGAAACTTTACATTTTTACGCTGAGCACACTCAGGAACAACCCAAAACAGGGGCGTATAAATTGCGAGCATGAGGATTTGCCTCCAAACGCATCACTAGCAGACAAGCTCTGCATCCTACAGCTCCGTGCCTGCTCACCTAAGGCTGAAGACCCCCTTCTATCGGAGATTTTGCCCCACTCCAGTGTGGTGCAGGAATTAACTGCCACAATATCCCCAACACGCAGCAGACGGATGCTGCTGGTCCTCCTTGTGTCTGCAGGGCCAGAGGGAACTTTGCCCCTCGCAAGCACTAATGATGTATGAATACCTCCCATGTAAATTGAGGTAATTCAGCCCTGTGGCACAACAGCACCTTGTTACCCGGTGCATCCTCTCACGCCGACAGGCCCAGCAGATCCGCTCACGCACCAAGTCCAGCGCTGCCCCATACAGCAGCCAGGTGACAGGGACCTCTGGATGCCTGACAGAATAGGCTGCCAGACACCCAGACAGAAGGAAATCCCTTGCCTGTGGTGGTACCACCTAACTAGGAGTCCCCTCCAGCAGCCAGTTGACAGACCTGGATATTAAATGAGACACAGCCTAATTTAGCAGTCAGTGGAGGTGAGATTAAAAAAAAAAACTTGTGTGGTTTTGTTGGCGTTTTTTTTCTCTCCAGTTTCTGCCACAGATTAACAGGGTGACCCCAGATAAACTACTGGGGCTTCTGGACAGCCATTCATTCTTCAGGCAGGCGCCTCACAAATTGTGGTCTAGGGAAAGTCATGTGCAGCCATGAGGTGTCCTGGTGCCTGGGGCACCCCCCCTTCATCCCAGTCCATGGCATCATCCCGGTGCCCTTGGCTGCAATGGGTGCAGAGTGAGATGTCCATGAAACAGCATCCCCCAGCACAGGGCGCAGCAGCCAGGGAGAGGGCTGTGGTCATCATCCCTGGCCACAGGACCACGGTCCCGACCTCCAACGGCTTCGTCATCTGCTCCTTCCAGCCCACGTTTGCCATTCGGCTTGGCCGCAGCACAAACACCCACTCCAGCGCAGCGCTGTCCTCCAAAGCCAAGTAGAGAGGTTTAAGCTCCTCTGGAAACCACCATCACTTCTTCCAGGAATCACATTAAAAAAATGCAAAAAGTCTCTGTTCCTCATTACAGCCAGGAACACTGAAATCCCAGAGCAGATTGCAAGCTTGCATATTTATATCTAGGGTTCAGAGCCCAGACAAAACACAGCTCACTGAGGAAGTAAAGTTAACCCTGATATTGCTGTTTGTTGCATTTTTACAGCGTCTGGATATCTAAGCAGTTGGCAGATCTTGGCAAGTCATGAATTTCTGCCAAAAACCTCTCAGCATCAGACATACTGCAATAGCTGCGGAGCTCAGATGGATCATTTTCTAAGAAATAAAGGTGGTCTCGTGGATAAGCAGCGGGCTGGGGTGCTGTTCACCTCCTGGCTTTGCATTAGAGTCCCTCACCAAGCAAATCACTTCTTTTCCCAGGGCCTAGACCTTCCAGCAATCAGGAATAAACAGGTTGGTTGGTTTGTTTTCCCCTGTTGAAATCCTTTTTTCCTGTGAAAATTCAGAATTTACCAAACTTGCCTTCTCTTTTACTTTTTTTTTCTTTTAATGGAGGACAGGCATACATGAGATATGAGAGTGCTGGGGTGCAAAAATACTTGGGTTCTTTCTGCAATATTTAAATGTGACATGCAATATGTAAATTTTGAAGGCTTCACTTTAAAAAAAATAATTGCTTACACTATCCTCCCACCATAAACAGTAATAATTATTCATTACCCCCCAGTTCATCCACTTTGTCTATCTTCCAAGGCTGGGCTGTCTCTCCTTATAGTGACCCCTTCTCATGCCACTGCCAGCTTGAACCAGGCAAGAGAGAAGCAGCACTCAGGAAGATGCAGTACAGCTCCTTCTCCTAATGGCAACCTGCAGCCCAAGGGACATTTCTCAGAATGCCCAAAAGCTCCTCCCTGTGAAAAGGATCTCCAAGAGGTTCCCGAGATCTTCAGTGTTGCTGACAAGCTTTGATCTCCTTGTGCATATATACAACAAGTGTAAAGCACTGCAAAAAGTGTAAGCATTGGAAAAAAAATCCAGAGGTATAGAAAAACATGTGTCCTGCTGCTCCCTGCCACGTAAGGCTTTGGGCTAGACATTACAGACTTCCGTGTTCTCAGACTGTGAACAAAAGATAGCAAAGCTTTCGTTATGCTATTCTGCGCTGCTATTGCCTGTTCAGATCAGGAGGCTCTCTGGACAGTGTCTGCTACACGCCTTAAAATTCTCCTACTTGGGCTAGTAACCCAAAACACAAGAATGGCCCAACTAGCCAGGGGACGAGCATGGGGTATTTTTTATTCCCGGCTCCTAGTTTCCAATAATTATTCCCTTAACTATAAAAAACCAGGCTGAAAACAGTCATTATTGCAGTTTACGGAGGACCAGTAAACATCGTTTTTCTCCCGCTCGTGCAAGAGCCTAATAACGTACCTGCAAATAGAAGTTTTGTGGGGCTGAGGAACTACATTACAGCACGGAGCAAGGATCTTCTCAGCACAAAGCATATCTATCATTTGAGACTTTAAGACTGCAGGACTTTACTGGTGCCTGTCTGAGGAAATTCTGTTTCTTACGACAAAAACCACCTAATGCTAGAAAAAATGTATTCTAAGAAAAACAACAGCAAAAGACCAAGAGTCTTCACACTTGAGAACAAACCATCCCAAACCCACGACGCGACAGCTGCAAAACAGCAAAGCGTTTCCTGCTCTAGAGGCAGGTTCATGCTTCCTTGTTGCTGCAAAGCCTCCCAACATTAAATATTTAGCAACGGGTGCTATATCTGTTCTACCAAGTCACTCCGCTTTTCAATATTCTCGTCGTTCTATTTCTTGCCCAGAACTCAAATTTGTCTTTGTCTTTCCTGACACTGAAAGAAAAGAAACAACCATTACTTACCTCACAACAATGAAATTAAAATTGAACTTCAAGCCAGAATTATCACTTTGAGTGACAAAATTAAAAAAATTAAAAAGGCAAATTGTAAGAGTTCAAAGCACTAAAATAGAAGCACTTCAGTTTCTACAGGGCTTGCTTTATTCATTAATTCAGTCAAACAATTAATTTGTATTAATTTCATTAGCTTTGCACAAAATTAAAAAGAACAAATAGCAAGAGAGGTGGCAAACCACGGGCACTGCACCACACCTTGCAGGCAAAGCTGCAAGGGGACTCAGCTTATCACAGAATCATACAATCACAGAACAGCTGGGGTCGGAAGGGACCTCACAGATCACCCAGTCCCACCCCCCTGCCATTGGAAGGGACCCCTTCCACCAGAGCAGGGTGCTCAGAGCCCCGTCCAGCCTGGCCTTGAACACTGCCAGGGAGGGGGCAGCCACAGCTGGATGAGGCACGTTCATGGCAAAGACAGATCTCTCAGAGCAGCCACTTGCATTACTTTCAAAGGAGAAAGGGCCAAAGAGACACAAAGAGAGAGATGTAAGAAATGCTCAAGACACTACTGGCAAAAACGCTCACTTATTAATATCCAGAGTAAAAACAATAAGGAAATTTAAAAAGAAATCACAATTCTGATGACTTAAAAAAATCCCATTATCAGGCAGGTTAAATAAAGAAACCCCAGGAACGATTAAACAAAGTTCTTTGAGGGAGGGAGGCGGCTGGGGGGGAATCAATTCCTAAGCAATGCCTGAAGTTTGGCAGGCAGAAGTCAGTCCTCACCTGCTCTACAGAACAGCCTGGAGTGAAACAGGTCTCGGGTCAGTGAGGGAGACAGCTGGAGGAGAGGGTGCTTCTCTCCACCCCAGGCGGGTGCCGGGGCCACCGGGACCCACCACTGCCAGCAGAGACACAATCATGCTCGGAGAGGTAATCTCCTCCCCGTTAAGGAGATTTCCATTTTAATTTTGTACTGGTCGCTTTACACAGGAAATGTCAGCTGAATGAGGGGAGTTAATATAATCAGATACTGCTTAGCACAGCAACGAATACATCCAGCAGAGAAAATAAAGGCAGGCAGGGATAATTTCAGTGGACATCCCTCGCTTCCCATTGCTCCATTCCTTTCTCTTCCTGAAAAATTACACGCATTTCTAACACATGAAACAGGCGTACTTCCCTGCCTCCAAACCGCAGCTTAACACTGACGGGCAGAAGAGCCACACGCGAACCTACAAAGGACCAACCTCCTTCCAGCCGCACGCTTTCTGTACTGCCCTCATCCTGATGGCACACGAATGCGTGCCAGACACGCTGTGCCCCTCGCAGGAATGCCACCATTCTCTCCCAGCCCGCTGCAGGGGAAGCACAACCAAATTAAACTTCTAGGTCAAAAGAACTTTTGATCAAGCAGAAAAACCTAACCACTCCTGAAGCTAAAGAAAGTGCCCACTGCCGACACCGCTGACACTGTCTGTTTTGGGTAAGCTTTCTAGGATAATAAAATAATTCAGTCTCAGGTGGACCTAAAGTCTCAGGCTTTTTTGTTTGCTTGGGTTTTGGGGTGATTTTCCTTCTTCCCCTCCTCCCCCCTCTCTGTAGCCATTTTTGGGGGCTTTTACTTTACTGGACTTACATGATGGTGGCTGAGATCCTGAATTTGGCTATTTCCATAAACAAAACAACTCACTTGGCATAAAACCTCTCTGAGATGAATCCCGTGTTGGTAGCATGAGGAGCAGCAGCAGGCGCTGACCCTCCAGCCTTTGCTCAGTGGAGGTCTGAGGCTTTTCAAGAGAAGATGCTCCTCACCGTTCAGACCGACTCCACCACATTACCCTTTTGTCCCCAGAGTCTACCGAAAGCGGCGAGGCCAGAGCTGCTGAAAAAGCTTGTGTGTGGCTAGAAGAGTCAGTCTACAGACATCGCCGTGTTGCTCGTTACCTGCTGGAGGCTGGCTATTTCTGCAGCACCACGTCACCACTGCTGGATCCTTTTCAGAGCAGGAAATGCACCAAGTTGCAGGCTTACCATTAAAAGTCACAAGAAAATGATCAAAAGTACTAAAGAACATACTGCTTGAAACTCTACATGGGTCTACGTTCTACCCTGAAGGGGTCTAATGCGAACTAACAAACTAGCAGCGAGGATGGGGTAGCAGCTGCCCTCCAGATTAGGGCAAACAAGTGGAAAGCCCCTTTTTGTGTTTCAAGTTGTGAGTTATTCTCAGACTTCTTTCCAAAAACTTGCATTTCAAATACAATTCCGAGCCTTCACATTCCCAGGAAAGAATGAGAGGAAAAAATAGAATAAAGCACGATGTTCTAAGAGAGACCTCACTATTTTCAGAAAGAAACCCCTGCCTGACAGATGCCTCCACTACCCAACGACTGGGAGAAGTCAGTGTCTGCGCTCAGCCTTGCCCTGGGTTATGTCTATTCTTGGAAACTCCAAATGTGACAACACACGGGACTAACCAGTCAAGAAAAGCCCCTTTGATCTTCCTGTTCTGTAAATCCATACCTTCTCAATACCAATAGAGCAAAGGGAAGTACCAGTTTCCAACATTTCCCATCTTCGTCAGAAAGCAGTAGCAGAACAAACGTTTGAATCCTCCCTCTCTCAACTTTGAGACCTTGTTAGCAACATGCCTTAATAGCCTAGCCACCAGCATCAGTCTGAACCACACTTTGGATTTATGCTCAAGCCCACCAGCCCTGCTTAACCTTGCTTTAAACAGCCAAGCGTGACATGCTTGCGTGTGGATACCAGCTGGCATGCTGGTCAGTAAAAGCCCTCTAGTTTCTTGATCTCAGTACAACTCTCTCTCCATCATTGGCTGTATCATAGGCAATTAGAGCCACTTTCTAATGTCCTTTTCACCCCTATCATTGTCCTGATATCATTATTGCTGCCTAAGAGCCATTGTCTTGGACCTGCAAAAGTCCTCCACATCTCCCTAGCACATCTTTGAACTCTCCCTGTTCTCTAGTTACAAATAGAAGGCTTTTCCCAAACTAACTTGAAGAAGTGATCTTCAGGTCTCCCTGTCACAGGACAGTTGTAGGGAGCATCTCCCTAGAGGAGAAAGGGTAAATGACCGGTTAGCATTTTACGCATGGATAAACGTGAGAGCAGCTCCCACAGAGTAAAGCACGCATTGCTACTTGACAGATAAAGAAGTGAAACTTGCAGTGATGTTGCGTGGCCTGCCCAGCTTCACATGGAAAGTGAACTTCACTGGAAAAGTGAATTCTGGTCCCCTGCCCTGCTGCAGTGCCAGGGTGTGATACTCCTCGTCTTCTCCATCACTCCAAGACCATCTGTTTCCTTAGGAGTCAAAGCCAGCCAGGCTTTCTGTTCATGTCTCCCTCCTAACAACCTCCTGCAAGCAGGATCATGCCCTGCCCATGGTCGCTAGGAGTAAGAGCAGCCCCAGCGCCACACAGGGAAGGATGTCTGCAAGCCCTGCCACTGCTTCCACGCCGTGGGGCTGGGGGTGCTGCTGCAGGGGAGGACACCATCTCCCTGCAAAGCCTTGCTGGGCCCTCAGGTGTGGCTCCTCTGATGCAGCAGCTTCCCATCAAGCAGCTGCCCCGGCCCCAGCACACGTCAGGCTGCCGGCCCAGCCAGAGTGAGACAGCTCCCCAGAAGTGTCCAAGTAAAGCACAAGCTTGTACTCAAACCTGCATTTGAGAAACAAAGATGGGTCAGTGACAGGCCTGGGCACCCAGCACAAGATGCGAGCTCGGGGAACTGCTAGGCAGGAGAGCAGAGCTCCCCCATAACCCTTGAAGCAAGCACCCCTCCAGCTCGCACCCTCCTCGCATCCAAGATGGAGTGCGCCAGGGTGGGCTGCCTGTGCCACAGCCCCTGGCACAGCCCTTGTGCCAAGCCATCAGTTTCTGGGGCAGAAGAAGAGAAAGCATTAAAAATCCAGCTCTCCCAGGCTGCAGGTAACAGATAGTGGCACAGATCCTGCCTCAGGTTCTTGGTTTCTGCACAGAAAACACCCCTCAACAAATGCAGTCTGAGGCCACAGCTAAAACAAAGAACCATGGTGTAGGCCTGAAGAAAATAACCGTTTCCTGAGTCCCATCCCAGATTTCCCGGGTTCCTCCAGCACATCTCACATCCACGCTCATAGCTAGTATCACAGTAAACAAGAGGGAAATTAAAAACATCACGCTATAAAAGACAGTTAGAGAAAAAAAAAATCTGTCTGGATAGTTTTGCAGGGCATCTGTCGCGCTAAAAAACCTCTAAGTTTCCTGTGCAAAGTGAACTCGGGAAACAGAAATGCAGTGAAGTAAATGGGAATCATTACGGAATAAAAACCACCCAGATGTTTTAAGCATGTTCCATTTTAAACGCGCTCTACATGCTGCTTAGCTTGCCATTCAACAGGCTCCCAGGTAAAAAGCACGGGTGACAGACACAATCTGCTCGAAGGACAACATCAGACAGATAAGTCAGACCAAGCACGGATCGGCTCCCTGGGTCTGAGATCAGGCCAACAGCAGAGCCACGGGCACACAGGGCGGGACCCGCCGCAAACAGCCCCTTCCAGATTGCCCCCATCGCTCGAGAAATCTCCAACGCACAGCAGCACATGGCCCGTGTGAAGAACGCCACCCGCTTCTCTACTGCTTGGTAGCTGACGGCAAGAGCACACACCAGAGCCCAGCTCTTAATGGAAACAGGGCAAAATAATCCCCTTACCTTCCGTGAAGCTGCCTGTAAGAGTTATGACGACAAACACTTTGCCTTCTGGCTCCAAATCCACCTGAAAAAGTAAAGGAAATGTTAGAAGATCACTTTTCAAGAAAAAAACTCCTCTTGGGATTTTGCATGATAAATCTTGAAAATATTTGATAACATTTATAAAATATAAATATATTAATAATATATAATATAAATATATATTCTCATGCATACCCTTAATTTTACAAAATATAAAAAAAATCACCCATGGCTGAAATTGTTCAACAGTCAGGGCTCCACAAAAAATAAGGAACTTGATTCCTTATCTTTTTCCTAGAAGTGCTGAACCGTCTCAATCTTGCTAGAGCAAATAGAGATTCAAGAAAGAAAAAACTAAAATACGGCTAATAGTATTTCAGTTAGTCAGATAAATGAAGCGGGAGTAACATTAAACACACGCAATTCTCTGAAAAGATCCATGCATGTCTGTCTGCTGAATTATATGGACGTCCCTCCTATTATATCTTATCCCACTGAAATCGTTTCAGTCTTTCAAAATACCATTAGTGCTAGGTAAACATTGATTTCTTACATAAATCACCTTCTGGCCTTAAACCATAGAAAATAGGAAACTGTTAGTGCTGTTACCTAAGGACTTCTTGTCGTTTAATCTAAATTAGATAGACAATACATAGATAGAGAACAGAATACAATTTTAGGGATCAAAGATTCAATCCCAATGTCGGTCAATCTGTCCTCGAAAGAAGGTATTTATTTTTTGGTGAGTCGATTTTTCATTTTTAGTCACATTTTTAATGAAGGTCTTGCTTTTGGGTTTTTTTTTTACCAGCTAGTTCTTAGCAAAAAGCTGAGGATCCCTGAAGTTCAAGTCAGGTTGTCACACAGAAGTCTCACTTCAAAAAAAAACCCAACAACAAAACCAACAAGGCACACAACCCCTCCACACATCCCACTCCCAAACTGCAAGGTTAAAATCACCCAAAAGGAGCTTCACACCTCCTGGGTATCGATAATCTGCGGAACAGAAATTCTGAAAATAGAGCTCTCTGGAGGAATGACTAGACGTGATCATTCAAACCCTCTGTGCTCTCACACAGTCACTTTTCCTTGCTCTGGCAGAAATAGCAGCAAGTCTTCTACGTCAGCGGCACCGAGTTTCATCACAGAAGTGCCCAGAATTTAATATCCTTTGGTGTGCACGCTGCAGAGTGAAAAACGTTTCCCGGTCCTGCAAGGACGGATGATGAGCTCCGGCTCCCTCCTTTGTCTCGGGCAGCACGCGATGTATCCTGCCAACACTCTGACTCCTCTCCAGTGTTAACACATCACACCACTCAGACAAACCTCTGACCATCAGCCTGAGCTCCCAGAGCCACGGTGCAGGGCCCACCGCTCATCCAGACAACATTTGCCCGTGGTTTGCAAACCCTGCCACGCACCAGCCGGTCCTTTGAAGGGAATACCATCAGGACACAGGCAAAAGAGAAATTCGAACTCTGCATATCTAACGGAGGAGCCAAACAGCCACGCTACACATGGACAGAGAGCATCTGCAGGGCTCTAAGTCGGGGGAGAAGGCGTCCAAGCCAGACTGACTCCGCAGCGTTAAGGTATGGCAGCGCTTTCTGCTGGCACCAGCGCTCCTGGGGATGCTACCCGCAGCTTCACCATCCCCAGCCGCGAGAACACAATCTTCTGGGCTAAGTGAGGGGGAAGCAGAGACAGCACGCACCCTCACCGAACGTTTCCCTAGCCTACAACTTGTTGCAGAAGTAGATAAATTGTTTTTTTCAACTACTGGGAATTTGTTAGGATGAGCAGAGCAAATATTTTCAGAGAAAGGATGAGAGAACATCCTCTTCACACAACTCCAGAAGGGGCATGACTCTATCGATGGGATACAAATCATGGAAACTAGAACTTCTTGGAAAAAATCAAAATGTTCATTTTATGGAAACTGTATTTTCCACTATCAAAAAAAAAAAAAAAAAAACACCAAAAAACAAACAAATCAATCTCACAGAGAAAATTTGAATTAAATATTTAGCTTTGACTGAATACTAAATTTCATGTTTGCTTGGGCTGCTTATTACACTGGCTTTACAAAGCTGCGTTTGAACAGCCCTCTGTCTCCATTAATATGGAAGGCATTCCCCAAATAAACTTCAACTCCAGGGATATCAGGCATCATTTTTGCCTACATTTCCGTTCACTGGAGAGATACACATCTTTGTAAAGAAATGGTTCTTTCAAAAATACACAATAAGTATAATGCATACACATCTACAGTCACCCAAATTGATTTATGGGGTATCAGGAATTCAGATTTTATGGGAAAATTCTTACTCAGGGTTTCAAAATCATTCTTCAGTGCTTATCATTTTTCTGCCAGTCTCCATACACAGCAATACATTAGACTCCTGCTTTCACATCCACAAAGAGGATCCTTCCTCCCTTCTTTTAAGATTTGTTTAGTCTTAAAAGCAAAGGCTTGTCAAGACACAAGCAGCTGGGCTGAGACCAGGAGATGCAACAAAAGCATCACCCACCTTCTGCACAGGCTACAAACAAAAATTGGTCCAAACTCTGTGACCCAACACACTCTCCATCACTGGAAATGGGATTCCTCTGCCCAGGGTAGCACACTCTCACAAAACAGAAACAAAATAATTCAGAAAGTAATAGCAGGAGATTTATGGGAGTTATAAAACAATGTCTCTCCCCTCCAGACTCCAAGATTAAAGACCAGTCAAATCCCCTACATGAATGAAGCAGCCGTGCTCTTGTTGTACCACAGCTCGAGAGCACTCCATAAAGAGGATCTAGCTACACTCCAGCTCTTCTCACAGCACATGTTAGCAGGATCGAATGAAAAATTACAGCTGAAAGACTCCAAAACGAGGACTGCAGCCCCAGCACGCCAGGAGCTGCTGAAACTTTGGCACAGCGGCACGCCACTGGATGCAGGACTAACACTGAAATCTTGTCCTCTACAAGAGGTTAAAGCAGACAGTCTTCAGAGGTTCTCTGGTCTTAAACTGATAGCAACAGCAACAACAAAAGATGAGATACAATGAAATTAAATAATTAAAAGTAATACACCACTGCTAAAAGTCTGGCTTTTGGAGATTCTGTGATCTCCTTTAAAGATGAAATTTGACCAGCTAAGTAGAAGCCAACGCAATATCTGAGATCAGCTACCAGATACGTGGAACGTGCCTGAAACAGAAAATAACGTCTGACCTACAAAACGGAACGGAAGACGTCTGGCTGCAGACCTGGCCGAGATCAGCCGATCGAGGAGCCCCCGGACAGCAACACCCACCTGACGAGACGTGCTTCCTCTCGCCATCGCACGGACTCCCGTCCCATGGCCACACACCGTGCAGGGCCTCATGCTGGCGGCCGCTGACGCCTGCGAGCTCCTCACACTTGCTGGACCACAACCCGCGATGCCCGTGCAGCCAGACAGATGCTGATATGCTGAGCCGGCGTGCACAGCAAGCAGCTTGCTAAGCCCGGGCCCCTGGGTAACCTCAGCCATCCTTGTAGCACACTTCCCCATGTTCCTGCCCCGGCTTTACACCTTCATTACTGCCTTCACGCTTTGCGGCACAGCTACAGAACTAGCACGTGCCTCGGGACAGCTTTACCAACCCAGCAAGCAACTGCAGCCACATTTGGGCACGCAGAAATATGCCCGTAACCATCTGAAACCAGATGCCCACAAATGAGGAGTGTGGTTGCCTACTTCTTCCCCAAAAGGAGGAACTCCTGATCTAAACCCTCGTTCTATCTCTTCAGTCACTAAAGAACTTCTATCACTAGCACCTACTTTTGCAGACTCAGAGGACTTCTCACTATGCTCTGTTATTTAATAAGATTTGAGCACTTCAAAAGGCAGCAGCTGCCAAAGGACTGGCCCTCCAGCCATGGAAGGGATAACCCTATCTAGCGACGGCTGGCTGGCGGCCCAGGCCCCGACTGCACGCCGGCAAGGCTCCGGCGATGTCGGTACCTCCCAGCATCAGCGAACACCCTCAGGACTCAGCCTCACAACAGCGGTGCGGGTGTAACACAAGCACCACGCACATGCTAAGGTTTGCTTCTCACTTCCTTTCTTCTCAGCATGGACCGTGACGGCTGAAAGGCAAAAATCTGTATTTTTTATAGAGAGGCAGGGGCCACAGTATTATTCTTGACAGAATTGCTGAAGTCTAAAGCAGACTGTGCAACCAGTTTGGGTGAACGATGCAGCTGATGTTGATCTCCTTTGTCAAAGAAAGCAGGAGAGGCTCAGAGAAGCTCAACAGCCTGAAGGCAGCACAGACAACGTTAAGGGAGAACTCCTACATCATATCATAGGAGATAAATGATACAGGAATGTAACCATCTGTATATACTTGACAACAATATTCAAAAAGTTTAATAAGCAGAGATAAAAGTTGCCTAATGCCAAGATCCATCTGGCATAGGATAGCTTCTTTCAGGGAATTGCAGATTTCTGCCTGGAAGAGCAGATGCACTGCAGTGGGAAAAGTCCTGTTGTACTGGGAGAAGCAAAGAAGTCTGAATTTTTATGCATGTGTGACATTGCAAATGCTACGAGGTACACTGATCTCTGAATAAATCAAACTAAACTGGTGGCGTGCAGCATCACACCATCGGCACACACGGCTGCAAACACTGATCACCCTCCCCTCTCATCCTCAGCCTGGTCCCCCAGAGAGCAACTGGGAGAAAAAAAACATTGACTTTTTTTGCTGTTTTAGAGGTAACTTGGCCAAGTTTTAGCTTGGAAAGGGTGCTTATCAGTGTAGTAAAGCCTTTAATCGCCATTCTCTTCTAGTTCAAGGAAATGGAAGACAGCACGTTCCCCCGCAGCACAAAGGGTGGATAAGATTAACTGCGGGAGCTCAGGAACCCCTTTTGTATCTGTAAGAACAACACAGGATTTTGGCCCAGAGCTAAGTATACACTTTAACTTCCGCTGAACTCCACAGTCGTACCTAAGAGAAAACAAGCGCTGGAGGATTTTGGCAAGCGTGCTGGAAACGAGCAGGTAAGGACCGACGAGTTCAGTCGCCGTTTCATCACGCTTCCACTGCGAGACGCAACACTTTGGCAGCGAGGCCGAGCACAGGGCCGAGGAGGACTTCACTCCCGCTTCGAACCACCCGCACGGTGCCCCATGCCTGAACTTGCCGAGATCGCACGGCTCCCACGTGACTTCAAAGGGAGCTGCAAGGGATCGGTTTCCCCCAAGGAGGGGCCCCAGCCAAACATCTCACGCACCTTCTCCAGAAAAAGGCCGTGCCGACTTTGTTCCCAACAACCAGGAAGGTGTTATTTACTCTCCTTGTCCGCGTTACAAAAAAAAAAAAAAAAGCTAGTTCAGGAGCAAACAGATGCGGGGAGACTGAAACAGGACTCCTTAATCATATGCCTTCACACATGTAATAAAAACTGGCCGCGCGTGATTCACCAATGGAAGAGGTTTGGAAAACAAATTCAGAAGAAGGGTAGTCTCTCAGGCAACATCTCAACACGCAGCCGAAGCATCCGCTGAACTCGAAGAGCAGGTATAGTCAGTCGGCCTCCGAGAGAGCCGGGCATGCCTCTGTCAAAAACTCGCTGCGGACGGGAAGAGGTGGATCCGAAGGGTGGCTGCCTGCCTGCGAGCGCTCGCTCTCCGAAACGGAGACGAGGTGGACCTCCAGGATGAAGAGACATCTTCAGCCCTGCATCTGGCATGAACATTAACTCTTGCAAACACAAGACCAGAGTATCTTTCTTTTTTTCCTCCCCACAACAGATAGCCCAGCCTGGGAAGACCGATCTGAAGCGCACTGAAATCAGTGGGAATCTTCTTATTGTGTTTGGGTCAGGCACGAAAGACGACTGCATTTACCCTGGAGCCCAGAACATCCTTTCTCCCATTGCTGCTCCGTCCTTTCTTCCCCACAGGCACAATTAGTAAGCATCCTAGAAGTACAACCTTTTTCTAGGCCATGTCAGTGCTGACGTGGCTTCAAAAACAGAACAAGCCAGACACTTGCAGTGAATAAAGCAAATATAAAAGCTACCTGGGGACTTAATTAGCTTAATTAAACAAGTAGCTATATCTTTTGACTTCCTACACAATTTTTAAATTTAATTAACAGAACTGCATATATAATCAGACATTCGTAGAGGCAATTCCCAAGGCTCTGTTCAGTCAAAAGAGCTGAAAGTCTGGGTTAGGCTAAAGCTCGTTTTTCACATGCCTCTAGTTATTTCTTTTAATTTTTCTTGTTTAAGCTCCTAACAGATCATGCTTATGGAATGTCAGATCTTGCTGTATTTTAATAAGGCAGCACCTCCACCTGAGCATGCCTTTGTTGGACAGGTCAAGTAGCAACTTTCTCAGCAAAATACACGGTGTCTGGATTAATCAGTCCCTCTTGCACATTTCAAGGCTGACAGACACCTATCTGTCAAGTCAGGCACCTTTGAAAAATTCTTAGGGTTCTCTAGTACAAAGGGAATTTTGCATTTCCAGACCAACAGATTAAAGTGTTTTTCCTACAAATGCACAGCATGCAATTTTTAAAGACTCAAATCATTGTGTCTAAAAAAAAAACCAAAATGGGATGCGAAGTATCTTCTCATTCCTGCAAAGGCTGGCAAATGCTTCGGGCACGAATTCCCATCGCAGGTGCCAAGGGGAGATGCGGACAGTTTCTCAGCGACCACGGCAAGCTCCTCGCAGGGGAGGCCCTAGGAGATGCCACTGGGAGAACGGCAGCAACCCCAGTTCTTCTTCCACCCGAGCTTTGAATCTGATGCTGCCCAACAGCAGCACCTCCCTGCTCCCGCCAAGATGCAGTTTTGACTCCAGGTCTCAACACGAAGAGCGAGCGGCAGGGTGACGCAGCGCTGCAGCAAGGCTGCCGGTCCCACCTCTAATCTGTCGGTCCACGCACCGTGCTGGACGCACAGAGCGGCGAAGCCTTGCAGCTCTCCAATTCCAGCTGCAGCAGATGACCTAGAGATGAGACCTGGTCCCTCGGAGGCCAGCCTGCCCGTCCCCTGGTAGGGGATGAAGGCTCAGAACTTCTGCCTCCTACGAGTGACGGTAACTGTCAAAGTTTAAAGGGGGAAAAGAAACCTTTCCAACAATTATTACAGCCTTATGTTTAACACTCTGGAGGTAAACCCACAAAAGGGTGGAAAGTTAGTCTCTCTTGTAACTCCTATAACCAGTTACTCCAGCTATTACTGTAATATTGTCATTTTAATTTTTTGTTCCAGGACAGCTGTTTAAAATATTACTTTTGTTTTCAGTCAAGCTGCATAATTATAAGCTATGTGCCAGCCATGAACAATCATGCACAACTAATGACTGTTAGCCAATCCTGGACTCTTTAATCAATTTTAGTCTGGTTTCATCCAAGACATCACCCACCTCCGCAGGAGATTTGCTCGGGTAGGAAGAGCAAGGGCTGCAACGAGTTTTATCTATCCCGTGAAAATTCCTGCCAAGAAAACCTGCTTGAAGGACTACAAATAAAATATAGATAAAAAAGAGGTTTCAAATCTTAAAAATAAATAAATTAATAAGTAAATTCAAAAGCACGAGCCAAAGCCTGCTCCTACTGGAGTTGCACCAACTTATATTGCTTTTGAGAAATCCCAGCTCCAAAACAAGGAATGATTTATTAGTAATGGTTGCAGGTGGCTGCTCTTCAGTATATTTCAAAAAAAATTGTAGGGTTATATTAGTTAAACCGAGAGAGAGACACACACAACTGGTTCAGGGACTGTTTCTTTTTGTTCTCTTTATATTTTTAAAGAAAAACAACTACTCTCCAGGGGGATTTCTGTTCCCTTTTTCCTGAGTTTTGCGGCAGGGGGAGGGAAGTCCAATTGCCTGTTTATCAGTCCCACGGCACTGAGGTCTCTTGAAGCCCGGGCACTGACCCCAGAAGCACCACCACTGAGCAAGAACCTGTTCCTTCCAAAGTTTAAGTCAAACTCAAAATGAAATGGGGGATGGGGAGTCTAACAGTCACGCGTGCTCACTGGAGCCTGCCACGGAGAAGGGCTTCCATCCACAGCCCCAAGACAAGCACGGGGCTGGAAATGACTAGGGCGGCAAACGAGCCGAGAAGCGAACACGAAAGCGGAGCAGACCCTAGCAGCAAGGCTGCGATTTCCGAGGGCGCAGAACACGCCAAGCGCGGGCCGACTCCGCACACTGCCCACAAACAGCCACGCCGGCGCTGACGCTCCCGCCTCAGAGCCTTCCCGTCCCGACTCAGCGGGGCTGAGGGTGGGAAGGTGGTCTCACACGCTGCTGCCGGCTCGCCGACGGCAGCCCTCGGAGCATACCGCCGGCGGCTCTGCGATGGCTTCCTGCCCCACACGGCTCCGGCAGCCAGCTGCCGCAGAGCTCCCGCCCAGCGAGAAGGGCTAAGCTGGAGCAGCGGCACTACTGGGATACAGAGCCCTGGAAAGCCAAGGTCTGCCCTTCCGGGCGAAGCCTTGGGGAATGGAGAGGAGCACGGTGGCACAAAGCCCTCTCTGAACCAACCTCACACCCAGGAGGCATCAAGTCGCAGGCGGCTCTGCTCCGCTTTCCCACCTCCAGCGACTGTGTCTGCGGGCAGAGGCTGCTCTGTGCCCCACGAACAGGCTCTGCAGAGAGCAGGAGCGGACACCATCTCCCAGGGGGCCTCTCAACACCTTCGTGCCGCCTCTCCCAGCTCCCTCCCACAGCCTGCGTGACCGTAGCCCGTCTGAAACCCAAATCGCGTGGGCAGGACGCGTTCTGCCTTTCTCTACCACACGCACACACAAGCAGAGTTTTAGCTTTAGCTCTGCTGCGCACAAATTGCTAAACACGCAGCTGGCTTCGTAACACCATGCCAAATACCACCACGTCCAGTCCGTCACTGGATTTTCCTCCAACTCCTCTTGCCTTCCACCTACAGCTATTTTTTTTAAGGGATGGGGGGGAAATGACAGATTACTTTCATTTCCTAACAGGCAGATACTGACATCAATGCTGGACCACTAAATTAAAGGATGGCGAATGCAGGCTTCATTTTCAGCTGTTTGAACACTTGATTACAGCCAATACGCCCATGCACACATTCGGTAGCTGGCGTCAGGCTATCGGCTTTGCATATGCAATGTATGGGAATCTGCCTGCAAACACCTATATATGCAATTGCAGGTAAAAGAGGCCAAAAGTGGGACAGCGTCTCTGCTCCTGAGAGGACTTAGGAGCTTTGACAAAAAACAAAAACCCCAAAATCTTCTATTTTCATTCACTGAACAATAACAACGGGTCAATAAACCTCAACAACCAGTTATTACCAACAAAACAAAAATCTTTCAACAGCCGCAGAGCCCTGGGACACTACTTTTAGCTACTGCACTCTGGACACGTGAGTTGCAAAAGGATGATGCTGACAGCTCACCTTTTAGATCTCTCACCGAGGACACAATGCCGAAAATACCACCTTCTGTCTCCAAGTTCTGCAGATGATCAACAAATGTATTTTCTGTCACAAAAATGAACTGCTTATAACTTGGCAGAAAAACCAGGAAGTTGTGCCAGTTTTGCTGTTTACAGTAATAAAGACAGAAATCACTGACGGGTGCCAGGCAGGCAAGTCGGTGGCACTTCCCGTCTGGAAACGCTCCAAGGGCCAGAGCAATGAGTTGGTGAGTGGAGTTTCCCTAAAGTAAGGCACTCACATAGCTGAGCTTAGCACTGATGCAACGTCCCCGACAAGGAAAGGGCAGGCGAGTGCGAGCGAGGGAGCGAGCCCAGGTACCCACGCACCAGCCAGCGCACACCAGAGACCTGGGTTTCGCCCAGAAAGGAACAGAACAGGCACCAGGCAGAAATACAGATGCAGAAACAAAAAGATTGGGCAGAGAAGTAATAATGATGCTCTCGGTCTTGAGGAGAAGTCTTCCAAGGCACAGCATTCACCTGTAGCTTTCATTAACCTTATTAACAAATCTAGCCAGGCTTATGAATCATTCACTGACTTTACATTAAGCAGCAAAGTCTGCATCACGGTCTGAGGTTCTCTGCTCCACGTGCTCCTGTTGGTCACCCAAGGATCGTCACCGCACAGCTACAGCAGGAGAGCACTGTAGAACTTAGGGGGAATCCACTGGGTTGTACAATGTCAAACAGGGCCCTCGATACCCTGCTCATGGATCCAGCCCAAGGAATTGCAGACTCCTAAACCAGCCGCAATGCTCTGCAAAGAACCCCTCTGCAGTTGTCTCCCCAGCACCTTGCTCACTGACATACTTACGTGGTTCTCCAGTATTCAGTGCTGGAAAATATTTTCTTGTTATTCATAGGTTTCATTGTATAATCGTAAATTTCAGTACAATTCTTCTCATTCGAGCCTCCATTAGGTGTGTCACTGTTTCTAAAATATCTTCCTACTACATATAATTCATTTGGTGTACTGCTGCATTTCCATTTTTGTCCAATAGCTCTTTCTTCTTTCTAAAATCAGGCCACAGGTGATGAGATCACGAACCATTAAAATCCATTAGATCTCCAGATACAATCCATCAGATTTCTCAACACTTCAGGTAGAAAGGGGAAAGGTCACTACCTTCTGCTACCCCAACCATTTCTGTCAGACACTCACTTTTGAAAAGCCAAATCCCATCTTTTTAATAACGGTCAAAAAGTTAAGTCCTGGTGGTACAGCAAAAGGAAATCCGCTGGAAAAGTCCAGTTATTTCTGGTGCTTAATCACTACTAGTGGGTGCCGTAAAATAAAATAAAGTATCCCACAGTGAGATGCAAGAGGCATCTCGATGCCTTCAGCCTGACAGCAGAAAGCTGGGGTTCTGCGGTACAGAGATTCGAATGCAAACCAAGAACCCTGCAGAGGGCTTGATATGCAGGCACCTACCCTCTTCTTCCCTTTGACACCGAGCGTCAAAAAGATCCATACTTAGTAGAGGGCCTTGCAACACCCGACCCTACGCTGTTCAGTTGGCAAATGTTTTGATTGCTGCATGAGGGGACAACGGCTCCTTATCATTGCTCACCTATCTCAGCCTGACTTCCAGACAGTGGGGTTAGTTGGAACCCCAAAATGTGGATGGCAGGGCTAAGTGAACCTCCACACCAGGCAGGCCCACAGTGCTTGCTTTCAGCCAGGGAAGCTTCCCATGCAGGCTGCCATCCCCCTCCTGCAAGGCTGGTACCGCATGGGTGCAGCCGTGTTGCTGTACCTCTCCTAAAGGCAGTGTGACGTAGGAAAGGAGCTGCACATACGAGGTCATACACATCTCCACCTTTTCAGCCAAAGACTGCAAAGCCCCTCGGGGTGCTGAAGAAACCTTACACCGTAAATTTTATAGATGAGGAAAGCAACGTATGAGCAGGGCAGGAGCAGAGCTAGAAACAGTGCTTGTGGTCTTCAGAAACCTGAGCTGGCACACCGCACGGCAGGCACACCGCCTTGACAGAGTGCAAGGAAGACACTGCAGCAGCCATGAAAGCAACGTGTGCCTGGACTGCACAGTGGTCCAGAAGCCGAGAAGAGTCAGTCGCTCCACAGCACAAGAACCCATCAGCCTTTTCAGTGACCATAAAGCCTTGCACTAGGTGCATTGGGGGGTGGGGGCCACACCACCACCCCTGCCAGTATCGCAATTAATTTATGTGCAAAATCAAGTTATCAGCAATATTTCTGACAAAACATAAGATTCCAAATGATGTGTCCCAGTGGCATGCCAGTCTTTAGAACGACAGCTCCCATCACGGGTATCCCCATTCAAAGCCCTAACTGCATTACTCACCCTTAGTGAGGATACAAAAAGGAGGGATTAATTCCAGCAACTTTCGAAACCCAGGTCCTGCCAGGGGCTGTAACACCATGGAGAAGCCTAAGCACCTATGCTCTGAGCATTCTTTCCAGATCTTGAATTCATCACAGCGACTTCTTTCTTCCTCCTCTCTCCTCCTCACCTGGCAGTTTCTCAACACTGAAACTATTAAGGACTAACGTTTATATCCAGCCAGCACTAATCCACCACATCTCCTCTCACACTCCATGTTGCAAGATGATCTGTCAAATGAATTGAGATGAAAAGCAAACTATCAAATATGGATGGTGTCTCACAGGAAAGAATCTGCTTGGGACACAGAGAAAGATGGAGAGGAAGGTTAAAAGTACTTTAGCCCACACAGCTACCCCTCTCCCACTCCCTGCCAACAGCTTACGGGACTGTGTAACATCCCTGGTACACACATCCCAGAACACCCTGTGAAAGCAGCAGCAGTTTCTGGCTGCATAGCCAATTAGACGTTTCTTAAGGTACAAAAAAAGGAGTGCCAAGGCATGCACACCCCCAGCATTCCTGAAGGTATGATGCTTGCTCCTGGTCTCCAGATGTTACCACTCACGTCTCTGCTCTGATCCCACGAGGTCCAGTGCTGGGAGTCACAGTCAAGTCTTCATGCAGCAAAAAGAATGCAGGTTGGGATCCAGTACGCAGCTGACAACACCCAGAAAGGACATGCCATTGCCAACTTTTGCTCTGCCAAGTTAGATCGTAATCTGTTTGCATAGTGCTTTTTGTTTGTGGGTTTGTTTTTCTGTTTGGAGTCTGGGTTTTTTTTTGTTGGGGTGGAGGGGAAAGAGTACAATAAGAATACTTCTGTAAAACAGCAGTTAAAAAAAAAAGGGTGCGTAGATGGGGTTCTTCATTGTGAAGGACCCTTGGATGTGTATTTGTACAGAAAGGATTAGGTGAGGAAAAAAAAGGGTTCCGAAATCCTGAAGCCAAGCACTGCAATACGAGACAGACTGTCCAAGACCAAGCATTTTTCAGTCCCGTCAAGTCTGTGATTACAGTTTTCCTCACCTACCTCATGAGAGAGATGATCTCACTACCCGCTTGTGACCATAAAGTCATAGCTATGACTCCAGCAACTGAGTTGAGATGGGAAGGGGCTGAGAAGCATCAGCCTCCAGCCTTCCCCAGGCCACTGGATGGGTGACAAGGTGCTGTGTCAACTGGGAGATGCTGCTCAGCTGACCCAGCCATCTGCCTCCATCTGCAGGAGGCGGCACTTTGGGGGTTTGCGTGCAACTGCAAGCTGACAGGCAGCTTGCTGGCATCTACCAGCAGCATGTTGTCACGTATTTCCCCTTTCTAATATTTCTTTTTTTCCTTTCCAAAGCATGGTTTCAAGATGAGGAAGCACTTCTCAACCAATGTGACCAACATGTACCTTGGATTAAAACAAGGCAAGGGGCAGGGGGACCCAGAACGGGTCAGCAGAGGAAAAGGTCAGAACGTGGTTGGAGTGGTTTTGCTCACATGTCAATTGCGAACATAACCTGATGCTGACCACATTTCCCATCCAAAGCTCAACATCACCTGCAAAGCTGCAGACAGCTGTTCTTCTCCTCAGACAGAGCTCTTGCTGGGGATCACTGCAAGTCCAAGCACATGGCAATCCCAGGGAAGCCAAGGGCAGGACAGGCTCCGTTACAAGGCCATCATACTTAGGACAACTGCTGTCACGTTCCCTCCTTGATCAATATTCAGTTTCTTTGTGAATGGAAGGCCTGACATTTTATCTGTGCCACAGCCAGTGTTGCATGTGCTTTATATTACAAACACACATGCTTTTAACTCCATCCCACTAGCTAATATGTTTAAAAGTATAAATTCCCTTCTGAAGAAAAGTATTTCCCTAGCTGGGTGGCACTGCTAATGTGGACCTTATGCTCCTCTTCCCATTGACAAACAGCCCTTCCTGAGGGGGGACACACTACCTTAATTCCCAAACCAAAATTTTATTCACTCCAGGAAAAGTCACATCAATTTTAGTCTTATAACCTTAACCAGAGAGCTTTCACCAGCTGAGGACAGAAATCCCTTGGACAGCATTTATCTTCATTCAAAATAAAATCAAATAACTTCCCTCCTTTAAGGTTTACCGAGCCCTGTAATATAAAACCGAGAAGCCAGTCAAACAGTTCCTCTCCTCTGTATGAGCAGGACGCTCAGCAACAACCTTGGGGGGAAGAAAATGAAAGGGATACAGTCCCTCTAATAACTGCCATACATCCAGTAAAGTGAACCATTACAAACGCAGTCCCCTAAGAAAGATAATAAAACACCTAACGCTGTTCGACTCCTAATACGCATGATATTGAAAGAGCCCTAGGTAAGCTTACAGAAGTGAAGATTCTGACACTAAACTAGCTGCACTGGAGCTGCTGACTAGATCCCTACCACCACCGCACCGTGAGTTTCGACTTTTTATGAATTTAAAACATCCCTCTCGTAGCCCAGCAGCATTTGAAAGCTTCTGGGACATTACCACAGACAGTAATATGAAGCACTGGGGTGGTTTCGGATACAGATACTGAAAGTCTGAACAAGTAATGACCCACTGGAAAATTCACAGCGAGAGGTGGAAAGAAACACCTACGTGTTCTGACTGTGGCTTTGAAGCAAGCCACAACACTGTCTATTGTAAAGAGCACCGTTCCTGTGGAAACAGTTGCTTAATATTGTTAGAGATGGAGTAAGAATAAATACTAGGTATACAGAATTTTGCAACTACCCATGTACTGGCTAAAAATATATATCTACAAAAGAAAAAAAAAAAAAGTCCTGTTTTTATCTTTGACAGTCAACAAAAAATACCAGGCATGGATAAAGAGTATTTTTGTGCAGCTAAAGTAATTAAAAAAAAAACAAACCCACATTTCTCTGCAAATAAAATTTCATATGCCCAGGACTATTAACATAATGAGACTGTTTAGTCAGCCTAGAAATGAACCACAAAACTTATACTGAGAAAATGTTGATGAGTTTTTCTGAGGTCAGGAAGACCCTTTCAGAACAATCTTCCAGGAGCCAAGAACAGGGGCACGGAAGGTTGTTTAAAACCAGCAAGCCTCAGTTACTCTTTTCTCGCCTAACATTCATGTTCAAAACAGGAACAGGAGCTTCTAAAATGTTTCTAAAATAAGAAGTGGCATTGCTTAAAAACAATGAGTACTGCATATCCATTGCTGAGGCAAGTGTCTTTGCAGTAAGCTTATTTATATATAGAAATAAATGCACTGACCTCATATTAATCACAAACGCTCCTTTCTCTAATGACAAAGGGAAATGACAAACTTGCAAGGACATATCAGGAACCTTCTGAGATTGCAGCCTCACAAGCCAAAACATGTGACTAGGGGAATTATCATTGCTTCTCTTCAAAGAAATCCACCCAGACCCTACAATTTTATTCTTGACAAAATCAGAAGAGTGCAATTCTAAAATGAACCACCCGATGATTTTGGACACAGCTTCAACCCTCCATTCTAAGCTTCTAAAATTCTGGAGTTTTAAAGTTCTTAATTCGAGGCATTTTACCCAACAAAGCTGTAACCGGAGGGAACACAGCCAAAGGGCTTTCTCCTGGCTACACAGAGCGCTGAGCTGACGCGAGCGTGCGCTGTGTCCTGCCTGCCCCACAACACGCCAGCGCTCACAGGCGTCTCTACACCGTGAGCATCAACACCCCGCGCTCCTGCCGACGTGCAGCCACGTGCAGCAACGGCTCCCCCAAGACAGGCTAAAAGTGATGGCTGAAGCACCCCGTCAGTGGAGCTTAGGTAGCATCACCGAGGGGTTCTGTGCATGTCCCACGGTGGCTGTAGTCAACTGCTGGGAAGAGCATACGGTTGATTATGAACTGATAAATCATTAACCGAGTTGTTCACTAGATACCAAACTAAGGGGAAAGGCATCTTGGTATCAAGCTTTGATGAAAGGAGATTACTGTCCCCAGCCCCCCCCAAAGTTTCCCCTCCCTTCTTCCGGCCGTCACCACTGCTCTGCAAAGGCGGCAGAATGGACGCTGCTTTCGCACGACTCCAAAACCACAGTTCACAGCCCACTCCATTAACTCATTCGGCCTTTGCCTGACACTTTCCTTAGCAAGCTCGGCTGCAAAATGGGGTAGGCGAGCAGCAGAGAGACGAGCAGGAAGCACTCTGTGCCTCCCTCTGCACAGCGATTGCCCATGGGGGAGGACAAAACCCTGCAGGCATCCTCCTGGGTCTGCCCCATACGAACTGCCAGAGCTCACAAGACACAAGCCTGCTGAAAAAGTGCTCCACCATGGTTAAACACAAAAGCCATTCCTAGCCTGGACAACTTTGTAAGCATTCATCCAAATGAAAAGGGTTCCATCCATACCAGCACATGAACGTATTTTGTCTACAAGAGTCTGAAAACCATTCTGTGAGGATGTGCAGCACAGCCTGAGCTTTTGCTGTGTTAATTCTGTGCCTGCCGGACACTCTAGAATCTAAGAGTCTGCTCTCCGTTTCAGTACTCATCCCAAGACAATGACAAGCCCTAAGGATCTGGATATAGTGAGTCCTGGCCTGCAGACACAGCACCACAACAGTAAACCCGGAGGTCCCACTGTCCTTCAGGTAGAGCTGGAGATCTTAGCCTTAAGCTACAGAGATCTGGAACATGCAAGAGAAACCATATCTGCTTCTGTAACACTGCTGTCCATTTCTTCTGTCTGCAGCACACCCCCTTTGTCCCTCAAAGGGAAAGAATACTGTTCAGGCTCCCTTATGCAGCTCTAGAACTTGCTCCTTTCTTAGACATGCGCACAAGGAACTTCATGCTCTTCTAGGCTCATGCCAAAAAGCATTCAGCAAGATTTCACAAAGGAAAGTGAAACATGTTCCTTCATGGAATCAAGAAGATAGGGAAAAGCTTTATCATCTTTATTAGCAAGATGGCTAAATGTTACTTGAGCTAATTATTTGAAAAGGTGGTCAAAATTAGTTACTATCATTCAGTACTGACTGGGTTATTATAATAGGGTCTAATTTTTGAGAGGAAGGTGGCTTATCCTAGCACAGCTGGGTTTCTACCCAGTTTTGCTCCACTCCAAACCTAGAACAGCTTAGTTGCTTGTACAGTAGCTACTAAACCACCACAGTTACATCCCACTACATTAAGGAAGACTTAGTAAACCAGGATTTTTTTCTTAGCGTCGGTCTGTAAGCTGCCACATCACGAGCCCCTCGCAGAAACAAGAGGCTGAAACTTCTGCAACAGGAAACTGCCTGTGGAGTCATTTCCAACAACTTCCAGAAAGTCACCCTCCCTCACAAGCCAGTCTTGGGAGCAGTTCTTGTGGGAGTTCCCAAAGCTCCCACACTGGACTTCCTCCTGTTATTAAGTAAACAGATAACAAAGCGATAGGCGTAGGGCTCCATCTTGCAAACTGACTATGAACAGCAATATTCCCACAAAGCCCTATTAGGCGATAGAGGATCACTCTACACGTTTCAGACCACTGTAGCTTTTGTATTAAATAGTGTGTTCCAACTGAGTAGCTTTGACAAGAGATCCCACCACGGATTGGACCGCACAGGAACATTTTCCTTACATGGTTATATTCTCTTCCACGCTCAGCAGCAAACTGCCTTACAGAATAAATTTTCATTGAATATATTAATGTTAGATGCTTCAGTCTCCAAATGACCTAGATAATAAAGTCATTGCACGGAAGCCAATTCCTTCCTCTTTCTCAGAGCTCCATGAGCACTCACTGTGCTCAATAAATAATGTAGAACCCAGCCATCATTATAAACCCTTGTTGCACGCAAGCAGGAAAGAAACGTGTCCATTTCTTTTCCCAATTAGACCGGTGCAAAGCTGGCAGCGTAACTCCATTGACGCCATTGGGAATCCACTGATGTAAACCTTGCAAGCAAAAGCAGAGGCAAGCACCTGGCTCCTATTCTGCTGAAATCTCACAGAAGACACGGGCAAACTTTTTATAGAGCGACATTTTACAACAAGTAAGAAAGCAGGGAGACAACTTTCATGTCAATGTTATTAAAAATAGATGCCAGAAAGAAGTGAGGTATGGAGAACATCCTCTCATGGAGCGTGACAGAGTTTACATGTGAGGGAAGGATAAGAATTGGACCCTACTGCATGAAAAGTTTCTTCCTCTCTTCTTCAGATTTAAAACATCTAAATTTTAAAAGAATTAAAGCATATGAGACAGAAGAAAACATTCAGTAAGTCAATTCCCAGATTTCACCACTTAGAACAACATGTTTTTCCTCTCCTCTTCGATCCTGGGGAAAAAACCAAGCTATATGCCCTTGTTTACCAAGGAAAATAAATGTAGAACAAAGTAGGAATTCAAACAGGATTTGTTCTTGATCTAGAAGACCTTCATTATTTCGAAGGAACTTAGCCCAAAACTGACTAGATTTAGTACACAATAAGGGCACTGACCAGTCCAGGAGGAGGGAATCACTCCAGAAACTAACTCATATGTAGACAAGCCAACTCCAACGCTGTCAGAGACAGCGCTTATTTGCAACTATTTTGTCAGATAAAAGCACTTTGGAGTACAGACATCCCATGCTGATTTTTACTGTCGTGGCAGAACTGTCACCCTCTTTCCTAACCAGACTGCAGAGCCAGCCAGCTCCAGCAAACTGACCCAACCCGACCCGATCCTTCTGACAGTGCCCGTCTCCCTCTGACTCACACCTGCAGCACTCGGCACAGTTATCACTGGTCCCTGCTGGGACCTACTACAGCATCTATAAACCTGTGAATGATGACAAATATTTTCTACCCAAAAGCAACAAAAGGATTCTCAAACTAAGACCCCACTTCTACTGTAGGAGGTTTAAGATACTAAAGCAAGGGGAGATGCATATGAAGACTTTACAAGTGATGCCTTGCTTGCATGATAGAGTAAAATTAAATTTACTCAAGAGAAAAACACGAAAATATGGTACTTCGCTAAAATGGAGACTAATGACAAAGATCTGAAAAAGAAAAAAAAAGAAAAAAGCAAAGAAAAAAGAGAAACCACAGAGCAGGCCATAGAGGAGGCCTAGACACCAGAAGTGGTGTAGGAAAGTATGAGCTGCTTTTTCAGACCAAACCAGACCAGTGACAAGTCAAAATCCTGCCTCTGAGGATGCCTGATACTAAATATATGAGACAAAGGCAGGAAAAACATCTCAGCGTTCAGATGTAGAACTACCATCTCAAACCTCTCCTCAGCCGCTCGATGCACATTGTCAGACTATCTGTCAGTATAATTCTTATTATTAGGTGTAATTTCCTGGGACAGCATAGATACACAGCCTGTTTCTCACATCCTCTCCCCCACTCGCCTCCCTCTGAGAAGTTACAGGGCTCTGCTGATCTGTTAAGTGATTTCATACTGCAAATGATTTTATCTTTAAAAAAAAAAAAAACACCACACAGCAGACATGTAATACTCATATATCAAATCACACATTTAGAAGTATGTCTTGCATGGACGTGTTTTCCTCCTCTCCTCCTTTTGACAGAAATATCAGTATAGCAATTAAAAAAAAAAATCCACTAAGGCCTACACAGCATTGTCTTGTTGCTTTAAAAAGCATAAACAATCTATCTCCCATCTCACAAACTGAAGTCAGCTACCAAACCTGCCCAACTTTTGTTTCGGCACCAGTCCTTCTTCTCGTGTCTGTTCAACAGCGAGGAGACCTCTCCTGGAAGGAGTCTGGAGAGCTGCCACCATGTCACTGATACAAATACAATCAACTCACTCATGAAATTCAATACTTACGAAACTTGGCAGGTGAACACCAAGAAAAAGTCTTTATGTAATGTCATCTACAGGTTCACACCCCCCTCCCTCCTCCCCTGCCAACATTTTTTTGTACTGGCAAAGCTCGTGGGTAACTACAGTCAGAGCAGCACACTCTCACTCCAGTGCAAGTTGCACTGACCCGAAGGGCAGCTCTGCACCGTATAATGGAGCACAGAAATCCACATCCAGCGGCAAGGAGGGCCAGCAGACAAGCTGAAATCTTAGAGCAGATGGAAGCCCCAGGTGCCCCGTGTCTGCGCAGCCCAGGGCTGCCATCCTTCCCAGGCCGGGCTTCATTGCTTTGCAAGGTGGCACTCAGAGAAGACAACCCTGGATGTGACATCCATCTGTCACACAGACAAGCCACTGGCATCCCCTGCCTGCGGCGGATGCACCTCTCCATCTTGAGGGCTGCACCCTTCCATCGGGACACGGATCACTGGTGGTCAGAGTGCATGAGGCTTTCTGGAGATGCAGTGTGTCCCACAAGGATGACAGTGGCTGAAAACAAGCTTGCCCTGGCAGCCACCACTGCCACTCTTCTGCCCTTAACCTGCCCCCATCCGAGGAGCCCCAGGAATGAGCAAAGCAGGGAGCGGGCCGTCAGCCGGTAAAACTGCTCTGGCAGGCCTGTGGGATAGATCTGGCCATCGATTAGATGCCTCTGGTCTAGCGTAACAAAGGCACAAGGGCACACAAGGCTTCGCAAGGGCAGTGAAAAAGCAATTTTTTCCATCACCTTGGGCCCAGTGCAGACGCTGAGAATTTAGCGCTGAATATCGGTAGCGCCCGAGCCACTGAGGAACACTTGCTCTCGCACCGCATCGCACCAATGCGACGAAACCCGGCTTCCATCTGTTCTTGGCGCTGGCTTTCAAAAGCAAGCAGGATGGTTTCCTCAGCGACCGACTTCCCTGAGAGATGAAAACATCTCATGATGTCAAAGAATAAAAAAACATCATTGGTATTGCAGAAATTTAAGTCATTTGTCTGGCTTACCCTAAGTGGCTTAGCAGCATTAATTGGATGCTTCAGGATGCGCTTCGGTTTAGACATACATTTGCTATCTTTGATATAATTATAAAGCAAGTTTTTCCCTCGCAACCAGCCAGGGCTTCATGTACCAGCACAACCAAGGGCACGGCTCGGGAGAGGAACAACCGCCCAGCGAGCTCCATCAGGACATGACGCCCGGTTAGTTACCCAGGACTGCGGCCCCGTTCACTCCACGGCCCCACAAATAAGGCAGGGGCGGAATAAGCAATCAGAACAAAGATTGCTCACTGTCTCCAGCAGAAATTAAGTCTGCGGCGGGGTTTGACATATATTAACTGCGTGCCTAAATGGGCTGAGATTTGGGAAGCAAGAAGGCACGATGCCTGATCCAGAAGCCTTTACAAAAGCTGCCAGCAACTCATTTCTCGGTAACTCTTCTGGTCGTCTTTTTCTCCATGGCTACACAAAAGGCCCCCGATTTCTTGATTGTATTAGCAAAGCACAATAGCTACAATCAAGCCTCAAACATCAAAAGGAGCTTTAATAGTTTGCAAAGAAAGGGTGGGAGTCTTATTCACTTCAGTAAGGGATCTGCTTTCATATTGAATTCCACTGTAAATCAGTAGACTTTCTAATGGCATTTCAATGGCTTAAATGGCTCCCTTGACAATCTTTTCTGTGGGGTTTACTGCCTATAAGCTCAAAATGGCCAGAAACCAAACAATTACTCAGAAAATACTCCAAACAGAAAGCCTTGGACAGTCTGGATGAAACACACTTTTACAGAAAGACCTGCGGTAAAAGGTAAATCTAAAACCTGAGCAGTGAGGCGAGGCCCGCGGGGTGCAGAGAGCAGGGCTGGGGACGGAGCTTCCCAAGGCACCGGGCTCACTTGTGCTGTGGTCACCCCGCGGGCCCCCTCCTCCTCCTCCTCCTCCTCCGCATGCAGCTCCTCCAAAAAGAACAGTCCCAGGGCTGGGGGCACGGGTCTGCAAACGCCCGCGGGAGCTGCTTCTGCCATGACCAACGCTGCTGAAGAAGACACGGGCTTGCAGGTAATTCAGCGGCAACAGGCAGCAGCAGAAATGGAAAGCTAACCCTGGCATCAAAGTCAGCCCCACACCCCAGCAACCACATGAGCAATGGCTTCAAAAAAACAACTCCAGACAACCTTGTGTGACTACGGGAACCGGGGCCTCTCCCAACCTCCCCGCTCCACCCCGCGTCAAGAAAGTGCCACCAAGCTGGAGAGCCGAAGCACCGGTGCGTGGGCTGGCAGTGTAGGGAGCGGACCGGGCTGGAAGCCTGCGTGTCCACCATGCCACTGAGCCAGCGGGTCTGGGTGCCTTTCAGTGGGGTTTGGGTGGAGCTTTTGGCTCTGCAGCTTCTCGCAGTCAGGGAAAGGAACGTGGTGATACCTGCACAGCCTATCCCAGCCAAACTGCTCATCTCTGGCATTCCCAGAGCCCTCCCCAACACCAACAGCATCAAAGCAACAGTTCTCCAGACATAGCTGTGGAAAAACAGACTGAGGAACACACTAGAATGCCTGTACCACAGCAGGACCAGGCACCCAGCTGCATGAAGGGCAGCCAAACTCATACCCTGCTGCATCCAGTGCAAAGCCAGGGCCTGAACTCCAGTCCCATGGACCCCTACTAGCATCCCTGTGGCTTCGACCACGGGAAACCAGCTCATCTCATACTTTGACCAAACCTTTCCAGCCTAAGGCACTCTCCAGCGAAATGCCGACGTTCCCCAAGCATGCTCACAGTTGCCAGACAGGCCATTTACTGGGGAGGAGCTCGTGGATGAGCAAGAAACAGAACTCCCAACTAGCTCAGCTTCTGATGCAGAACCACAGAATCACAGAATCATTAAGGTTGGAAAAGACCTCTAAGATCATCACGTCCGACTGTCAACCCAACACCACTGTGCCTGCTAAACTACGTCCTGAAGTGCCATATCCACATGTTTTTTGAACACCTTCAACCTAAAACAGGGCAGTAAGTGTGCAGCTCCTCGTGACACAGTCAGCTCTAGTCGTTCTCATCCGCCTCGATCAGTAAAACTGTTACTAGCATCACATGGGTTATTTAATACCTGAAAAACAGCAACAGTTTTTCCTTTATTTATTTATTAAAGCTTTGTTTTAGGCTGCAGGGCACTCTCCGGTAGGCTTGGTGCATGGGACTTTGTTGGCCTTTTGAAGGGTTTGTGCGTAGGGCCAAAGGACAGCTGTATGCTCAAAGGAAGAAACAGAAGCCAAAATTCTGATAGCTTTCAACAACCGTCTTACCTTTTGCAGTGGGTGTTCCTCTCCACTATTCCTATTCAACATAATAACTGCATAACAGCAATAACAATTACAGAAACGACTTAAAACTTATCAAGAAATAGGGAAGGAGCTTAGTTTGCTCAAGCCTAGTTTGCAATTAATGCGTAGCACGACTTTCACACTGATCAGAGACCTGCACTATGTACATGGTTGTCATGTGCACGGAAACAGAAATCATACAGACAGACTGCTATGGCTCTTTATCTCAGCGTGCTATTGACATATGGAAGGAGACACCAGCTCTACAAGCTGCAGGCCATCTCCTCAGGTGGGCACAGGCTCATACAGACACAGCATACTGCATCGCAAAATCCTCTGTCAACAGCTATGAAGTATTTTTGGCTTCCTGATGCAGGTTTTGCCCACCTGGAGAACAATCTGCAGCGAAGTGGGAGTCAGAAAAAAGACGCAGCCATATCGTATCTGACCTGCAGCACCCTGGCTCTCTGCCAAGGTCATGATGCTCTGGGGAAGAAGATTCATTCTCCTTTAACTCTACAATTTAATGTTCAATAAATACAATCGCATGCAAACATGAATAAAACACAATTCTTTTTGCCTTAAGAAAGAAAAAATCATAGGAAAGGATGCAGATGAACGAGCTCATGTTAAGGAATTCATGAGAATTATTTGTCTTAATCTCTTCCTGCACACAGGAGCAAATGGTAACAAACTCATCAGGAAGTGGCGATTGGCTCATTAATCTTATAGTCCATCTGTTATCTAATTTCCTTCAGTATACTCTGATAATTTGCTACTTCAAGATCAAGGTTTAACTTTAACTCCTTGTTAAAGTTCTAGAAATTATGACATCCCTACCCAGGGACTAACAATTTTTACAACTGTAATTCAGTAATTCCCTAGTATCTGTACACAGCGTACCTCCAAGCTTAAAAACTACTTCAGTTACTACATAAAACTGATAGGAATAATCCTATGTATTGTGAACATCTCCCTCTTTAGTTACAACTCAATACTCCGAACTATTTACGTTGTTTCACTGCCGCATGACTCTTCCTCTACTGCACACAGAGAGAGTTCAGGAGGAGATACTACCTTTTAAAGAGGCATATGCCAAGTAAAAACATCTTAGCGCATGCTAGTGCAAAATGAAATGCTTTAAAAGACAAGTTTCAACCCTGATGTAAATCATAACCTAACAGCTTTCGGATAGCAGCCAGCTTACTTTTCAACCGTGTTGCACCTGGCAGGGTCATGCGCATGGGTGTAAAATGCTACCATTCAGGTTTGCACAATTTCACACCCACACAGGAAAACGTCGACCAGAAAGAACACAGTACCAGAGAGATCACTCCCAGTTCTAACTACGTTAAAGCACACTGAAGGCAAGATGACATTTAATTGACAACATTAATAAAAACTACTGCTCTGCTACTTGACAAGAAAATATAAGAAATGGGAAACAGAGAGAAGGATCTTGAAGTTAATAAGCTGTTACAGATTTGATCTGTGTAAAATTAGTCAAATTTGTTTAGCATCTAATATGCAAATTAAAAATATCCATGCTAATGTGTTTACTAGAAGGACTTCAAAAAACAATCAAAATGGCTAGAAGAAAAAGGGTTAGCTTCGAAGTGTCTCTGGAACACGGATTTTACTGCAAACCAGGAACAGAGAACTCTGTCCCAGTACCCAGCGGGATGACTCAGGTGTATAAGCATTACTGATGAGACAGCTCATGTCCACACACTTACTCATCTACTTAAGTGTTTGGGGTCATAATTGCAGTGATGTACCTGCAAGTCATCTGGGAAGCACCAGCTCTCACACACCAACTGCTCCCACTCGCCTCTCGCTGACACTTCCTACAGGTCTCACAAGAGGTGGCGATCAATCTTACAACTAATCACTCTTTTTCTTTTTCAGCAGGAGAAAATCCAGGTTTATAAACAGAGCAGCATGAGCCTAAGAGCTCATGTCGCAACTTTCGCGCCAGCACATGAGCTGAGGGATTGTCCCAGGCAACCCCTGGCAGCTCGGCTCTCGGGAGGAGAGCTCAGGGAGCAGAGGCAGCCAGCTGCCCTGCCCTGTTTCACTGTTATCAATCCAAAGAGCATCTAGAGTTTATCAAGATATTGCTGTCCTTGTTTCTGAAAAGTAAACGTAAAAATTCTGTTTCAAATTAAAATGAAAGATCGTGCACAGCCAAGTCAGTGTCAGCCAGGTTAAACTTTAAGGATTCACTGCCTTTCCCCTCACTCCGTTTACTCCTTCGTTGTCTGCATGTGCTTTTGCTCTGGGGATGGAAACAGGGCAGTACGAAGGATTTCAGGGTGGAGGTGTTGCAAATCATCTACAAATCCCTTGTGGTGTCGTGTGTCGTGCCAGCAGTTCACAGACCTTGGGTTAGTAGAAACCAGCATTTCCTATCCTTCTGATTACACAAAACCCTACGCAAAACAGCCTTGGTGTATTTATCAAGACATATTAAATTATCAGGGCAAGATGCTGTTTCCTGTCATCATGTGATCCTGGCTGCACACTATGTGAGATGCTAACGAAGGAAGGCAAAAGAGAGGGGAGAGGAGAAAGGGAACAGAAGATGAACACTTGCTCGCTCCCCACTAAATTCACTCTAGTTCTATTTTTTAGACGTTAACTGAAAAGCAGAGCAGCAGCTCTTGCCTCTGTCTACATGCCCAGATATAACATCAGTTTACATCAGTCTAGTTAAAAAGCTCACTGATTTCCCATCCCATTGCACTCCTCAACTCACAGGTACAGGAGTGCATAAAACAGATACCTATCCAGCAGGGGTAAGAAACGTTTCCCTCGCCAAAGACCAGACAAGCATTTCAGGCCGCAGACTGCATCTGTCCTAAAAAACAAAAGTGCAGGATGGATGAAATGAAAGAAACAGCTGGCCCCTGGACATGCATGTATCCACACCGGAGGCAATACTATTACTGAGATTTTAGCAATGTAAATAAGCCACCACCTTTGCAACAGAGCCAGACCCAGTGCGACCGGGACTCCAGCCTCCCAAGAGGACAGGGCCTCCCTCAACAGCAAAGAGGAAACACCCCCAGCAAACACGAAGAAAACCCTCAAAACCAAACACGAAGAAAACCCTCAAAACCACAGCTCTCTCCTTTGCCCTGGCCCACAGGGGTCCATTCTCTATTTAAAACTGTTTTAGCACAGGTCCCAGGAGCAGTTTCCCTCCAGCAGCCCAACCAGCCTGGGAAGCTGGGTATGCACCCACCGAGCAAACCCCTGTGAACTCTTCTCTGGCTGTGCTGTCAGAAGCAAGACCTGAGCTAACTGGTTCAAGGCTAACTTGGATCCCTCTGCCCAACACAAAATCACATCAGTGATTGTCTGAGAGAGACCACCTTTAGTGCATGAACCTCAGGCCTATCCATAGGGTACCTAAGTACACCATAAGAAGAAAAAAGAATAAAGCAGTACCAATATACACCTATTAATCAATCCCGCAAATGGTATTTCCCTGTAATCACCCCAGAGGTGTAGCATCACACCTCAGTCACAGACAGTGGCTGAGAACAGAAAGCACCCGCGTTCTCCCCAGTGATACGATCGAGATGCCTATCTGTTCTCTACCGTGTCACCTTGCTTTCCTCCACGTCTGAGTTCATTGTGATGGTTACCTGACCATGCGTGCTGAACTTCCTGGCCTCAAAAAGCTAATAACTGTCTTAACCTCGGATATTCTCAGCTCTTCTGTACCTTCTCTATCCAGAAGAAACGCCTTACACACGCTCCTCTTTTTTCAACCTAATGCTTACAAGCAAACTACTGTCTGAACCAACACAGTCACTTCCTCCTCCCTTACTGTACTGGAAGCAAAAGCACAACGTTAGAGCCTGCACTATTCTTTTCACTTACCATTAGGACTAAGACACAAATGTGATTCTCTGGGCTGGATGCAAGTGACATCTACTTGGAAACAACCTCGAGTTAGCTGTAAGTGAAACTGTGTTCACCCAGCGCAGCAGCGTGCACAGTAGTCACAAGACCAGTCCTGCCATTCTGTTGAGAAGTCGAAGAAATTCACACGCACGCATCAAACAATTGTGCAAGCATGTGTAGATCTGTGCAGAAACACATCCACCCGCAGGTATCCAAGTATGTCTCTGTGTGCTGAGCAGGAGGAAGGGACGCGACCGTGTGAGTCTGCAGGTGCACTTCACCAGTTATGTATCACAAGCCTTTGCTTTGCTCGTCTAGAAAGGAGAGAGACTTCACAGCCCTCATCTACCGGGTCTTGACCCTCAAGCTAAGACAGTTGAGACTTTTTGTTCTCAGGGTCCCAAAACGCATCAGGATGAAACAGCAGCCTAAGCAAATCTAAAGCACCGGGGCACAGAGATGCACGAAGGTACACCTGTGTCAACACGGAGACGCGCGCCGGGCTGCGTGCATCTGCAGCACGGGCGTGCAAGGGCAAGCCCCGGCTCCGCCAGCACCCTCCAAGCGCCTTCATTCATTCGGAGAGGAGCCCGACCCCGGCTTCTCCTCCAGGCAGCTACTCACCCAGCCTTCGAAGCTGTCACTGGGGCCCGCCGAGCGCAGGAGGTCCTGGAAGTGCAAGGTGCAGTTGGCCACAAAGTCGTCATAGCCGATGGGGGTGTCGTGGAAGACGGACAGCTCGATCTGATGGCCGTCCGTAACCGTGGCGGAGAACTCCTCGTTGTAGGTGGGTTTGTTGGTCTTCTGCTTGGTGCTGGTCTGCCCAACGCGCACCTGGTCCACGCTGACGGTGACGTACGGGTCCAAGAGCTGGTAGCCCTTGCGGAAGAGCGAGTGGCGGAGGGACCAGCGGGTGGGCTGCAGGCCCACCGCCTCCCCGATCCGCACCTTCAGGTACCCGTTGAACTTCATGGCTCCGGACGCGGCCGCCCCCCCGGGAGCCCGGAGCAGAGCCAGACCCCTCTCCCGCGGAGCCGGGCCGGCAGCCAGCCCCGCCGCGCCTCCTCAGGGGGCCGGGCGGCGGCGGCGCGCCCGCCCCCGGGCCATGCCGGGGCCCCGGAACCGCCGCCCCCCGCGCACCGCCCACCTCCCTCGGCAGCGGGCAGCCGCTCCGCCGCCCGGCCCGGGCCTCTCTGCCGAGGGCGAGCGGCGCGGCTCGGCTCGGCTCGGCTCGGCTGGGCTCGGCTGGGCTGGGCTGGGCTCGGCACACCTGGGCCGCGGGACGGCGCCGGGCGGGGAGGAGCCGCGAACCCGCGCCCCCAGGGCGGGCCCGGGGTGGGGCGGGGAGCGGGCGGGACGGGCGCTCGCACGGCTCTGTCCCGGCCCGCTCCCGTCGCGGTGGTGCCGGGCGTTGCCCCCCCTGCCGCTAGCACAGGTGCGGTCGGGAGCCCCGCCGAGGGGCGCAGAGCCTCTGGCCCCGCCGTGAGGAGCGCGGCGGGGGGAGCTGCGCCGGCGCCGGGTGGCGGGGGCGAAGCAGCGAGCTGCCGAGCACCCCCGGCCCCGGGGAAGCGGCTGAGGCGGCGGCCGGTGCCCCCGGAGGCCGCAGCCGCTGCCCGCGCGGGGAGCGGGGTGGCACGGCGCGGCGTTGCCTCGGCTGCTTCGTACCTGGGCGGGCGTTTGGCGGTGGGGGGAAGGCGGCGGTCACAGCTCGGCCGTTTGGGACTCGCCTTGCGTTTGGTGAACGCTCTCGGCGCTGGGGTTTGGTTTGTGGTGGGCTGCTTCTGGGTTCTCACTGCGCTACATAAAGCCAGGATTTGAATGCTTTTCATGACTTCCCGAAGCTGACAGCGACGTGGTGCGGGCTGGGTAGGGGGGCAATGAAGTCCTGCTCTCCCGGGGACACGCTTTGGCCGGCGGTGGAGGAAGATGTGGTCGTGTGAATGTCCCCGCCGCGGCTGGAGGGTGCCAAGGCTGGCTGAGAGCGTGCAGCCCCGCTTTTGGGTGCATGTTTCTTTCATTTCTTCCTTACTTTTACTTTTCCAGCCTCCCCTCAGCCTTTCATCTTCCACATTCTACCCGTTCCCCAGCAGACTGCCTCTGGTTTCCCACCTCTTTTCCTCCTTGCCCTCCTCCCCACACCCTTTGCTCCTTCTAGACGCTCTGCATCTTGCAGGAGCACCAAGCCAAGGCTCCTTCCAGCCTCAGACAGAGCAGGGCTCCTGTTGCCTCCTCAGGACAGAGCAGGTGGAACAGGTTCGGTAATGGGATCATTCCTCACGTGGAAGCAACAGTCCTGCCAGAAAAACTCGTAGACCCTTAAATCAGACGTTTGACAGGTCTCCTTGCCAGGCGTTGAAATTCCTGGATCTATCGCTATTAGCTGGAGAAAAGAAGTGTGTAAAAATTTTCTTGCTCTTGGTTAGGGCAGGATCTTGTCTCCAGGAGTGACCAGCTCCGGGTGTTTTAACAGAAGATATGGCTGAGCAAGCACAGAGGAGTCTGTTCAAGATTTAGGGAGGTTTTTTGCTGAGGTGATGTTCCTTCCAAAATGCGCTTTAGCGTTAACTGTGATCATTCAAGGTAGTTTTCTTTTCCCTACAGATATCCAGTCCTGTTCTTAATCTTCATACCTTCTTGGGTTCCTCCATCCCACGGCAGTGAGCTGGTCAGAAATAAACATTTCTTTTTATCGGCTGTATATCTGCTATCACTTTAATTTCTTGATTCACCACTGTTCTTCTTTTGTGGC
This sequence comes from Opisthocomus hoazin, assembly GCF_030867145.1. Classification (NCBI taxonomy): domain Eukaryota; kingdom Metazoa; phylum Chordata; class Aves; order Opisthocomiformes; family Opisthocomidae; genus Opisthocomus; species Opisthocomus hoazin. The sequence goes on along the minus strand of NC_134420.1, from coordinate 66,115,825 downwards.
ACCGTAAATAAAAAAGCCTCATATTTACCTTCTCAAGAGCATCATTATTTGTCATTTTGCACTTTCATCGCTTCCTCCCTTCCTAGCCTTGAGCTGTTCCTTGGAGTCCATATGAGTCAGGACAGAGTCCACACTGACCATGATGGGCAACCCACAGTTTTTACAACACTTCACCAGGACTCTGTAATGGCTGCAAACAAGACTTGAAGACAGCCTGAACTTTAAAGCACCCAGCATGAATGTCCACAGGTTGAGGCTGAAGGCCTTGCAAGGTCTGCAGCGCTCACTTTCTAAACTCCAAAGCATCAAACATGGCTTTTACTTTGCTTAGAGGCCTTCAAAGAGCTCAGCGTGACAGCAGTGAAGAATGTGATTTAAAAAGAACAAATTTTGGCTTAGCCCAGCATGGCTGGTTTTCCTCCAAGTTTCTTGTGCTGGATCTATTTGCCTTACGGACTTTAAAACCTCTGTGGGCTCCCCCAACAGTGCAGATAAACCCTTCTTGGAAGTTTGAATATAAACTTAGATTCACAAGAGCCCTTGGAGGTTGGAAGCTATAATTAACAGATAAACGTGAATTACAATCACACACCGTGAAAATTTTTCTTTTGACCTTTGCCTCAGTTTCCCGAGGAAGCAGAGATGAAAGTCTTCCCAAGCAACCTGTAGGAAGTAGTGACAGACTCAAGTATTTACTGGCACAAACAGGGAGAATACTAAAAGCTGCTAGTTAAAGGTTCAGACAGTGCTGTTTCCTGAGCTTAATCCCACAAGGTGAGGTACTTTGCTGCACTAGAGTTTCGTGTATAATGACAGTAGGAAAGGGGACATACAGAATTTTTTCTGTACATTGGTTCATTGGCCCCTCATGTGATAACATGATGCCTGTACTTGGGCCTGTAAAAAAACCAGCAAGTACTATAAAACTTATGGAAAAAACAGGTGAGCTATAGTGATAATATTTCTAATGAGCAGCAATACCCGTTGCTAGCCAGTTTTCCTTTGGAGGAAAAAATCAATCCTGCCGACTCCTGTGATGTGACTCTAATTAATTTTGTTTATCCACTGGAACCAGCCTGGAACAGATCATCTCAAACAGCATCTGAACACACCCTCATTCTGAACTCCCAGCCAAAGCCCAAATGTCCTGTTCTCAAAGAGAACTGAGTAGTGACATGAAGTCAGAACATACCCTGCCTACTCTCCAGACATCCAAGCAGCGGAAAAACATCTCCAGTTCAGTATTTCTTCCAAGAATCAGACCATCCCTGCACACAATGACCTTGCAAGGCCGAATGCAGCAGCACCATCTGGTGATGGCTGCGCTGAACCTCCTTGCGCAGCTCTCGGTGCCAGGCAGGTCTGCCGGAGCATGGCTTCTCTTCTCTTCTCCAGCAGGAGCTGGAAGCCCAGGCTCCAGACAGGGCAAGTTGATTCATTTTGTGCCCTCAAGTGCTCAGGGAGGCTGAGCTCTTCCCAGCGCTTCCTGCCAAGCTGCGTGGTTTCCTGAGCAGTCGGCAGATGACACATGGTTGTTCAAGAAACTGAGTGAGAAGAATGAACAGATCTCCTGGTGTTGTGCCTCAGCAGCATGGTGGATGGCGTGCAATGGCAACAAATACAAAATAAAGCACATGAGGCAATAAAATCCAAATGATATGTAAATTACAGCATAAACAAACAGGTAACAGGCGATCTTACTAACCTTCTACCACTCTAGGATAAGATTTTAGTGTAGTGGTGGAGAACCCCCCAGATAAAGCAGCTTAGTGCTCACTGACTATCAAAAAGACAAACAGACTGTTACTAATTATTAGAAACAGAACTGAAAGCCAAAACTGTCACTCATGTATAAATGATACACCCATACCATTTATGTATGCAAGTGTGCAAGTCTGCTTCTCTCTGCATCTCAAAAATGCAGAGTAGAACTAGAAAAGGCACAGAAAAAGATGACAAAGGTGATCGAAGGCATGAAACAGGGTTGTGAAGGGAGAGAGACTGCCTAGCTGAAGATTTCTGGGTCTGGGAAAGAATGACTGAAGGGGAAAATGTGAGGGAGTCATAGACCATCTGAGCTGGAGGAATGGGAAAGGAGTTTTCATTCTTTCACAGACAAGACCTAAAGCGCACTTGCTGAAATTTTGAGGTAGCAGGTTTAAAACATATAGAAGCAAACGTCTGTTCACAGAATGCATAGTTACAATATAAAATTCATTGTCAAAAATGGAGGCCAGAAATATATATAGCCTCAAAAAGGGCTAGATATTTATGGAGGATAGACTTACTAGTGGCTACTAACCATGAGATAAACCCTGGCCCAGGAACTTCTTAAACCACAAATTGCCAGCTCAGATGATTCAACAGAGGAAGGACCACTCTGTGGTTCTCTTTTTTCTTATCCTTTTCTGCTTAAGGATCTTAACTCTGAAGCCTCAGTTACTGGACACTCTTTGGAACAGCATGGCTGAGGTATGATGAATCTAGGAGGGACCCAGTGTGCCTATTATGTTCCTCTGGATTGTAATTTCCATATCTAAGTAAGAAAACTCTGGAGTGGCACCGCTTTAGACTGGCTTAGGCACTGTTCCCTGCAGGTGGGTGAATGCCTAAAGATGGGAACAACTCTCTGATTTTACTCTTGCATTCTTCCTTCAGGTCACAGTAACCATAAGGTAAAGTTTATACAAGTTCTCTCTTATGTTTTTGGGAGCGTATCTGGAAAACTTGCAGTTCGGCTCCACAAACAAAGCCAAAGAGCTTGGCTAAGCCCTGTTGTAAGTTTATGATTTAAGCCTGGCCTCATCTCACACTACAGGTATACACAAATTAGAGCCCATTCATGCACAATGTAAAAACCTCCACTTCTTTTTCCTACCAAAGTGTGCATTATGCCCTTCACCAGTAACCTATAATTCTGTAATAATTTAGTATCATCCCCATTTGGCAAGTTAAGGGCAAATGCTTAAATTGCTCCACTTTAAATTTCTACCAAACACTGGTTACATTCAGAAGTGAGTCTGTAAAGCATTGGAATAACTTTGGCTTTCACAACTACCATTGCAAAAAAGCTACTGACATTTCTTGTAAATGGAACTGCAGTTAAATACACTTTACAAATACAAAAATTAAAAGAGCTATAGAGGCTAGTGAAGCAGGAACTAACTCTATTTGGTTCCTCTATTAATTTTAGTCTATTTATACAACTTCCCTTTTATAGTTCTTTCTATAAGAGTGCTTGTTAAACCTCTAAATAATGACAGCTGCTAAAAACTGAATATCCCATGTGTGGAATCATTTGTGGTCTGGGGGGAGGGGGGGGGGAAGAAATAAGATCAAATTCCTCTCTAATGATAATAATTACGGGATCAGTCCAAAATTCACTGAAGTCAAAAGCAAAGCTGCCACTGATTTAAGCTATACAAGAATCAGCCCTGGTTTGTATGTCTGCTGTTGCTTCTGATTTATTCCAGTTTAGATTTATTCTAGCAAACTAGAAAAAGAGATTTAGCCTAATATCAGCTTTTCTTAGCATGCATACTTATTTTCCACTACTAAATTGGAGCTCACCTGATCCTTATTATTTTTTATTTTTTGGAAAACACCAGGTCATTTTATAAAGTGCTGGTATTATAAACTGCAGAATATAGTTTATAAGAGCACTAACTCCTACAAGCCAACCATTAATACAACTAATGGCCTGTTTGTTGTATTAAACTGCTCTCATTTGTCTGGGTCCATTAACAAACGCAGTGGTCATTAACTGTTAACAGCAACTCAGTTATTAGATTTTATTACTTGTACAGGAAATACTGGAGAACAAACTGATTGTTTTGGTTTACTGGGGTTTATTTCTTTCCCAGCAGCCTTGCCCTATTATTTATAATTTAGCTCCTTGCTTATTCCCAAACGTGACGGACACACTCAGAAATGGGTTCAAGCCATCCATGCAGACAGTGCGTTCACATGCCAGCCCCGCCCAGCCCAACAAACCTTGCCTTTAAGCCAGACAGCTCGCAGGCACCAGGCCTGGAGTGGCCTCTGCCTTTCTGATCCTTCTGTATCTTTTTGCTGGGCAGCAGCTTCCGCCCATCTATATAACAATGGGATTTAAGTAAAAGGTACATTAATGCTTATCTAGGAGGCTGTAAGATCTTCTGCTTCATTCATGGTTCTCTCTTTCTAATTCACTGAAATACAACATTCAAGTTTAAAAATATCTTTTACTTCCTCTTTGTAGGGACTGATGCATCAGTAAGGGCAATCTCTTTCTGTCTTGCACAAACATTTAGTCCAGATAATTGCAGAGGTCTCATCTGGCCTTGTGGTTTATGAATAAACTTAGATCCATAATCTTGCAAACGTTTGTATGTGAGGAATATCACCCAGTATTATCAAGATCTAAAAGACCTTCTGCATTCTGAATGCTGAAGACCCCTGATGCACACCTTACTTGCTCTGCTTTCTTCACCCTGATTCAGTTCAAAGCAATGGAAAAACAATACCAGTGTCAAATTGTCATGAAAGACTGGCAACAGCTTGTCATGAAAGTGGCTTTCATCAAGCAATCTGAGCAGTTTCCTTCAACCTGCAGTGCCATGATACACAAATGAGGGAGGAGACACCCAGAAATGTGTTGTTAGTGCTCTCTGGAAACAGGATCTTCCAGACTCCCGCCAATCAGCATTAGACCTGACTGGAACTGCAAGACAACTATCAGTACTTCAGAGGTGGAGATATGTAATGTGACTGTGGTTTACCCTCTGCAGGGATGGGCATATTTAATGAGATGATTGAAATAACTCAATTTCTGATCTATTGCTTTTTTTCTACTGCACTGCAGTTATCAATAGTACTTATAAGTTCTGCTGTCCTCCTACAAAGGCACAAGGGTACACGTAGTGTAGATGATCCTACCTGATCACTAAAGGCTTCAGTCAAGCAGAAAGATAGGGCCACAACCAGCACAGTGGCCCAGTGCATCAGTGACACAGGCGGTGCTTAACTCTCCAAAGAAGAAGGGCCACGCTCCTCCAGAGTGATTCGCAACGCGGTAACTGAACACGTTGCATCAGAGATGCCTCACCAATCCTCTTCTCATTTGGCTTGTGAAATAGGGTCTTATCATGGTTTGCTTACACACATAGTGGTCAGAGGATGATCATGGAGTGCAAATTTGGCCAAATTACATCATCCCAGTGCTATCTGCAAACCCATTTGGATGCTATGGCAGCCAGTGGATCCAAGGCAGCATCAAGAGGAAAAGGGCGAGAGATTTTGCTGAGCACAGGCTCACGACACTGCCAGTTTGTACGACCAGCACAGGTGACTAGAAAGTGCTTCTGTTATCCCTGAGGCAGAAGTTAAAGCCTCTTCTATATGCCCATGCCTGCGTCTCACATGGTATGTGCATGGGGACGTGTAGTGTTGTGGTGCTGGGGACTGAAAGACATGAGTCAGCTTATCTGCTCTGGCCTATAAACAAGGCACTTCTGATACAACTTCCCTCCTAGCAGCTTCTGATAACAACTTCCTTCCTACCATTTTTCCCAAGCTAGCACGTGCTAATAGATTGTGCAACAAAACCAGTCAGACAAGAAAGTTAAAAGTATTGAAGAAGCCCAAGGATGTACACATTATGCTATTAAGAAGCTGAGCTCAGTGGAGACTTGCTAGTAATGGCCCCAGAGCATCAGGCATGTATGCATTCTCCTTACCTTGCAGTAATGGGGTAGAATAAAAAAAGCATCTGTGCCTCTTTCAGCTCCTGGTACAGCTCAGAACATAATAAGTCCCACAAGTTTCCATGAACAGCAGGACTGTTCAAACAGAGAGAAGCCCCCACAGACCTTGCTTTACATACAGAAAGCTGGTGCCAGAGCTGTGCTCAAGACCCTTGTTACAAAAAGGCTGAGCACCGCGTTCCCTGCTCTTGCATGAGATACTGTGCCATCGTACCACCCTCCCTCCCCTGTTTCCTCTCCTTCTCACTTGAGCCTCGCTTGGAGCAATGGGTGTTTTAGCAAAGTCACTGTGCACTTGGTGCAGCGAGTTACTCCTTCTTCTTGCTTTCGCTGGATCATTTTCTTTCTCCAAGGATATGCGTGTCAGCTCAGCAGAGGAAGAGATCCACCCACAGCAAATGAAGAGCACTTCGTGATTTTGCAGTGCGCCCAGCCACAGCACACCAACAAGGCTGATCCTGCTATTTGTGAGATACCTTTGTTTATATTCTTGATACTACTCTGGTCAGGAGCTGCTGCCTCAGTCGAGTTGATGAGCCCTAGATGCATGTGGTAAGAGGTTCACATTCAGCTCATTTTAAAAGAAAGTGAATTAGAAAATTACGTTAAGATTCAGAAGGGAGAGCCAGGCCAGGGCCCCTCACCGCAGCAGTATGTAGCTTTATTTCAGATCCAGGAGACTTAGCCCCAATGTTCCCAATCAGAGAAGCAAGATTTTAGTGAGGATGAGCCCTCAGCTTTCAAACCTGTGGTTCCTTTGTCTCTGCAGCACACACCCAATCAGGTACAGATGCACTTCTCTGCAGTAAAAGATGCCAAGATACCCTGGAGAACAGGTACCTGCCACAGCCAAAGAAAGCTTGCATGCTTCTGCATCAACAGGACAGACGCCCAGCTGCGCTAGAGCTTGTGCAGGTGCTTGACCCAATGTCTCTGTGAGAACTCTGCTGCCTGTGGAGAGCTGGGGGCTGCATTGCTGAGGAGATTCAGAGAAGTTTGGCAGGCAGCTCCGAGGGCTGCCATGCTCTCGTCCTGAGACGACAAAGTGACACTCCTGTCTGCTGGCATTGAGTGAGGAACAATTTCTGTGAGAAACCAGCATGAACTGTGCCCAACTGCCTGGTCCTCATGGAAGAATCTGAAATTGAAACAGGTGAGACAGCAAATGATGGAGAGCTTGGTAAACTGAACCACTGCAGTGGCTGCCAGACATCTGTTTAAGAACTAGCACTCCAAATGTCCCCCAGAAACGTTTATCTGATATGAATATTACTTCTTAAGAAGTAGGATGTTTTTCTTTTCCCAAGTACTTTAACTTCGCATTTTATCTAAGTCCTCAAAAGACTGAACTATGACCTATACTAAAACCATAGTAGATATCGTTTAACAGTAAGTAGGCTAAAGAGGAGAGAGAAAGAAATGTACTAATGTTATGGGACTATTATGATTACATGTTGCAGACTCATTATATTAGCTAACAATACCTAGCTGAGTTGATTCCTTTAACACTAGCTAAGGATCAGCAAGGCCTCAAAGTTCTTTTTTCAGTCAAGTCTTAGCCTGATCTTTCAGTTTCCTGCCATGTCTCTCATCAAATTCTTTTTTTCTCATAAAAATAAGTCCCATCTGCTGAGAGCTACACATTCTTTTCTACATCTCAAGTGTTGAACTCTATTCCACTGAAATGCAGGAGTTCACCAATAATCTCTATTTATCTGTACATTTTCTAGTAATCACAAGAGCTATTGTCTTTAATACCTATAGAGCAGATGGAGGTTGAAAAGCCAGCAGAAAAGGCTTAGAATGAATGAATGGAGTTAAAAATATGCTGAGGTGAGTGTACTACAGAGAATATAATGATATAAAGGGAGAAGGGAACAACAACCTGAACTAGGTGACTAGAAGAAAAAGAAACACATAGGAGGTATGCGGCATTAATAACCTTTGAATTCTACATGAGGAATACAGATTTTGTTTCTTCAGTCCATTAAAAAGAACTCTCCTCTCGGTTCAGAACCAAACCCCAAAACACCCCCCAGCATATGATGAAAACGCTGTGGCAGGGCTGCACTTCTGGGACATGCTGTGCCTCAGATGTGTATCTATGTTTCTGCTTTATTCATTACTGATAGGAAGAAAACATGCTGTGTAGGCACTTTTACTGAGATCTTTAATATTTCAGTAAATCATAAGAACTCTGTGATACCAAGGTGCAATCCAAGTACTCATTGAGACAAATGGTTAAATTCCTAATTACGTGAAATAACACCTCTGTTTGTGCACACCTACGAGTAAAAGTTACCTGCATGTCGCCATCCCCACTCCCTGGTGGTTACCACAGTGGTACTCTCCCCTTCTTTTGGATTAAGAGTATAGGCTTAGGCACTAAATACCAGTGCAGGTCCGAATGCAGCCCTCTCTCATGTATCACACTGAGAAATTCTGAAATGTCTGTGAAGAAATGGGCAGAAACAATATTCAGGACCTCCCCGTCCATCCCATTTCTTCTGGGAAGCCCCAAACTGTGCGCACAGACAGCAAAAGTACGGATGCTCTTGTTGAGCTGCAGCTCACTCTGAATAATAAGCAGGGCAAAAAAAGAGTATCTCAGGATTTCTCTAAAACTTCGAGGCCCTGCTCCAAAATCTTAGAACTGACAAAACATTTAGGAACCAGAAGGTGTAGCTACACTACACAACAGAAAGCACTCCCATGTACACAATGCTGCATCAGACAAACTCTCAAGCGTGGAGCTACAAAACCCAGGTTTTCTTCTCTATCACAGACCTCTAGATGGAGCTACCCCTTCTGTTTTCAAAGCAAGCAACAGCTGGTGAAGTGGTGCCAGACCTAAGGCAAGGCAAGAGAAGTATAATGCTATCTAAAGCAAGGGAGCTCAGGCGTTCGCACCGTGAGAGCATCCTTCTGCATGCATGTTGGGCTGTCATTAGATATTCCAAGCTTGTTCATAATCCTTCGACAAACCAGCTGTGTTGCCAATGCCCTTGTGTTGCTTAAAAAAGTCAGCCCTTCCAGAAGAGTAGTGTTTGTTGGTGAAAAGAGAGTGAAACTGGATTGCAGGCTGCTGAGATCTGAATGTAAACAGCATGCCAGAACCCAACTGGACACAGATCGGCCAGACTACTTTATCCCACTGGTGTGGCACTGATGTACAGAAGCCTGGGAGTTCTTCAAAGGGACCTAAGGCCAGTGCTGGACTATGTCCCTTTGAAGAGGGAAAGACTGCAAAAATTGGGACACCAAAGAATTGCTTTGCCTCCCATGATGGGGGGGCTTCATTTCTGGAAGAGCTACCCCTTCCACAGACAGCGGTAGCATTTTTCCCAGCAGGGCCAACCAGTCTGAAGAGAACTGACTGCACAAGTGTCACACTCAGCCTGCGTGATCCCGTGAGCCTGGAGAACAAGCCTTGAGGGTACCATGGTGGTACCGTGTACTATGACCAGACGGGAGGAAATACTAACGATGTTGTGTCCCTCTTTGTACTGCAGTATTGCCACAAGGCCTGAGAACCACAAAGCCCTTATTTTGGAAGGGTTAAGGCAACACATGTCTCTCTTTAAAGGTCACTCCAAAACCCACCTACACCCTGTCACCCTTGCCCAGGGTGAAAAGCACAGATGGGCAGGGTCCAGAGTCAGCATTTCATAGGATCATGGAATGGTTTGTGTTGGAAGGGCCCTTATAGGTCATCCAGTCCCAACCCCCTGCCATGGGCAGGGACACCTTCCACCAGAGCAGGGTGCTCAAAGCCGCATCCAACCTGGCCCTGAACACTGCCAGGGAGGGGGCAGCCACAGCTTCTCTGGGCAACCTGGGCCAATGCCTCTCCTCCCTCAGAGTAAAGAATTTCTTTCTTAGGTCTAATCTAAATCTCCCCTCTTTCAGTTTAAAGCCATTACCCCTTGTCCTATCACTCCATGCCCTTGTAAAAAGCCCCTCTCCAGCTCTCTTGAAGGCCTTTTCAGGTACTGGCAGGCAGCTCTAAGGTCTCCCTGCAACCTTCTCTTCTCCAGGCTGAACAGCCGCAGCTCGCCCAGCCTTTCCTCACAGCAGAGGTGCTCCAGCCCTTGTACCATTGCTGTGGCCTCCTCTGGCCCCGCTCCAACAGGTCCAGGTCTATCCTGTGCTGAGGGCTCCAGAGCTGGACGCAGGACTCCCGGGGGGGTCTCACCAGAGCAGGGCAGAGGGGCAGAATCCCCCCCCTCGCCCTGTGCCCACGCTGCTGGGGATGCAGCCCAGGGCACGGTTGGTCTGCTGGGCTGCCAGCGCACACTGCTGGGTCATGCTGAGCTTCTCACCAACCAGCACCCCCAAGTCCTTCTCCTCAGAGCTGCTCCAAATACATTCTCTGCCCGGCCTGTATCTGTGCTATTTCATTTCCCCTAATTTCTCATCGGCCCTAAAAAAGCCCCTGGGGAGGCAGGGCATCCCTGCCCTCCCTCGCAGCCGCTGTGTTTTGCTGCTGCCAGTGCTCGTCCTGCTGGAGGGTACCCGCAGCTCACCGTGGGGCTGCGCAGGGACCTCTGCCAAGCGCTGCTCCTCTTGAAGCCTGAAGGCCAGGCCCAGGAAAGTAAAAAATCAAACTTTACAGAAAAGCATGCTTTAATTTTATGATGCGCTTTAATTTGATTCTGTCTAGTTAGAGCAGCCCCCGGGGCAGGCTGGGACCGCACCGTGCAGCGTACGGCTGTGCTTTCAACTAACAGCTCCAGCCTTGTCCGAGGACGTAAATGTTAAAGCCTCCTGTGCAATCAAAGCTGAAAATTACTCTGGAGAGTAAATGAAAAAAACCAGGAGGCCTGCAGGAGCTCACATTCAAAATACGTATTTAATCTTTTTAAAGCAATAAGAGCAAAAATGTTCAGATCTCTAATATTATTTGCATTGTAGCAGTGCCTGAGGGGACTCAAATAAGCATAGGACTGCCCGGTGCTAGGAACTGGATGAACACCTAGTAAGAAGCACACAGCTTATCCCACATGCAATCAAAACAGAGAAGGCATAAGGGAAGAAGAAAAACAGACCAAAGAGGTCAAAAGTGGTGGCCCAAGACTACCCTGCAGATGGAACAGAGCCAGAAGTAGGACCTAGAACACCCAGCTGCCCTACCAGGGTCCTCCTCCTTGGCTCACACTCCTTCAAATGCCGTGTTTTGTTTTTTGCAGCTAGGTTACAAACATGGATGCACAGCTCTTCTGAAAGCCAGGTCCCCGTCGCTCCAGTTTCAGCTAGACTAAAACAGGTCACAGGAAAGACCTAGCATGAGTAAACATTAGCCTAAATTGTGACCTAGTGAAAAGAACCAAATATTTGGAAATGCCACCTATTTTCACATCCATGGAAAATACACCCATCACTTCAAGTTCTGCCTATTCCAATATGTCCTGTATCCCTGGAGATGGGTGGCTAAGTCTGCACCTGCCATATGCTAAGGGAAGCATAAAGGGACTTAGTGAGCAGTTTGGCTCATGTAACTGGCTATGCTAATGGTCAATTTCTCATCCACATTAGGGATATCATCCTGGAATTCATGCAACTCCATCTCACTTCAATGGGAAGCGACAACTCTTGGCTACAGCGAGCAAACTCCCTATCCTCATTCTGCTCCATATTGGTGCAAGAACTGGTTTGCTTCATTTGCTTTCTACTAAACTGGGATCTTTCATTTACATTCTTACACTGGAAACTGCAGGAAAAATTTCCTCTCAGATTTTTTCCATTAGCACTCGCTTTCCAACAGTTGCTTCCCTACTCACAGCTCTGTAGATGCCAGTGAAGGTGGAATATGGAAGGTGGATGCTAGGTGGATCAGATAGGACAATATATCCCCAGGACAGAATAGATCAGGGGAAAAAAGATACAACTTTGTATATCCTAAAAAAACCCGACAGCCTCAAACAAATGAAGATGACAGTTTATGTGAATATTTGGAATTGCTCCAGAGGTGTCACTGATGATCAAATTATGTAGGAAACATGAAGATATGCAACAGGCTGAGGTCCTTCACAGCAAATACAGTAGAAGAATCATTAACTGGTAAGGCAGCAGGGAATTGTCCAGCCAAATGGATTGAAATATTCCACCAAAAAAAGCCTGCGGATGGGAAAGGTGCTGGTTTCCACCCAGCTCCCAGAGAGAACTTTGGCTCAGCCCAGGGTGGGATTTTGGTCAGCATTAGAGACAGCTCAGTAGACAAGGCACTCTCATGGGATGTGGCACACCAAGGTGTAAATTCTAGGTTTGCAAAAGGTCTTGAACTCGGGTCTTCAACATCTCTAGGGATTGCCCTAACCACAAGGCTGTTTGCTATTTTGGTACCAGCTCTCTTATTCATGCAGCATTTTTGTAGTAAAAGGAGAAAAGAAAAAAGCCTTGAGTTACTAGCAAAAAAAAGTTTTTTTCAGAGGGATGAAAAATTATTTGCTTCCCCATACTAAGTATTTAGCATCTACCTTACACGCCTGAAATGCCTGAAATGATCCCTGATATCCAAAGAGCAAGTTGGATGGAAGGGATTTTAGTGAGCTGAGCACTACTGGACTTGATTTGAGAGCCGGGAAAACGTGTATGCAGGTACTGACATTTGTGCTTACTGCAGAAATTACTGAAACCCCACTGACATTGCTGGGGAACTTTTCTGTCTGAAAAAAGGGATATAAGGTTCTGTGCCGCAACATTAAATGTGGCTGAAATAAAACTTGTCCAGATAGAGTTGGTGGTTCATTTTTCATTCAAACCTATTTTGTCTTTTTTTTTTTTTTTTGGGGGGGGGGGTGGGTGGGTGGGAATAAACCATGACAGATTTCTCACATAAAATTATACGATGTGGTTTTGACTAATATGAACATTTCTGATGTATGTGACTATACAACTCTGCCTGTAAAACATTGTAGGAGCCTTGTGCCCAAGATGTGTTCTGACATAGGTGGATTATACACGAACAAGCAGTGCAACGGATACACACTCACACGCTCCCCCAAACCCCTGTGGGCTGTAGTTATCAAAAGCAGAACCTGAAATTCCCTTTTGGAAGCCTTATGTACGTGCTTGGAGCTTTCTCCCTGCACTCGATTGACTGATTTACGAGATGAATCGCAGATGAATGGCTGTCATTTCCATGCTGGCTTTGACAGTGGCTGCACCCTTGTGTCAATCAATGTTTTCTAATGAAAAACACCATGTATTTCAACTGGATTGCTTAGTGAGATTTTGGCATTCTGTTTATGACAGAGAATGATTTGTTACTGAATCCTTCGTGGTCCATAGCATCAACTTCATTCTAATTACCAAGGCAGCCAAGTAATAGTTTTTCCATTTACAGATATTTGTAGGACTATAACCAGAAAGCAAGCCATGAGTGACTAGGCCAGTAAACAGTGCAGTTTGCTGACTAATGTTTGTTTTATAAGCTTTGGCACATCTTGATATGTACATAATAATAGTTCTTAACCCATAAATAATATTTTACAGAGGTCACACTATAGTTATTTAAGTTCAGGGGTTTATTTCCCAGAACACTAAGTAGCTGTGAATGAATTATGTTTAGTCTGATCTGCCACAGAAGGGTCATAAACTTATAAGTTGTAGCAAACCATGGAATATTACTCCTGTATGTCCGGCAAACTGTAAATGTAAAAGAATAATGCTTGATAAGGGGAAAGTCTATTTTGTGAAAGTAATATATATTCCTAGGGAAAGACTATTAAAAATTCATGTTAACTTAAGTGACAATTTGGGCAATCTCTCCACATTCAGCTTGTGAATTCTGCTTGCTACAGAGGACTCTCTCTGCATGTCTGAGAGGCCACAGAATCCATTCTGAGCAGGCAATCATTTTGTTTCTTTGCTCCCTTTGGCTTACAGTGTCCCAGAATCCACAGGAGGTGATGAGAGAAACTTATGTGCCTTTGCATAGGGCTAATAAAAAAAGGGGTCATTAAATGTTGTCGATAGCCTGTTCAACAGCCATGGACAAAGAAAAGGCTACTGCCTCATTTATTAAGTCTGATGAACACTTAGGGGACAGGGAGGGAAGAGAACTAAGCTGCTGATGATCAGGTAGGGATTTCAATCACTTCGGAGGCTGCTTGGGGTCACCTGACAAGGGAGGGTACAGTGGAAAGCAGTGGCGAGGGACTGGAAATGATAAGACCGAAGGGACTGTACGTTCTGGGAAAGGCGCTGTGTGCAGGAAACAGGAGATGGGGGCATGCTTTTATAACAGAAGGATAGCTGTTAATTGCAAGAACAGCTGAGATAAAGAATTCCAGCCAAAGAGGAGCAGAAAAGGCTCACAAGTCCCGAAGAGAAGACATGGGCAGTAAGAGTGAGAAACAGCCAGACCTGCAAGAACTCTGCCTTCATCCCAAAGAACACACAAAACCAAGGAAAGCAGGGAAGTGCATCTGAGTCTGTACGGTTTTCGTGTTGATTATAGTAATGACTTCAAAGCAATAACTGAATTTAGAACCTGCTGCAAAACCTCAGTTTCTACGTGCTTCCACCATCCCGTGTCCCCAAATCAGTGAACTGCAAGGTTAGAGCCCTAGGAAAGGGCGGATTTAGGCAAGGAGAAGGAAGGACACCGGTCCTGAGGCTCTGAGGGTGCTGGACAAGTAACTTCTATTTCAGGGAAGTGGTAACGGATCCCGTGCTGGGGTTACGCAGCAGCTAATCTGACGAAAGGGTGCGGGAGAGCCAGCTCACTGCAGCCAGGCCCATGCTCATGGCCCCAGCAGCCGGCACACTCTTCCCTCCCCCGGGGCCTGCCCTGTCCCGTCTGTGGCAGGCACAGCACTGTGCTGTCCCCACCTTTCTGTTACCGGATGAACTGGAGAAAACTGAGGGCTCTTAAAAATGTGAAATTTCATGGGTGACCTTTAAGGGATGCCTTACTGAGGCGGTCACCACTTCCCAAAACAGAAATAAAATATGAACCAAGAGGATCAATAATGGAGATCCGATCATTCTGGTTCTCCAAAATTTTCCGACTCCAACCAACTACTCTGCTCTCACTGACTGCAGGGGCTCTTGCTGTGAAATTCTAGCCAGTCTGCAGACTTCTACGAAGAGGAGATGAATAAAAATAAAGCAAAAAGTCATCAGCTGCATTTTTCAAGTTTGCACTCCTAGTGCTGGATGCCTAAATCCAGGATTAGCAGTTGTGAGGGCTGTGGCATGGTGAGACAGGACCTAGTTCACCACCCAGCTGAGCCCTCTGTTATTTGCAAGTTGTGTTAATGTTCTGGCACTTCCTTCTGTACAAAATCAGTCCTGCCTAAATGAATACTTGCAGACCGGTGGGGGAGATTTTAAAAGTAAAAATATGACAGTGAATTGTTGAGTTCCCACTGAAAGCCAGCAGGAGATGCATGCCTAACTTGTCCCACTGAAAGCCAGCAGGAGATGCATGCCTAACTTGTTCATTTGCCTTGAAAAACTCCAATGAATATTATTTTTAAATTCATTAACTATTAAAAAGAAAATAAAATCTGGGTGATTTTTCTTGACTTTAAGAAATTTAAGAACAAATTATTTTTTCTGTATATAACCTTTGAGGGAACTTTGTGGATTTCATAAAAACAAGTCCTTAAAAACAAAATAAAAACACTCTTAAGTGTTCTGACCAAAGTGCAAATATTCCAATTCATAGGCATTTTCTTAGGATGCTGAATTCGAACTGAATTGTAATTTCAGGGGGTGAGGATCTAAAACCAAGGGATTCTGTGAACTGCATAACTTGTGAAACCTGGTTTCTTGTGGCTGTGCCTCATGCTTGGACCATCCTGTGTCTACTATAGCATGAACTCCAGCAGAGGCTTCTCCTGTTCTTGGGGTCTTCAGTATGACCATTTCTCCTGCATTTCCCATTTCTATGAATACAGCAGAGGCTGTGCTGCAGCCTTTCTCTCAGGAGAGACATTCATTCGCATCTTTCCCTTTTACACAGACACCTGTTTCCATAAAACCTGTACGAATCGTCTCTGAATCCTTCCTGTTGGCCTGATTTGGTTTAAATTCCCTACAAATTTCAAAACATTTCTTGAGTGAATGGAACCCAAAAATAGAGAAGTGGGACAAAATGTGATGTATAACGTAATTATGTTCGCTTCCTTATCCATAGCATACAGAAAATTTCAGCTATATTTTATCACTGAGTTCATTTATTGTGAAATTTCAATTCAAAATAGTGGAAAAATAAAACAAATTGAGTAACCATAACATTTCCTATGCCCAGAGAAGTTTAAGGAACTTGGGCTCCCTGGTGATCCAAACAAGTGGTGTGTCACAATGCTCCTGGCTGTGCTCTGTGACCATCCATTTCACAGATACCAGCATGAGGTCATGCTGTATTTTTTATTATCTGTATTTTAGTTCAAGCATTTGAGATTACAGCAAATAACATCACTGTTATATAAAGCATAATAATTGCTCAGTGCTTTACTTCCCACCCTGAGCCACCAGACAACAGTGGGATATAAAAAGGTTAATAGATATTTCCCAGGTAGTGAAACCTCACGAAACAATGTAGTATAAAGATTACTGGTTTTCAAGGCCACTTTATACCTACGAGCCATTGCCCTTGACTGTGCAGAACATACGTAGTGACATTCCTATATTGCCAGGGCTTCTACAGAAAATAGGACTGTGATTTTCATGTGTGACGGTCTTGAGCCCTACTTCTGAGTGCAAAACATTTTGTTTCATTCTGGTAAAGAGGACATTCACAAAACAAGGCATTTTAAAACCTGACATAATTGTCTGATCAGAAGGGAACATCAGCTTATTACTTACTCAATACATTGTATTTATTCAGTGCTTTGAATAAACAGATGATGCCCTCAAGGATGCTGTTGTGCCAAGCAACATATAAGTAAAGAATGAAAAATAGTCATCTTCTCCCAAGAGGTCTCATGCCCATGCCTAGTTCTGTTAAACATATGGGAAGTTCAGCATTTGGGCCCACAGGCACGTGTGTGACCACAAGTTCCTTGCTGCCTACTCCTACCTGTTATCAGTACAGCAACTCTGTGTTGTTCACAGGAGGCATCACTTTGAGCTGCAGTCTTCCATGCCTGCACTTTCTGGTGAACCAGAAAACTCCACCAGTGTCACTGGAATTTCTCAGGGAAGCTTAGTCAAGCAAGCAAAGTCAGTAGCTGTTGGTTAGCTAAGTAAAACCGAAAGTGTCCTGTTGAAAATCCTAGCCCTGTAATTTTAGGTGCACCAGAAGTACAAACTGAGACCGTTTCTGTTACTATTACTAAGTATAATAATGATACTTCATTTAAGACTCTGTATTTGTCCTTTCTAGACATGAATCATTTCCTAGCACCACAAAGCATCACTCAAGCACCATTCTTTGCTCCTTACAATTTACAATATAGTCAGCCTTGACTAATCATCCTAATTATGTCTGGTACTTAGGGCTGCAGTACACCGCTCTCCCCCCAGATACACACACAGACACAAGATTAGCAATAATTGAGCATACCATGTTTTCTTGCCAACTTTCAAAAGTGGCATTTCTAAATTACTATGAGCTCATTATTTATTAATTATAATAGTGCCTAAAAATCCGAAATATTCTTTTTCAAACAGAACACAGATAACGAGAGATGTAAAAGCCCTGTAGGTGAAAGGCCCAGAGACACAATCAAGTTACAGCAGTTTAAATTACCACAGGTCAACAAAAGTGTGGTTACTGAGCATGTGCAGATCCTTAACCTGTTGCAGATAAGACATAAAATGCATTAACTCAAACCTCTTTTATTGCAATGTAAGTGGACATGTTTTACCTTGCTTTTGTTGCAGGTTAAAAGCATGGCCGCAGTGTAGAAGTACCGCCTAGCTGCGGTGTTAAGCCGGGCTGACTCCTTAGGGCACCTGAGCCCCACGGCACTCCCTGTGTCACCCAGGGAGGGATGCAGTCGTCCCTGCGGACCAAGGGCATATGGGGTGCTGTGAACCACAAGGCCCAACACACGTGCTTCCTACTACCCTCTGCAAAAAGGGCAGATGAATAGATAATTAACATGTATTGACTTGTCTTGTGGTGCTTATAAAATGTGTTTTGCATTATGTTTTTGTAACAGTTGGCTAGCAAGCCTTGACCTGCAAGGGTTAGGATGAATACCTGCACAGCTGGAGCCTTCGGTGGCCAATCGCAGTCCCGCTCTCATCATTTCCCGGTTTTATAAATGTAAATATTGGAGGTCTTGTTTAAACCTTGAGAACCTAAACATGTCATCACTATTAATAACATCTGTTATAAGACACCACATGCTGGCAAAATAACCTGCAGTAAATGACACCAAAAATATTGAAAAGCTTAGCATAAAATTGAAACTCATTAATGGTACACTGTGCAGTTTGGCATACAACTAGAGGCAAGAATTCCACACAATGGGACTGTGTGAGTGCTAACAGCAGGCTCCCACAAGATAAAATAAACTTGTTTTATGGACATGAGGAATTGATTTTTAATGAGATTCTGCTTGGCCGTAACATCATCCTGGGAGGGTGAGCTGGTTTTGCCCTCGCCTCTGGAGCAAAATTATAGTTTTCAGAATAAAGACGCATTTAAATTAGGCCTATGGATTTGCACCTTCATCATATTAAGTGAAAAGTAGGTGTTATCCCAGGTCCGAGTATAAAATGGTTGTTAAAATGCCTACAAAGATCTTTTCTTCCCCCCATTCTCTATCATTCTGGGATCAGGAGGTCAACCGACAAGCAGAACACACACTCCTCGTTCTTTAGGAGATAAATTATCTTGCAAGCTTATTTCCTGAGGACAGAAGATTAGTAAAAAAAGGGATAAATCTCTCTCTTTAGCAAAGCTGAGTACAGGCACTTGAATTTATCTCTTCATGTCCAGGTCTCAGCTGCCTGTTAAGAAAAGGTTAAAATGTAAAGAGGTTATCAAACCTGCAGTTTGATGTCAAGTCACTGCCACAGTCACAGCAAGAAGGGACTGTCCCTTTGCTGCCTGTTCACATTTGAGTATATTTCTTACTCATTCCATCAGTTAAAACCAATTCTAAACCTCCCCTTTGAACCCCAGAAAGAAAACCAGACTCAGATGGAAAGTTTTTTGTAACCAGGCAGCACTGGGGGAAAAACAGAATACAAAAGCAAGAACAAATATCAAGCCTCTTCAGCTTTAAACTCAAAACATTTTCATACAAAGAGATCACAGTTTTGCCTCCCAAATCAATGTCACTTGGCCCTGAACGAGCGAAGCTGCACAGCGCTGTTGCTTTTCTTTCCTCTCTGCTGTTATGGTTTGCGCTGTTTGTGTGCAATCATTGGCTTTTAATTGCCTTCTATTGCCTATTTCATTTGTCAATAAATAGAAAGTGCAGACCTATCACCAAAGACCTTACATCTGTTTCTCATACATCTTAGCCACCCATGGTGCCTTAAGCTAAAGCTATCCCCTACTGCTAACCAGGCTACCAGTTTATTAGGGTTTTTTCCCTGCCCTTTTAAAAAGATGAAAGTTCCTAAAAGCTTTTTTTTGTGCAAGCGATGGTTGAAGTTAATGAAGTAAGCATCTGTTAGGTGAGAGAAGGTCACCCTGGGGTTGGGCACCTCCCAGTGGTGGAACTGGCATTAACCCAGCGATTAGTATGTGATGACAACACCTTAAAGATAATTAGTTGACAATGAGTTGAGAGCCTGTTAACCCCTTTAACACCTTATAGTTTATGATTATAATGAAACACTTTGGGATAAAACAAAATAGATCTAGTTTTCCTTGACTGATTTACCATTTTTAAGGTGTCTCACTCATCATTTTTGTGACCTTCTTCCAAAGAAAGAAACAGTTGCCAGCAGTACAGAGCATGTTTCTTTGTCTTTGTCAACCAGGACTGAAATGTAGCACCAGCTTTCTGACCATTTTTCTCCACTAGCTACAAGGTTGAGGACTCTTTGGTCTGGGGTAGGAGCCATTGCTGGGGTGGACACACAAGAGCAAATACATATAAGTTAATGGCATTTCTTATGTGACTGAAGGCTGAAAGTTCAAGCTAAATTTTTCGGAGTTTTAATGGAAATGCAATTTTAATGGAAGCCATTGGATTTGAGTCACCTGAGTGTTACCTCTGGGCTTACTCAGGCTTCCCCCAGAAACAAGGGCTACTCGGCAGAACAAGAGGAAGGCTTTTATAAATGAAATGTTAAGAAAGGCAGGATCAGGCTACATCTCCACCTGAATGAAGCAAACAGGAAACAGCATTGATCATGGGTGTGGGGAGAGGAGGAAGCAAATGGAGAACAACTGGCAGTCTGTGGTGACTTATACACACTGGCATCTCCCATCTTCATTCATTCACTCAACGTGTTTAATCACGACATGAAAGCTCAAATGATTTATGACTGGCAGTAGCTCAAGAAATTTGGCAATAGCAAAGGAAAACAAATCTGTGCACAGCATTCAAGAAAAGCCTGTCCTGAGATTAAAAATAATAATCCATTTAATTTAAAAAGATGTATTTCTTGCTTCCCTCTTCTGCACTTTCTAGTTCATTGTGATGCAGGCAGTCCTGGTGAGAAAATTTCATGAGAACATGTCCTTGCATATTTTTTTTTGACACAGACCCAGAACAAGGACTGGTCTTGCTTTCATTAGGTTTAGCATAGGACTTCTATTGATTTCATCAGGAATACACTTTAAGTTTGGTATGCACCCAAATACATGGCTGTCTATCTAAGCTATTCTGTCAGCTTTCTGAAATGTGCCCATCGTTAACAGTTACCAGGGTACTAAGATGCACAACAGTTCCACACAATTCTCATTTCTCTTGTGCCTCCCATTTCAGTCCTTTAAAGTGCTTTAAAAACATCAGTAAATTAAGTTCCATTGTGGCAAACTTTCCCTGAAGAGACTTTTATTCCCAGGTGTCAGGCAAGGCAAGGCTTGCAAAGGATACCCACAGCAGTTACAACCCAGACCTCCTGGCTCCCAGCCTTGGGCTTTACTGCTAATTAAATACATCTAGCTTAATGCAGAAAATTTAGAGAGTTTTGTTATGCTTTTTAGATTTAAAGGCAATCTATAGATTCAGCACTGTATCAAATGTCCATAAATCCAAAAATAAAGTATTTCCAGCAATTTCTAACTCCCTTATTAACTAGCTTGTACTACTGGGTAATACAGAGCTTAAGGAAAACTTGCTATCATTTATTGTAAGAGAATTTTATCAATAGAAAAACTGTCCTTCTCCAAAAGTCAGGACTCTATTATCCAAAACTGATTCACCTCTCTGATGTTATGATCATCAGTTCTTTTAGCAGTGAACAGAGCTCATAATAATTTCATCTAAAACACAGTTAGCAAACATAATTTGCTATTGTAGGTAGATGGGTCATAAAATCAGAATTCCTGGGACACATAATTGATTGTTTGAGTCTTGATTATTAAATGTGATTCAGGGTTAATTAATCTATCTGCTCTGTGATACAGCAGAAAAATATGTTTAAAATGACTTACAGAATAAGATTCTCTTGCCTGAGGGGTATTGCTCTCATAATGGTCTTTAGATTTACTGGTCCCTCCTCCTGCAATGCTTAACTGCATGATTAGTCACAATGTTAAGTACAGAATTATTTTTCTGACTATGAATTTCAAAAATACAGCTCATAATTAATGATGGAATTAAAATGACAACTTTATGAGATGAATCACCAGCTAGTATAAAAAGGCCTTGCTCCATTGGCTTCAGCAGAGCAACAGAAATTTATGGCAGCTGAAGATGTGTCCTCATCTCTACAAAATCTTTTTTAGCCAGTTATTTCTTTTATCCATTTTTGAACTACTTTAGAACATAGCTCTGGGGAACCCATCTAAAATATCTGCTTATAATGGAACTCTGTGTCAAGCTCCACAATCCTGTTGAATTCAGCTCTTACCTGCCTTTCTTGTTATCTCATCAAAAATGGTGAAGACTAATGGTGATTTCAGCATACATGAATCCAGAAAACATCCAACTTGGACAGGTATGTTGGAAACCAGAGATAGGCAAAAGTCTTAAGAATAGCTGGATGTGGAATAAGTGGAATTATCAAGGATGCCAAGGCACAGAAGTCTTTTTTTGTAAAATTCACAATTTCTTTCAAAGATGCTTACAGCACTCTTGCCACCACCCTTCTCTGTTGTGGGCTGTTGCCTCCTCAGCAGGAGGGTCAATCCAGTTCACTTTCCAGCTGGATTTGCATTATCCCAGCAAAATGGGAACAGCTGGTTTAGTTTTGTTAATCATAAAGTATTTCCTTAAGAATTTTCAAGCCGTATAGAGTAAGGTGTTCAGGCATTTTCAGTTCTCAAGCAGAAAAATTTGTCAATATACAAGGATTTGGGTATTATGTATTTCACCTCACCATCTAATTTCACAAACAGGCCAAACTAAAGCATATAGTCTGTATAGGTTAGGTATTTTGATGGAGCAATAGCATGTTACCCATGTCTTACAACCAGGAAGGAGTAGAAAGAGCTGGACATTTTGACAGACATTATTATTACTACTTAGTTTCACAAAGTTGTTCTACAGAGGTGTTACCACAGCCAAAATGCAAAGGCATGCAGTGGGTAATCTCAGCAGCAGCTGCTGTGACAGCGTTCTTGCTAACCAGCAAAGCTCTCCCAGACCGGACAGCAGCCGGAACAGGACGGACATGCACATCCTGTCGATCAGTCATGAAACCCACTCGACTGGCTGCTCAGCAAAATGGTCACTGCTTAAGCAAAAGTCTTCAACTGAAGAGGTTACTGGCATTAAGTCATTTCAAAAAAGAAGATCTCTGATGAGCAACACTGCAGACGGAGAAAATTTCCATTGGTATAGAACTAAATAAATATTCTTCTCTCAATGTCAGCAAAATGCCTCCGCCAGCACAGCCAAGAAAAAGAAGGAAACCAGCATGGGAGCCAGCACACAACCTTGTTTGGGGCTTCTTGAGACGGGAATTGAGTCTGATATGTTGCCATTTTCCATACACTGGCCATCACGGAAAAATAAAGTGACAGAAATAAACTTTGTGGGACTTCAAAAAGATGAACAAAATTTTCCAGACCCCCTCATGATTTTACAGTGTTAAAAGCTATTGCTAGATCAACTAGCAAATTTGCTCCCAAGCCCTTTTCTTGAAGTTGACAGAGATCCTATCTATAGAGCATGACCAAACCTAAATTTACTACAACTTAGGGAAATGTTGACACCATGTGAGGATCTTTTCAGTAACAGAGACCAGGAAAATGCCAGGAGAATTGTCATAGTTTGCTTTGTCACCTTTATGTTTAGAGAAGTTTATATACGTTGCAAGCCTGTATCATTGACTTTTGCTTCCAGATAATACTAAAAATTTAAGGCAGCTTCCTCCGAGAAGAGTAATCACATGCCTCCAAAAGTCACTTGTCCTTATGTTTATTTAACAGCAGCTTATGTTTGTCATGTATGTCATTAATACCACTTAGTTATCTGTGGCCTGTTTTTCAGGTCAGCAATATCACTGCAACTCCACCATGTCTTATTAGTACTGCTGCTGGTCTGCCTGTGAATGCCAGCTTTGAGAGATTTCCCTATTTGTACCGCAGCTGGTATCTGTTCTGAAGGCTTTTCCAGTGTCCACAGCTCACAGGCACGCTCAGTAGCAAGTAACACTAAACCTGTCATTTTCCTTGAACCAACTTGTCTAATTTATTATAAATTATAAAGGTAAGTGACTTAAGACCCATAATAAAGAGGCATCAAACCTTAATAAACCTCTTTTCACATGAAAGTCTCCATGGATAAAGAGTCTGCTTCCGCCCAGGTCAGACTAACTTCTTACAGTTTGAATTTAAGGGCAGGAAGGGACTTGGGCAGCATGTTGCCTCATGGGGGACCTTGGCCTTTTGACAGACCTATCCAAGGGCCACCTGGCATGGGAGACTGGAAGTTACAAAAAGAATCTCTTGCCAGCCCTTTAGGGGGGGACAGGTACTGATTTCATTTTCTGGAGGAGAATACAAGGGGATTTATCCTAGAATTAGAAGGCTCTGAGTGAAGAGCATGTGAGAGGGGTTAGGAAACTTAAAAAACAAATACGAAAGAAGTGTTTATTTTTTAAAAAATCTGTATATTTCTCTTAGAAGCTGATATAGATTAGTACCATTGTTAATTAACAAAGTTTGAAAACTTTATTCATCAATTGTCTCTGTTTCAGCTACTACGTGCCTCTGAAAATACGAGCTCTAAGACTAGAGAACGTAAAAGCCTGGAGCTCTGCAGAGGATATTTGTACTAGTTGGAGTGTCTTTGAGGCTTTGTGGAGGTTTCAAGTGGGTTTCAATAAGGTCCATTTTTGCAAAAGAGAACAGAGAAAAGGCACCTCAGGAAGCATGCCAGATAGAGGAGGACTGAGGTGTTGCTATGCCCAATCCGTACCAAGGGAAGCTTAAGGATAAGCAGGCCTTGTGTGGTGAGACCCAGCTGGAAGAACGCTGCTGGGGCCATGTGACACGCAACATTCAGTTTTTGTTAACATCTGTGTGGTCTAATTTTCTATTACCGTCAGCAAGTTACTTCTAGCAGTGCCAGGTTATTTTGTCCATAAACATTGTCCCCATCACACATTTCTAATTTTAACCCTATTTGTCTCCAGTTGATTTACATGTGGCCAGAAGCAAATTACCTATTGGAAGCATTTATTGAAAATTAATTAGGTGGCTAAAATACCTCCAGCAGATTCTGTTAACAGTGTCTGTTCCTTGTGGCTCTCCAGAATTCAGCATTTTCCAGTTAAAACACCTAGCAATTAAAAAAAAATCCATAAAGTAAATCATATAATTAGTTCCAGAATGGAACTTCGTCTCTTTGAAATCAGATGCTTTCTTCTAAGACTACGGTGCCATGCAATAGCAATTGGTTTATAGTGCCAGGGGATTTTTGATAGAGGAGAGGGTAAGCACTTACAATAGCTAAGTCACTGCATGAAGCATAATGAAGGTGTCCTTGCTAGCTTAAAATCAGCCAGGCATAGAGGATAACTGTGCAAATACCAAAGTAAGGAACAAGAAAGCAGGCAAGATGTATGAATTGAGATTAAAAGGAAAAATACAGGATTAAATCAGAGGCACTCACAGCACCCAAGAACATGGAAAAACACATTGCATCTCTCTAAAGAAAAGCCAGGATGTTAACATGATTTACTGCAAATAGTTCCACAACATTAAAATGAGTTTTTATTTTCTGTGTGTGCTGCTTCAAAGAACAACTCTGTGGGCTCATAAAAATGCAGAGAACAAATAGGGGCCTCTAAGACCAATTTATGTGCCATGCCCACTGTGCACTGAGACACATATAATCTGTAAAATGTCAGCTTCAAAGTTCCACAGAGATTGGTGTTAACCCTGACCCCCGACCTTGCCGACTCTAGCTGGGCCCTCATGCTCTCTTAACCAGCTGTTTTAGATAAATGTGCTCCATTTTTAAAGAGATTGTCTCAGAGTTTTACGTGACTAGTAGTAATATTATTAACTCGCACTGAAAAAACCACCTTAACCGACAGTCTTTACAGATGGGCCAATCAAAGTCTTACCCCATGCAGAGAGCGGTGGGTTAATAAATATGTCATTGGACTGAAAATATTTAAACAACACCGGGAGAAAAGAGCAAGGCATACGACAAAAGGAAAGCATATTAGTACTGTTTCCTGTCAAAATACACAGAGGAAGCACTTTACTTTGACCATTTTCCTAATAAAGAGACACGGTAGGCCAAAACAAACAAAGCTAAGGAATCTGGTTTATCCCACTGTTGGATACCAAGGACTATCAACTTAAATGAAGTAAGGCTGAGTGACCAAAACCAGGTTCTCCTTGACAAGACTGTTAATTGAACATATCAGCAAAGGTAATCACACAAACTGTGGCCCTGTCGATCAACACATCCATTTTATAAGGCCTTGTATATGTTTTTTGTATCTTACTTTATGCATCTCTCCAAAAGTAGGTGGGGGATTAGCCACTCATTGTCTGTCGGAAGTCCAAAAGTATGATGTAGCCTGCTGGTTTGGCAAACCATGGACAAAGTCTAAATCATCTTCTTGGAAGGAAAATGCCAAAGTTCAAGGGCAGACAGTATATTTTACACAACAAAGAAGCAGCTGGTGTCCACTCATAATAAATAAAAATAAGTTGGGGTCAGAAATAAAAGTCAGCTGGCTCCCCATTCATTGGACATGAGCCAAAGACAACTGGAGTCAAGGGGAAAGCGCAGAATGATTTCACAAGGCTTTGACTCAGACCCACTGTGAATCCAGACCTACTTTTCAGCTAGATGTGGTGAGACTGTATCTACGGATTTCCATGGTACATGGGTCTGGCTCTTCAGCACTGCATTCAGAAACCATTCACCCTTCATTTTTTGCTACTGATGTATTCAAAAACTTTCTGAATAGATAAAAGAATGAAATGTAACTCCTTAGAAGCCACAACAAACACAAAAATAGTGCACGTAGGTTAAAAATATAGAAGTAAGATTTAGAAATATTCCTGTTCTTTAATAAATAAAAAACTATTTGAATTCAAGCTACTGTTTGAAATACTGCAGCCAAATTGTTTTCACACTATTTACTTTCAGGGACCACAGTACAAACCAATGTTCTCACCGCATTTCCAAACCCTCATTATAGCCTTTCTGGGTTAGCAGATAACCATAATGCTGAGAAATCAAAGGCATGACTGTCAGAACATGGAAAGTTAAAAATGAAAGCTCAACTTTTGCTCTTCCCTTCAGTACCTCATGACTTAAAAAAGAAAGCCACATCATTACCAGTTATTTGGTTGTTACTGTAACACAGACAAGAACCTTGTTCACTGACATTCACACACAGTACCCTGCCTGCAAAATTAATGTCATTTTAAGTACCAAAATGAGAATGACAAAAAGGGTAAGTTTGAAGAATAACTCACAATCATCCAAGCTTTAGCATATTTAAAGATTTGCTTTCTCAGCTGTCTTTAACTTAAAGTTTGGGGTTGTCCAAATTCTTTGACAATGCCAATAGATTAGGGTTGAAAGTTATTTCCCGCGTTATCAGATTCATATTTTCTAAATAGAGTGCAACTTCCCACTAGAAAATGCAAAATACACACACACACGCGTATGCACATGAGAAAAGTTCACAGACACAACACATGAAAAGGGAGAGAAACAAACAGAAGCTTCAAAAAATATAATACATAATGAAAAAATGCAAATAAATAAAACCAATAAATATAAGAAATACAAAAATATTAAAATCTATCATTACATTTATCAAATATATAATTTAATATTTAACTTAATATAAAAATACAAAACACTTTCCAACAGAGAAAATGTTCAGAAGTCTGATGAAAGGACATACACAAGTCCTTTACAGGGGACTGATCTGTGGCTGCTTTGCCTTTGTCAGCCTTCTTTAACACATAAATTGTCTCCCTAGAAAATCTGTTTGTTTTTGAAATGTAATCTCCTTGAATGGCATGGGAGAGAAAATGAGTTTAAATTGCAGGAAAAACAAGTTTGTGAAGGTAAACATTTTGTTTTCTAAATCCGCAAAACAGGTTAATAGTTTTGAGTTCTGTGAGCTTCAGGAGGTTTGCCCTTCCCCACTTGAAATATTTACTTCCTGTTCCCACTTGTGTCAACAGAAATTCTGTTGACTAACAGGGAAGCAAAAAAGGACATGAACACATGAACCAACCTAAATAAGAAACATGTTTCTCAACACTTGTTTATGGTAAAAATCCAATTACGGTTCCTCAGGATGTCTGAACAGTATGACAAAGCCCTTGGGAAGTAGTGGATTGTCTTGATTTCAATTACAGCTCTTTCGAGGAATAAGAAGCTGTTCATCCTGAAAGCAAATATTGTTTCTGCTAGAACCATGAACCTATCTTTGCCTCTCATTAGGATGCTATGAACTTTTATGTGGAAATCCAATAAGAAGCACATCATGGAGCAGCAGTAACCCTCTTTGTTTGTAACAAACATCAAAACATCAAACAAAAATCCCCCCATATTTGTAAATCTAACCTCACATTTCTTTCTTCACCACCTGTGTACTTTGCACATCCAACCCATGGCTTTGTCCTTCCCTTCTTCCCCCTTGGCACAGCTTGCTTGTTGGTAGTACTCCCATGTTACTGGTTGTCTTTTAAAATTCTGGGAAAAAATGGGAAAAAAAGCTTCTTTCATTTACCCATAGTCTCGTCACTGCCTCTCTTGTGTTAATAGACACATCAGTGCCCTGTGGTTAAGGTACTGGCCTCATATCTGGCAAACTCAGGCTTACATCTTTCCTTTACCAAAGACCTCCTGTGTGGCCTTGGGTGAATCATGAAATGTTTAATCACAAAGCACCTTTTGGTGCCCAACTCACAAACACAGATCTTCGGCACCCTAGATGCAGTGCTACTTGAGCCTATACATCTAGGTTACCACCCTCAAACTCTCTTGTTGCTGTGCATGCATACAACCACTCCAACGCTGAGCATGGGTACAGCAACTCCAACTGATCAGCCACAAGGAAACATTTACCAGATCCCACACAGCACAAAACATCAAGAAGAGAGATGTGTGGAAAGGTGTTGCTTTTCTATATCCAGAATAGAGAAGGTGGGAACTTTCCCCACAGATGTGCTAAGCTTCACTTTCTTTCCTGCCCAGTTCGAGCCTCTCACCTTCCTAGACATTTTCCTAAGTACTGCACTGTAGGATATTCAGAGGTGGGTTTTTTCAGTCTCTCGTGTTTCTACAAAATAATTAAATGCTTATTGGAGCAGCTGCTGTTGCCTGAGTGATTGTGCTAACCACCAAGCTAGAATAATTCACCCTCTGACCCTTCATGCATCTCAGCATTTAGAAAAATTACTCCATCTAACATTACGGAGCTGCAGTTGTCAACAGTTTTCAATTTAAAAGCTCCCTTTTCTTTTTTTCAAAAGGAGGTATGTATCCTTGCAAAGGGAATTTAAACCAACTGACAATAGGCTTGCTTCTGTTAGTTGTTTTTCGTGGACCTCTTGGAGTATTCCACAGACTCCCAGAGGTACACAGACCACAGGCTGACAAACACTGCTGCAAAGGAAAAAAAGCACAGGTTTAATAACATCGGCTCATTCTCCTGAGGCCTTAAGACTGCCGCCTTCATAACGCATGTTCTGCAGACCTTGGCTCTGAGAAGACGGAATACGAGACACAATCTAGATGTTCACCTGCCAAGTGAGGAAAATCCTTTCCCTTCCCAATGAGACACGAGTATTGGCACAGGAGGTCACTAAACACGAATGTTTGCTCTTGTGGTGATGTGGGTTCGAAAAAGACAGATGTGTGTGAAACAAGATCCTCCATTCCATACGATCCCACTGTACTATAAGAAAGTCATACGGGAACTCTGACACAAGTGGAGACTGTGAAGTTTTGAATTGCAAAAGATGAGGTTTGCTCCCCTTCCTCCTCCCTGCAAACAAAAGGAAGGGAAAGAGACATGTCCCTACCTGATGTTGATGGAAAGCACATTTCAGCTAATCTGGAGGTATTTCTGAGCTACAGCTTATGGTAATAATGTCACAGCTGCAACACCTGATTGCTAGAATCACCTAAAGATATTCATGATGAGGAGGAGCTCAGCCTGACCATGGTGCAAAAAAGGCAGTAATGAAATCAACAAAGCTGCAGACATTCTAACATCTCATTTCTCTAATGAGTTAAAGTGGATTTTGCACTTAAAGGTCTGTTTTATAATCACATTATACTCCCTTTAATCACTGAAGAGAATGAAAATGAACTAGACCACTTTCACGTGAAAGTGGTCTAGTTCATCTGAATTGCTTCAGATGTCTTCAATAAGATAAATCACACACTCCATGTGCCTTTCCATGGACTATAAAGAAATCCAGAATACTAGCACAGCACAGTGGACTACACTTTAAGCACTTCCATTTGGACAAATGAAACCCACCCCTCACGTTTAACTAGCGCTGGTTCAAACTTTCTGGTGGAACAGCAAAAATGCAATGTCTTCAGCAAAGGAAACTTCTGTAAACAACTTTCCAGACACATTTTTATTTTCCTGTTGGGAGCCTGGGATATTTCTCCTTGGTCAATATTCATTTCTGCACACAAGTGAGTCACCAAAACAGGGACTGCAGGCCAGGTACCTCAAGGCCCTGTAGGTTGCGATGCGTAACTGGACTATTTTCCTGTGATGGACTGCGGCAGTTTTGGCAACTGGGAGAGAAAAATCCAGCTACTACTTATCTGGAGCTGGAACAAACTCCTATAATCTGGGCTTGCATATGAAGGGGATTGGGATGAAAACACTGAAGAGCTGGAAGCCAGATGGCTGAGGAGCAAAAAGAAAGCCTGATGGAAGCAAGCAGGGAACTGAAGCAGCTCAAGAGCCCAGAGACTGCGGTAGAATTGAAAAGAAATCCTGCTTCAAATCAATTACTTAAGTACTTTGCCTTGGGCAAAAAATATAGGCATTTTAATCAATTCCAGTGTATTTCTGCAGCACACAGACTACAGAATAGTAATGAAGAACATAATTAAATTTTCAGAAAAAGGCTAAAGCAGGAATTTGAGGAATAATGTAGGAATTGATGGACATTGCATTGCTGTGTTTTTCCATTGCACTGGTTATGGTAGGTGTTTGCCAGTTGGCACTAAGCAGGACAGTGTCAGTTGTCAGATGTTTACCAACCATGACATTGTCAGGTTTCCTGATTTCCAACTCAAGAACAGCTTGCCCAACAGTAATCACAGTTACACTGTCTATGGAAGTGGAGATCCATGTGCTCATAGTTTGTAACTTTTTTCTACCTGAAGTAGCACTTCTTCCCAAAGTAGCATTTTGAGCATAAATTCTTCCTTAACTACATACCATAGCATAGTGCAGAGCTGGAAGAATGAAAGCAGAATGCTAATGGCCATAAAATTAATGTCACATAAAGTGGAAAGAACCAATTCTTTGGAGGACAGAGCTCATCCTCCTCCTCTGGGTTTGTGCAGCTTCAACAATGGTAAGAAGAAGGACAACAACAGACAGTAACAGGGATACTGAACAATAAATAATAGCAAGGACTTAAGATCTTCCTGGCCATTCAAGATGGAAGTCCTGAAACTCTGCAGAGGTCTAGAAACATGACATCCAAACCAGAATCAGAGCGTCTTTGTTGCCAGCTGTGGCTCTGAAAAACAATCAGTGGGAACAGAACTGAGGATTACCAGTCCATCACAACAGAAGCAGGAACCAAGATTGTGTTTCCCAATGCCAAAGAGAACAAACCACATACAAAATACATCTGAAAACCAAGAGCTTTGTGGCACTTAGACACCAGGTCTCAAAATCTCCATTTCAACAATAACCTTTTTTTTTTAGCAGCCAAAGTCCAGGCAGTGATACATTAACAGATTTTTCGGCCATAAGGAATCATTGTGACAACCAAATTAGATCTCCTGCATAGCACAAGCACAGAACTCTCCCGGACACTCCCACATCCAGAACAATGACATGCAATTCACCTGTATCTTAGACATCATTTCAGTAAAGCTATTTTGCCATTCTAAAAAGTGAGAAGAGTGCGCAAATCTAATGAAAAGCAAGCTAGACACATAGTAAAGCTGTTAAGTGTTCATACAAACACTACCTCTTCCATGGAACAGTATCCAGTACCATCTTTCAGAGTCCAAGTGATGGAGATTTAAGCATCCTTAGGGAATGCTTTTGCTATGATTATCTCCTCAAGACTATTGTATTCTTTGCCCTGGATTCCCTGCTGCTATTTTTTATGTGGTAACTTGAACTTTTTGTTAAAATTCTGATGCCTGGCTCTACATTTGAGAGCTTGATGTAGTTGCAAAATCTCTGTTCTCTCTCTGCCCCCTTCGCTACACTTGCAAAAAGAAATATCTCTTTTTGTAAGTTAGGGTTGCTGGAAAAACAAATCTTCATGTTTTGACCATTGGGTTTACATTTATTCTTCTTTTGCTAGGTATCAAACCCACCACTCTTTTTATAGATAATTTTAGCTTCTTTTCCTGAAGAAAGAAGGGTTCGTCTCTCATGGTGGCTGTGGCTGTAGTTCAGTATGCATTTAAAGCAGGCATTGACAGTGCAATAAAAAATGCTTGCACCCCCTCACCCCAGCCCTCCTGGCCACCCACTTCTGCCTCTGCAGGAAGTGTTTGTGCAGCCTTGCAGCAACTCAGAGGAGGGAATGGTGCTGGCTGAAAAAAAAGATAAGCCATGCAGTCTTATTAACCCAAACCTAATATCCAAACCCTATCATTCACACATTCTAAGTGTGATCGGTTCACCGCCCGGCTGTGGAAATGGCTGTGCCAAGAGCACTCGGAGAGGAGCAATGGGCAGACTGCAGTGAGCGTGGAGAGAGAGAAAGAGAGAGGTGCTGCATTTTTCAGTGGCCAGCTTAAAGGGTCACCAAACTACTTTGTGTGTGTGTATGTTTGTGTACACATGTGTTCAACAGTCTTTGCTATTCACTCTGTCTCCCTGTAAAGCTCTTAAATCTGTCTGGTAATTTCATCCAAATCTTACAGGAGGACTGAAGACTCAAATACATTATGTTCCTACTTCTTGTATAGAGACTGGAAAAGGGGAGAGGTTAAAGTTAGAAAATCCTCAGAGGAGAAAAGCCACGGTGTGAGCTCACCTCTTATCAGCCATCAGAGAATCCACATGTGCAACCCCTTGAGAGACACTGATGTTATTAGACACCAGAGCATCCACTCTGGAGAGGCACAGGAAGCCTGGCTTCACAACTTCCACTGCTCACTGAGCAACTTGTTAGATTTACTAGCTTTTTATTCAACTGTTTTGGAGTCTCCTAAGAATCTGCAGTGCTGACTGTACAAGAACAACTCAGTCTGGCACTGGCAAGTAATTAGAGGGAAAAGAACCAGAACAGCCATTAAAGCAGTCAAGGCAACTTTTTGATACAGGACTCTTAAACAAAAAAAAAAAAAAGAGAGAGCGAAGAAAAAAGACGTAAACTAAGAATCAGCATGTAGGAGGAGAAACTTCCCAACCTGCCACACACACACACCCCCTGTCCACCATCTCGGGTTTGGTCCTAGGAGGCTTGGAAAAATGTTAATATCCTTTTCAGTGTTTGGGTGAGTTTCACCATGGTGTGACCTTTCAAATGCACAGCAAAGCGTGGCCTGCCTTAGGGCCAGACAACCACTTTGCAAGGAGCTTTCCACCCTGAATAAAACTAGTGGCAAGTGTTTATCCCCCTTCACGACCATTCTGTGCACCAGTGAGAGCAAAGGAAGTGCTCTTTGAGGAGGGCTGGAGCTCACACGAGAATTTCACCTGCCCCTTTCTGTAAACATACGCTAGGAGTTTGACTCAAGACAATAGGGAAAGAAGAAAGACTTTCTCCAAAAAATGGGAGAACACTTACTTTTTATTGCTACTGCTCCAAACCACAGTTTGGTTCAGCCTGGTTTTCCTTAGACTTCTTTCTCTTTGTCCTGCAGAGGTCGGTCTTGCCTACAGTACTCTGCAAAGCCGCAAGCTCTCTTCCCTCTGCGAACAGTGGGTTTACTCCACTCTCCTAAAACACTTCAGGGACTGGGAGAATTAGAATTTGGGAAGGTTTCATCCCCCCCAAAAAGCTTTGTTGGAGTTTCTCTGTACAACAGAGATGCATTGTTTTTACAAGAAGTTATGTTCAAAAAAAAAAGTGATGATGATCCTCCTAAATTATATTGCCTATCCCAAGAAAAGCAAAGAGCAGAGGAGAAATCTGATTTCCCCTAGAACTCTGGCAACTGAGGAATAAGCTAGTCACAGTTGATGAGTTTTGATATAAATATGCTGAATCAGGGCTTTTAATTGTCTTTTTCAGCCCAGCATATGCGTCTGCACTAACCAAGGTCTCTGGGCACAAGATAGGCAGTAGAGCAAGCCCCTACTGCAGCCAGCTTTTCTTCTCCTGTAATGAACACACAAGTTCTCTACACTGGGATGCAGCCTTGCTCCTGAAACAGTACCAGAACACAACCTCAGCGACTACAGCATGCTTTAAATCCCACTCTAACTCTGCAATCAGCAACTGTATGACTGTAGGCATCTTTTCCTGACATTGCACCCGTTGGGCATAGTGCACAAAATGGACTATCATCCTGCAGGAGGAGGAAAAAAACATCCCCCCGATTCCAAAGCAATGAAGCACTGCAATTTTGCTTATTTACCCTAAACAAGATCTGACATATCAAACGCTAAAAGCTCCTTGCCTCTGCACTGCGAGGAGGGTTTCTTATCTCCTCTGTGCCACTGAAACCTGAGCTGGGTGGCAGATCTCTGCTAAGCTGGTTTCAAAGGCAATTTCACTAACATTTTCCAAACCAGTTCAGCTTTCCCACCATCTCAGGACCTATCCCCAGCTAGAAGTATGTGGTGTGGCAGCTGCTTCCTGAGATATTTGGCCTTCTGAATGCATTCCTTTGGGACTAGGGAAAGGATTTGAAGGAAGCCGGAGGTAGTTCACTTTTCAGCATTTTGTGGCCAGCGTCCTTTCCTCATCTGCAGCCCTGTCAGTAGGGACAGTGAGATTCGAAGGAAAGAGAAATCCCTGCGAGCTTCAGTAACCTGGGAAGAAACAGGGGCTCAGAACAGAGATGGATCTGCAGTTTGAATTTGTGTGAGAGCCAATTCAGTCAGGAAATTTGTTTAAGACCCAATTGCTGTCAGAGAGAAGAGAACTTCTTTGCTTTTTAGTAGGAAGATTAAGAATTCGTGAGTGGGAATGAAGGCAGAAGTTCACCTGAGGAAACAAGGGGTTTGTCTGGAAGGCGACAAGGTCCTTTAGATGTTATCCTGCCTTGTGCATTCCTGTCTATTGCTTCATATTCTCATGTTTGGATGAGCAGCTAATAGCAACTGGCCTGATTTAACAGACAGCCTGAGATTACCTTCAAACAAAGCAGTAGAAATTTGTGCTACTGTAGATGTGGATGTAGACAACCCGACTCCTACCTACGGCTTCTATTAACAGGCAGGATTTCCTTATAACCTCTCAATACTTTCCAGGTGAAATCACTGAATCCCTGTTGGAGATTACATATAGGACGGATCACAGAGAAGTAGATTTTTGTCCATAGTTATTACATCTCATTATTCTTGTCTGGCTAATGTATACCCTCACCTTTATTTGTCACCTTTCCTGCTCTTACACTTGTAAATGCTCCCCACAAGATAAAAATATTTCTGAAGTGACTAGTCACATATATAAAACAGATGCACAGTTGCATCTTGGGATGAATTAATTCTGTCTGTGTGTGAGCAAGAGAATAAATGTGTAGGTAGGTCAGGAAATACATTCGACTAAGCACACCAGCTGATTTTTAAATCTCTACATCCTGATCACTATTTCTTTGTGTCTGTTTTTCTCCCCTCTTATGTGGAGATGGAATAAAATAAGGCCGTTTTAAGAGGTAATCCCATGTTGAGTATCACATTTTAATTTAAACCAAACTACCTTAAGATAAGGTCAAAATGTATTCAATGCTTTTAATTTCTGTTTTTCTGTCATTTGAAGTATAACTTAAAACCAGCCAAATTGGCAGGAATTTTCCTCTAAACTAGTAAGGCAGTGAGCCAGCTCTGTAGGCCTTCTTTCAGATCAGTTCCTGTAATCCTCACTACCAGCAGGCAGCACAAATTTTCACTGGGATTTGTAGGTGTAAATTAGGCTACCACATACACTGTTGTGGACATTTGCATGCGGAGATGCAGGTTCACTCAGTGTGTTTTGAACAACTGTTCTTTGTCTGAGAGTTTGACAACCTGGCCCTATGTCTCAAGTGTCAGGGCTACAGCGAGTTTTATGGCTGGGCTCAGATCTTCTCAATTACATATATCATCCTGTATTGAGAGAGACAGTTGGACATTGCTCTTTTGAGAAGGCAAGCAACACTTGTGTAATTAAATCCTCACCTCTGAAAATCTGCATTATATATTCACATCCTCCATAGACAGTACTTCATGACAGAAATATGAACATAGTGACCAACAAAGCTATAATTAATGGCAAAAGGTATGGCTAGTCAAGAATGCTCTGTGTAACCATACGACCATCTAGGCATCTAGATGAGGCATTTGGATCACTGAAACTAATTTGCGGTGCCGTAAGCAAACCTGTCATCAACATTTCCAAAAATTAAAAGCCACATGCTCAGGACAACAGCCACTATCACTTTCATTAACTATGGAGCATGGCTTGCTTTCAGATCATCTGCTTTATTACCTTCAACAGGACAAGTGTTAAAATAAATTTTGTGCACGGTATTGGCTTGGCTCTCAAGAGAACTTGATTCATTACCAGATACCTTCTTATACAGCCTTGGGCATGGGAAGCCCAGATCCATCAGATACAGTTAGTCAGTCCATTTACGTCAATGGAAATTGTGCACTGAACCATTCTGAGGTGATTCACGTTTTCAGCATTTGGTGATTTTTTTTCAACCCATAAAATTCCTGTTTGTTTCTTAACTATGATCTGTTTCATGGGAAGATTTTGAGAACGTGTGTATGTTTTGACATATTTTATGTATGTATGTTTTGCTCACGTTACACTGATGAGGAAAGGACAGACAAACATCTAGAAAAGTAACAATAGCCATACTGAACAGGCAAGATTTGGTCCTCTTTGTTTATACTGTTTCTGCTGCATTCTGTGTTAAAAAGGACATGTGATGGGGCCAAATCCTGTTTAGTTTCTCACATGCTTATTATATAGTTGTGTGCAAATATCCAGACTCATGCAATCTAAAATAATGCATTAATGCCCTTGTAAAAATTCTTCTTCTACTTTTCTAAGGAGCCTGCTAAAAGGAACAGCTACAGAGTCAATCTCAGGTATAATAGATTTTTCTTTTAGGCTTCAACAATAAAATAGTTGGTGGTCTCTCATGCTATTGCCTTTAAAACATTCCTGGGTTTTATTAGGATAACCTGTAAGTCTGGAAAGTCCCACCCTAAGAGCAGCAGGAGCTTTTGTTCAGAAAACACAGGTTTCTTCTTGTACAATGTTGGACTCAAGGGTGTCGGAACTATGAATGGGTGGCTGAGGGCATAACAGGCAACAGGTTTCAGACTTTTATGAGAGGGGGGAGAAAGGCAGTCCTGCATTACGGTGCTAATGTATAACACTACCTGAAACATGAAAGGACTTCGTCCAGCTCCTGTTATACATGGTCAGATCCTCAACAGGTATAACATAATTAAGGTCCATTGATCTCCAGGGAGCTGTGCTGATTTATGTTCTCAGATCTGGCCATATATCCACACAGCATATGTTGTACTTAAGCAATCAGAGAATGCATAGATTTCTTCACTGAACTCGTCTATGAAACAACATGCAAATGAATGTAGTTTCTGAAGTCCATGAAATGTACCTATGCAGAGCTAAAAGACAGTTTCTGAGATACACATAGACATTTGTTCCACTGCAAATGACCAAGTTGTTCCTTTTCTTTCTGAAATGTCTGGAAAATAATGCCATGGCTCACTGTTTTTATGAAACTGCATTTCTTCTTGGTTTATTATTGCTGACTGACCTCATGAGCTAACTTTTCAGAGGAGCACATGTGAATTTATTTACATATGTGCCAGTTATATTAATAGAAGTTGCAATGACTCATCACTGCGCATTGCTAAAAATTCTCCCTCATCTCATCTTCACAGCGACATTTCTGTTCCTTGTGAATTTCCTCAGCTTACCTTGCTAGAAGTTCAGACATCCTTACTTTCTTGGGAAGAAGAGCTCACTTTTCTTTCCGAGGTGGGAGGCACCGAGTCTGCCATCCCAGTGAACAGACCTGCCGCACCTTGACGTCGTTGCAAGCGCCACTGTAAACTACAGTCCTGTTTGGGATTCAAATCCCAGCTATCTCCCTGGCAGAGACCAGCTGCTCACTCTGCTATCTCTCGGTTACTTGTTCAGTGAGGCTTTAAGACCACGCACACATACAAGCAATAAGAAAGTTCTCACTCAAATTTAAAACTCTTTTGCAGTATCCTAACTTTTGTATAAGATCAGGTATATCTCATAAGGCTGGAGCTGCTGGACTGTTATATACTTCATATAGATAACATTTGTTAACTAATAGTTTTTCTCTAACCTCATTTTGCTCTTTCACATAGATCCCACTTCTTTGTTTTTTCCCAGTCCTGCCTGCCTTCCTCTTTCTGAATCCCACTGGACTTTTCTCCCTGTTCTTTCTTCTCATGGCCTCATCTTTACAAAACACAAATCCAGCCACAATCAAACCGAATCTGAAAACCTTACAGTGTTTGCATACATACAAGATTAAGCAAAATGCTCAGTATATGTAAACACCTGAAGGTAAGTGGGCAGCACGACTTAAAGTACTTATGGCAGGCTTTACAAAACTGCTCTGAGTTGGCCCAACACAGCTTCCAAAGAGAGCTTTTGAAAATCTCATTGAAAAAAACCCCCAATGTGTTTTAAACTGCTGATCAAAAGTTCAGAAACAATCCCTAAGGAATACTGTGTGCCTTGTAAAACATAAATGATGGTTATGTAGGCCAAAGTCCAAAAAGGGAGTTCTTCTTCGTGAGGACTATGAACAGGTTCACAATTTTGACTGTCAGTCTGTCGAGTGAAAGACAGAGCTGGAATAGGTGAGGTGTTTTGCATAAAACGGTCTTGACAGTTTTCTTTTAGATACGCACCCATGTGGTCAGCTACTTTGGTGCCTTCCCTTTAGTTAAGTATCTGCAGGTAACCTTAGAGAGTAAGAGCAATATTTCTCGAGTTTTGGCAAGAATTCCTTAATTAGAGCTAATAGATGTTAACTGTACAGATCAATAATCAGATTTTTTGATGGCACTGCTGTTGACAGAGTATTTCAGTCAAGTTTACTTTCTTGTAGAAAGGAATCAAACAAAAAAGTGGTCCCTGTCCCAAAGAACTGGCATTCATGTCAGACCAAAACAATGATCGTTTCCACTTCTGTAGTGGTGCAAAGGGGCAGATGAGGGTGTGGCTTTTTAGCACAAAACCGGAGGAAAGAAAGAGTGTAAGTGTTGCAATCCAGGGCCGTTGTGGAGCACAGCCATGGAGCCTGAGAGAGTGTAAGCAACTTCCCCCAGGAGCTCACAGGTCACATCACAGAGCTGAGCTGAACTGAACTGAACCCAAGTCTGTCAAGTCTCAAGCTAGTGTTTTAACCATCCTTCCACTTAGGCAGCTTTACCCAGGTAGCCTCAGAGGTCCAAATTCTGCCCTGGGGTACGTGGTGGCCTCATTAACTTACTCTAAGTAGAGCTGTGAGCACAACTTAGCCCACAGCAAGCAAGATTTATGGACTGAAAATGCCACATACTTTGCTTTTTATTCAGTGAGAAAAAAAAAGCTTGAAACAAGCCGAGCAAAGTAAATGAATCAAGACTGCATATTTTTCATTCTGCAAACAAGAAAATATACACATGTGAACATAAAAAACACAGGTGCCCAAATACTGCAGTCGTCTCCTAAATCCGCTATAAAGCACCAATGGCTATGTTATACCTGTCTGCAGATAGATACGTAAATTACTTTTCCTTTGGAGGGGGAAAAAAATCATCTTAAACTAGCTTTTTTTTTTTTTTCATCTTTTCCCCTAAGGCCTTGTGGCCCTTTTACTTGAATTATGTGTATATAGGTGCCATGCTCTTTGAGCATAAACTGCACAACAGCTTATTCTCAACAGGAAAAGGCAAAGCTTTGGTTATGCTGCATTCCTAATATTTTTTGCAGTTTATGGAAAACTCCCATAAACAAAGTACAACACAGTAAGCTTTTTCTGCTAATATGCTGTCTAGACTGCTTAAAATCTGAGTTGTCCTTGCCTACCATGTATTATGGCTTAAACTTTTGACCTTGTTTCTTTTCCCTTTGACCACTTCATAGGCTTTGACCGTTTTCAAGTATTTAATACCCAAATAGCACATCAGCTAAGCTGCTGGGTATATAAGAACAAGAACTCTTAAAACCTCTCCTTTATTTTGAAGTTGAGAAAACTGACTGCAATCTAACATAAAAAGTTAGAAAATATCTTCCACCTTCAGACAGCCTCCAACATGTGGCACCTTCCCAGGCTGGACAACATTGATACATTATAGAAGTGACAGCAGACTATTCTGTAACACCATCACGTATGTGCTAGAAGGGGCAGAGGGTTCATCGTGGAACCATACAAACACTGGGGCATTGCTAATGCATGCCTTTGATTTCTGTTTATGGCCCCCAAGTTGAGTGATCTGTCTTGTTGGCACCAACCTGACTATTTTTAAATGATGTAGCAGCTGGCTCAACACATACTTCAAAGATTTATGTACATGTCACAAAGCCCTCTTACTGAAAGGGAAACTCTGGAGTAGCTTCTACTAGCTTACCCCATACACAGATACGGTCTACATACTGTATCCCAGGCCATAATAGCATACATTTTAAACAAAAGAAAAAGCAGTGAAATATTTAAGGGGAGGCAAATATGGAACAACAAAGGCAACAACAAAACATTTGAGGGTTTACAAAACCTAGAAGTTCCTGAATTACAAGGCATAATTCCAGAGTTCTCATGCTGCAGAGTCATACAAACTCTTGATGGGCATTAATTGCAAGAAATTGGCCCTTCCTATGAAATGAAATACAGAAATGGAGTTAATTCCTGCACTTGCAGGAGTACATGGACAGACACACAGCCACATGAACTTAGAAGTGCTCATATTTCAGTAACAGCAAAACAGCCACTGTGCTGATTATTATCATCAGGTAGCAGTTTAGGGAGGATATCTAGGAACACCCATGTCTGATGCAGAACCATGGAATATTTTATCTAAGCTTTTCACATGCTAGCACTAACAATTACTAAAAGCACTCTTTTGCACAGAGACACTTGATACGATATTTGGCCTACAATGCCTCTCCCTTACAAATAGTCTGAGTGAAATCCTGTGGTTAACAGTCGTTCCAGAAGTGGCCGATCAGCCTTGCCTTTGCAGAGGTCTAGAAATCCAAAGGTCCATAAGGGAGTATTTTTCACTACTGACTAGAAAAATATATGTAATTCCTGGCACTGTTTTCCTAGCTAACTCAAGGGGGATGCTTGTATGAACCGGAGATCTGCAAAAGTGTTAACGGTGTCGCTGCACGAAGGT
The DNA here is from genome assembly GCF_030867145.1 of Opisthocomus hoazin. Taxonomy (NCBI): domain Eukaryota; kingdom Metazoa; phylum Chordata; class Aves; order Opisthocomiformes; family Opisthocomidae; genus Opisthocomus; species Opisthocomus hoazin. The sequence goes on along the minus strand of NC_134420.1, from coordinate 66,074,825 downwards.
GGGAAGCTGCCCCAGCACAGCCTGTATGTTTAGGCCTGTTGTGATGGGACAGGCAGCTACCAGACAAGCTCGAGATGTGAATCCCACGGTCACTGCCCCGTGTTGATGAGAGGGGTGGTGACCACTGCTGCTGACGATCGCAAACAGCTCTGACGCTACCAGGGAGCACCTCCCTGCCCCTACGACCTGAAGGAAGAGAAACAACAATCCCACCTGACTTGTGTCTGGTTTAGCTTCGATTCATCCGTGTCTGTTAAGAGTCAGTTTTAACGTAAGGTAACAAAATGTGGCTGCCTTTATTTGAAGAACAAAAACTAACGGATCGAATGAAATCGTGACAACCTGACCCCTCCCCCCACATCAGCACGGGGCTCAACTTGTCACGCTGACTGCGAGAAAGCCGCACAGGCCTTGATGCGAATTCCTGAGCCTGGGAGAGCTGAAGTGAGACTGGGCGCACAGTCTCTCAGCTCACGCAGCCGTGTACCAGGCAGTAAGCTCTCCATCCAGCTTACCGCGAGGAGATATCAGCCCTTCAGAGCTTGGCGTCGCCCTGCCTCCCTCCTCACCCGCCCAGTCCATCTTTTGCACCCACACACCCCTGTGCACCCCACCCCCCCCAGTCCTTATCCGCTTCGCTCGTCCCCAGAGCAGCCCCAGCTCCCACCTCCGAGCTTTGCCCCCGAGCCCACCCGGGCAGCGCAGAGCCTGGCGGGCAACCCCAGAGCCCGAGTGCTGCAGGAGGCGGGGCTGGGAACCCTGCTCTCCCTCTCCTCAGCTTGGATTGGCTGCTCCGACCCCCTGGAGGTGGGCCTGTGTCTTAAGCAGCCAATCAGGGGCGCTGTTCCTTGCTTTTCCTCCCCTCTGGGCACAGGGGGTTCTCCTCACGGCGGGCGTGGCGGGGACGGGCGTGCTGCAAGGCACGAAGCTCCCCAGCACCAGGGGAGCTGGTTAAATCCATGCCATCACTGCAAAGCTACCATCGGAAGAACTGGCAAGAGCTGCACACGCAGAGGAGAAGGAACAATCTCCAGAACTCTGCTCAGGGGAGAGTCTCCTCTTTGCCCTTGGAGCCCGTCCTCTCCAAACCCCGAGCTAGACAAGCTGTCGGAGGCCATATAACCCCTTTTCTCCCTTAGCCTCTCCAAGACATTAACCACGGCAGCAGGGCTTAACCCTTTTTGCTCCATTTGAGAACTGAGAGGGGCTGAAAGTGGAGGGGGAGCTCCACCCGTGTCAGGACCAGGGCGTGTTGAATTTGGAAATTCAGTGTGCACCGAGTCTCGCCATGGAGGCAGGGCCGTAACTGAATCCAATTTTGCTCTTTCAGCTGCTCTCTAGTTGTTTCCTATGCTGAGTGGTTCCCCATCCTAAAACAATCACTTTCAAAAGAGGTATTTCATTAAAATGTCCAAAATCAACTGATCTCAAACACACTTTGCTTAATTTTAACAGCAAAAAAATTTAAACCACAGGGAACATATACTAGGATGTCTTTCCTCCTTCTCTCCATCTTACTCTAAGGCTGGTATTGGACTCAGTTGGACCTTGCGGTGCATTTCTCACCTGAGCGACCTCCAGGATTTCTCAGGCATGTATGGTGGTGGCCGTAGCTCGGCAGCCCTGGGCGCTGTGTGCCTGCAGGGGAACCAGACCCAGCTGTGGTCTCTACCCAGGCTCTTCCCCTGCCCCGAAAGCATTTCAGTTTACTCGCAGGAGGACTAATGCGGAGAGATTCTACATACATTAGTCAAGCCCTCAGTCTGCCAGTCAGCCATAGCTTTCTCTCCTTCGTTAGTGCCTATTAATATTTCTTCTCCATCCTGTTCAAATCTTGCAGTCTTGATGACTAAGTTTTAGCTTCTGATCTTTGACAATACAAGAAAATAATTCTTTAGTTTCTGCTCTTCCCTGGCCGCTCTTTGTGCCAGGCTTTTCCTGTGGTAGAAAGGGAAATCCAGCTCCTCTCCTGTCTCATGAACCATTTTTCAGGGGTTTTATAGCCTATACAGGGACTTTTTTTTTCTTTTACAGTTTAGGAGGTTCCACAGCTGAGCCAAACAAGCCACAGCTCCTCATCATAGTACCACCAGTTCAGGCAGCTTTCCTCCCCTCTGCCTAAACGAGCCTTTTCCTCCTCCTCGACAGCCTTGGGACCAGAAGCACATCAAGCCCGTTACCCTTACTTAGGGCTGGCCACTTGTGGAGCTGGAGCATGCTTCTCCCAGACTTCAATTCTGAAATACAGCCTCTGGTCACATAAAATTAGAGCTAAAAAATCAAGCGATGGCAGTTGACTGGATGGGGTGGTGAGGTGAATGACAGAAAATGAACTTCATCCAAACTGGAAAAGCCAGGGAGTAAGTCTATAAAACCAGCGCTACACATAATATATAGAGAGATATATGCACACACTTACGCACACACACAGATTTATTGTCCATATGTCTGTCAGCTTCCTTCAGGCCCAAGCAAAAATCCTTCTAATCTGTATCAGGCACTGTGGCTGTCATCCCTGTGATCTTTCACTGCCTCACTGCCTCTAATGTTTTTTAGCTAATATTAGGAAATATTAGCCAAAAACCTTTGAAAACAATAGGAATCTTTGCTTCAGCCCCATTGGGTTTCAGATCAGGACCTGAATTCCCGGTCTAAGCCAAAATCTGTATACTGTCCTCTCTTTTCACTCTTACTTTCCCATGTCTGCCAAAATTCCCTGTCTTTCTTACAACATCTGGTGGAGTTTTTTTATGCATCTATATCTGAGGGCTGAATTAGACACATGACTTTTAAATTGCGTAAAATATTTTGACATATTCCAACCTACTCCTAAATCCTACAGATGGGTCAAATTATCTGCTCTGATCTGCTCAGTGGGTCTCACTCTAGTGTTTTCTTGTCCCTAAATGTGCAAAACAATTACGTGAAAAGGAGTTCCTCCTATCTCAGCTGAAATTTATGGTGCTGAGCTGAGGAGATAAGTTTAGCTGAACATTTTGTCAGCATGTAGCAAACCAAATCTGAATAAGGAATTGATATTCTCCGTACATCTTCTCGGTGTTCTCATATGCATTTATACTTGTGCATCTCAAGAGCCAACATTATAGCAACTCAGATTTTGGGCGTGTACTGAGTATGTGCACACCCTAATATTGATACATTTATAATGGTCTTCATTGGAAAATTCTAGCAAGTACAAATGATTCACTAAGATTTTGTTTAGGTATTCATGTCTGAACCAGAAACTCTCCAGAGGGCCATTTGCTTGTTTGATAAATCAGAAAAGAACACATTTTTATACAAGTATTTTAATACAGGAAATAAGAGTCTAGTCAGTATCTTTCCAAATACATGTGTCTGAGTGGTTTTTGATGTGAAATGCCGCTTAATGTCTTTTAAAATACTATTTAAACAACTTCACATGAGCAACTACCAATCAATATGTCTCCCATTTTCTAACACTAAAAGCCCAATGCTAAATAAATGCTTTTTAAAATCACACATAATGAACAAAACAGAAAGAAAGTAGAAGAGGAGGAAAAGAAAACAGCAACAAGGCTTTATTTAGAATATGTATTACCCCCAAAATATAAATTGTCACCCCTAGTTTGGCTCTCTAATGGAAAAGAAATAACACGAGACTGGGCAGTTACAGACCTTTTGCTGAGGTATGACTCAGCCGGCTGCATTTTGTGAGGGCTGGCAGGAATGGCACTGAGAGGACTGAGCAGCATCCAGGCAGGCCAACAGCGACTGATTTATGACATAAAGAAGGGTGTAGCCAGAGAATGACTCCTACTTCTAACAAATGCATCTGAAAATGAGCCATAAAGAAATGATGGATTGATAGCAAAGAGCAGGCCCCCAGGAAATACTGGGGTTTGAAAGATCCCATTTAACTCTGCTTTAATTCTGTTTTGAGTGGAACCAGCAGAGGGAGAGGAGGCTTTTCCCAGAAACTGTATTTTTATATTGTTAAGTGTAGAGCAGTTCAGACAGAGTCCCAAGCATCTCAACAGAGGAAATGGAAGATGAAGCTGCTTGCCAAACATGCACTAGCTATGTTTGCAGAGCTTTCCTTTCAGAAAAATAAAATCTAAGCCTTTTGGTAGTATGGCTTATCAGAAGGATTTTTGAACAAGGGTCCAATGTGTCTTACATGGGGTGGGAAGCGTGGTCTGTGATACAGTAAGCCACATGAATGGGAGCAGTCACTCAATATTTTGGATGTTGAGGTTTTGTGCACCAAAAATGCTGATCAAGGGCTGGAGAAAATGACGGGTAGACACTTCAACAGCTCGGACTCTTTCACTGATCGGAAGCAAAGAGAAGACTGGCTGACTTAACGACAGGATATAGGTCTCTCCGTCAAAATGCCAAGGACTGAAGCCTCTCTAACGCCAAAAGGAACGGTGTTACAAATACCCATAGATGGAAGAAAGAGTTTTAACTCTTGGAAGGAAATATTGAACAGTTAGAGTAGCTAGCTGCAGGGACTCACTACCAAGGAAAGCGAGAGGCTTTCTGTCTCTTTCCGTGGTCAGATCTGGACACAATGCCTTTCTGGAAGAGAAGTTTCAGCCAAACCAGATTCAGTCATGTGCCAAACTCAAATTACTGGTCTAAAAAGTGAGTTGCCCTTAATAACTGGATTACTCTTTGCTGAACTAGACTAGATAATCTAATGGTCCACTCTGACCCCCTAAATTATCTCAGTCTTTAAGTCTTTATCTGCTCACTTCAATGAGTGTGGATACAAACGGTAATGTTAAATTAACATGCCTATTGAGATTTGTATTAGCGTATGATTTCTGGGTTGGAAAAGCCTCAGTCCTGTTTAAGCGCATATATTAAAGTTCCACTGAATCCACCAGGACCCAATCTCATGCCCTAATGTGCATTCCTGAAGCACGCTGTACAAAATAAAGATAGGCATGTAATGTGAAATACATGATGCTTGGTAACATAGCATCCACATTTTCCACTTTACCAGTATTTTTAGTCCATATACTTGTTATTTTAAAACTTCTTTCTTCCCAAGTACAGGTAGTCCCAAAATAAGAAAAAATTTGCATGATGTTGATGTTAATTGTGGTACATGTGGGACCAATCACACCACCTTTTATTATAATTGCTTAGCATTTGCCATTGTAATGTCCTGATTTTGATTGCTTATAATTTGTGAAAATGCAATTACATACACTGAGATTTCTCATATATTCCAGAAGCATCAAGTTTAACATTTGGGACTTTTTAAAAGATGCATTTATTCAAAAACAAAGGAATTGTCTCTTTCAAGAAAATAGGGTTGGGAGAAACATACCGTTTTATCTATGTTACAACAATCCTAGTGCCTGTTCTGTGAACAGCTGTTGTGCTTCCTGCCTGCTGAGTAAAGAACTCGAGAGCTGGTAAGTTGTTGGAAGGTGACTTTTTCCGTGCCTATGAAAATCTCCCCATACAGTACAAGCAAGAATCTTCTGAAAAACTCACAGTTCCCACATTCTCAGAAAACACTTTTTATATGTCTGCTAAAAAAATATATCTATCTCCCCCCAAAGCCCAAAAAACACAAAACCCACTTTTACTGAGCATATTCAACTGCCTTACAGCTCCCAGTGCTGCTCAGACCGGACTGGGACCTCCCCACAGAGCAGCTATGGATGCCTATGGGTGTTCAGAAGGACTGTCTCTGTAATTATTGCTCTGTCATTTGGGTATGAGGACATGGGCACGGAGAAGAGGTCCTTGTCTCTGCTGTGGCTTCTCCCCTGGTGTTCAACCAGCACAAAGTAGAGAGCAGCCTTATACAAATGTAGAGGGGACGAAAGCTGCCCTGGGCAAGGGCAGAGGAGACAAGATGTGTGGGTTAAGTTTGTGAAAAGGATATACTTGAGTAATTAGACTGTAAAGAACAATAGCACTGAATAAAGAGTGCATAGGCAACCCTGGTTTGGGTAGTTTCTGTGTTTTGTGGACCCCGTTTTGCATCTATGATGTTGTCCCTCCGCTTTATTTTTCTATGAGATGTGCAACACCTCAGCGTGACCAGGATGCAGCAGTGAACTGTCCCGAAGCGGTTTCATTCTGCTGTCCCCAGCGTATAGCGCTCTCTCTTTGGCAGACAAACAGCAGACCGACCTTCCCTGAGTATTTGTCCCCTCTTATTTTACTTTACTTTTTTTTTTCTCTCCAGCAGTTTCCAGTTCTGGTGGTCCTCATTCCCACCTGTATGTATCTTTGTGGCTTTTTCCCCCTTTTGATAGAATTACAGAATTCTTTGCGTCTGTCTCCCTGTACCTTCCACGTGTATTTTGCAGCGCTTCTTACACAGCTTGCCAGTGCGACAGTGAACAGCTGATCCCTGCT